>NC_082398.1:15793367-16141872 GCF_031168955.1 Gadus macrocephalus
CTAACATGTCGGGCCGCATCTCAGGCGTTCAGGCAAAGCTGAAAGAGCAGTGTCCAAATGCACTCTACGTGCACTGCAGTAATCATTCGTTGGATTTGGTGTTGCAAGAAGTGGCAAAGGAAGTTCGTGTTGTTGCAGACACTTTAAACTTCGTACGGGGTGTTTCAGTGGTGATCGGGGAGTCGTCAAAGCGTAAGACTCTGTTCAAGTCTATGTTTGGTGATGATGAGGTGGTCTGCAACTTGCTGTCTCTGTGTCCGACTCGATGGGTCGTACGCACACGGGCTATTTCACGGGTTTGCTCCTCATATACAGCCCTTTTGGACACACTGAAATTGCTAGAGCAAGACAAGACAGTCAGGGGTGATACTCGGGCAAAAATAGCGGGTCTATACAAACAGGCCACTAAAGCCAGGACATACTTTGGCCTTTTGAGCTGTGAGGCTCTTTTTGGACCGTGCAAGGCCGTAGCCAGAACTCTCCAAAGTGAGAAGGCAAGTGCGAGGGGCGCACTGGAGTGTGTGGGTGCGTTACGACAGCGCATGCATGCACTGAGAGAAGATGGATTCATCAAGGAATTAACTTGAAAGTGACCGCTTGTGCTCAAAGAAACAGGCTTAAAATGCCCCTTCCTTCAAGAACCAACACAACCCCTGCTCGTTTAAGGGATACAGCGGAGACCGAGGCCATCATGAATGATGTAGGAGAGCAGCAGTGGCGGCGTGAGTTCTATGAGGCCTTGGATCTGGTCACTACCGAGCTAGATCGCAGATTCGACCAAGAAGGACTGCAAGTCGCTGCCATGAGAGAGCAAACCGTTATCGATGCCGCAAATGGAGACTACTCAAATTTGAATGAGATCACTGCTGCACAGCTCCCGGATCAGTTAAACAAATCTCGTCTACATATGCAGCTCACATTGCTCGGTGACCTCTCGAAGACAAAAGGCCTCAAGTCAGCTCAAGATGTTGCTGGATTCATCGGAACACTGCATTCTCAAACAAGGGAGCTACTAAAAGAGGTGGAGAAGTTTATTGAACTTTGTCTGTGTCTCCCTGTCTCCGCCGCCTCCTCTGAGCGGTCGTTCTCCACTCTTCGCCGCCTCAAAACGTGGCTACGGAACAATATGAACCCAGAGACGACTGACACACCTGACTTTACTGCACGTCCACAGTGATGTTCTTCATCGGATGGACATTCAGCCACTGATGAAGAGGTTTATCGACAACACACCGGAACGGAAGTCTACATTTGGAGTCTTCAAATAGATAAGACCATGCATTTTTATTCATTTTTTGGTTATTGCTGCCGCCGTGCAGAATCTGTGTACTAGGCATTGTCATGTTTGTGGTATTAGTTTAGTGAGTGTGGACTGTTTGTGCGCGCTCTCTGCCAGGGAATATTAATTGGGGCAATTGGTCTGGATTTAAGCTGGAAATTAGGCGATTTCATGTATTTGTGACTCTTTTTGTGAGTGTGTGTATCCGGGACGCCGGTGCCCACGGACTGAAGTTGCAGTGACGGGATGGTCTCAATGGCTACCAGAAGGAGGGACGTTAGACCATCGTTTAAACGTGTTTTCATTAACTGTGTGTGGGGGGGAATTTGGGGAGAGAACTGATTAGATTGCGTGTTGGAAATCGTGTGTGGGTTTTGGGGGAATGTTTTAGAAGCGGTTCTCTCCCGGTGTCCCGAATACACACACACACACACACAAATACATGCAATCGCCTATTTCCACCCGATTCCGAGCGTCCCACGTCAGTTCCTAGCAGCCTAAATCGAGTCCATTTGCCCCAATTTATATTCCCCTGTCAGAGGGAATATTAATTGGGGGCAATTTGTCTGGATTTAAGCTGCTTGGAACTGAAATTAAAAAATTTATGTTTAGCACTGCCAAAAGCAGGACTTGTATTATGAAATGCAATTGAACCGGAAACCTGAAGATTGTACCATGCTACCATGAGGAATAAAGCATTCAAATTAACTCCGACATTGCGTATACCTGGTGATTTATTATAGTCAAGTACAAGTCAGAATACTTAACGTAGACGTATTTAATACTCTGTGTTAATGACATATTCGGCGATCGGATGTCGTGGAAAAAAAAGTGTTAGTTTGCAACCGATATATAGGCCAATTCGATTTTTTTGTGCGTGAGCGAGCGCTAGTGAGCGAGAGACCGAGTGAAGTGGCAATTCTTTACTCTGGATATTGCCACGCGAGGTGAATGGCGAGGGTCCCGACGCACTTGTTCCAGAAGAAGCACTCGCAGAAAGTTCATGTGCATGGTGTTTTAATCAGAACAATTCCGGTTTACTTTCTGTTACAGTCCAAAGGATGAGGAATGATAATACATGATATACATTTAAGGGAATACGGGAGTATGTGAGTATGTGAGTATGTGGTCGGAAACTTTTCCGCCTCGCTATCACGCTACCCTCAAACTAAACCCACTACTTATTCAATTAGCCGGTACGCCGGCAAGTCAAGGGGGAGGGGTTACGTGCCACCTGATAAGTGACGTAAGCAGGTAGGTGTCAAAAAATAAAAAAATAAATAACCATTTTCTTTTCCTGGCTTACAAACTGTGGTCATAACTTAAATGAAAACTAAATCAGAAATCAGAAACCATGAAACCACAAACATGGCTCCTACATCCTGGCCCCTAATTGTTAGTGCTCAAGCAAAACAATTACCAATCCAATACTAAATGGAGCCATAATAAATAATAACTTAAGTTTCAGTTATGTAAATACATTCTTAATAACTGTCATCAATGGTGTCAATACATACACATTGTTTTCCCTTTCCAATGTTCCCACATAAGACCCCAAAGTTCAAAGTTCCTTTGGTCCATAGGGCCTCAAGGTTTCCCAAAGTCCATGGGTGTGTGCATATGCACATGTGCCTTTGTCTTAAAGTCCATGCATGTATGTGCGCATGCGCGTGTATGCTCAAATGTCCATGGGTGCAACAAGAGTCAAGTGTCAGTGTGCTGCAAGAATGAGAGGTCAATGTATATGTACAGTGATGGGAGGGAATGCGTTGTGGATGCAACAGTCCATGTGCATGTTGGTGGGTGAGGACACCATGCGTAGGTGTTTGTCAGTGTAGGTGAGTGTGTGCAGGGGCAAGGGGGCGTGATGAGCTTGGCCCAGCATGCAAGGCCTTTAAGCTGGATCAGCTTCCAGGAGCAGGCAAAGTTTGCTGATAGGCCTCTGGATGACGCTGGCCTTGGTCTTCACCAAAACACTCCGGACGAGCCCTTTGGGCCCAGGCAGGGTCTTCACCACTCGGCCTAGGGGCCACGAATTTCTTGGCGCCGCCGGGTCCACAATAAGCACCAGGTCATTCTCTTTAAAGTTTTGTTTACGGTTGGTCCATTTTTGTCTTTGCTGCATCAGAGCTAAGAACTCGGTTGTCCAACGCTTCCAGAACAGGTTGGCTAGGTACTGTACCTGTCTCCACCGCCTTCTTCCGTACGAGTCATCTCTATCAAAGAGTCCAGGAGGTAGCAAAGGTTTAGAGTTTAACTGTAGAAGGTGATTTGGTGTTAGAGGCTCAAGGTCATTAGGATCACTGGATACAGTTGTTAGTGGTCTGTCGTTGAGGATGCATTCAACCTCACACAGGGCTGTGTGTAACACTTCGTCATCCAGTGTCTGTTGTCTTAGCACTGACAGTAGTACCTTTTTCACCAACTTGATCAGTCGCTCCCACATGCCTCCAAAGTGTGGTGCAGAAGGGGGGTTGAACAGCCATTTGACATGGTGGGTCAGCAGAGCTTGATGGATCCTTTGATGGTCTACGTCGCCGTCTCTTGCGGCGGCGTCGCCGTCTCTTGCGGCGGCGTCGCCGTCTCTTGCGGCGGCGTCTCTGGCTCTGGCGGTGACTCTGCGCGGCCTCGTCCCCCGCGGCCTTGTCTCGGGCTGCGTCGTCTCGTTTGGAGAGACCCATTGCACGTTGTACTGAGACCTCTTTGTTGTCAGGTAAGCACACATCATCACGGAATGGCAAAGGTAGGTGATAATGACAGTTTTTGTGAATGACTGACCTTGTTGTTACGTCCATGAATTTCTTGTCCTCAACAGACATCTCCAATTTCTCCTCATAATCCTTTTCTGGAAAGTCATTGTTATATTGATGAATGAGAAGATCCTTCAGTTCTTGGATTGAGACACGATTGACTGTGACTGAAGGTGTGCCATCCTTTTCCATAGCAGATGTGTTGAGTGGGCCGCTGACCACCCATCCTAAGAGTGTTTTGACTGCATATGGTCCATTACCTTGACTATTAATCACACGCCAAGGTTCCATTGCTTTTGGCACATTCATTCCAATCAAAATCTCAATGTTGGCATCAATCCTTTGCAATGTAACTGCATTTAGGTAAGGCCATCTTTTCAAGTCATGTTGACTAGGTAGGTTTTCTTTAGACACAGGAATTTTTGGCTGAGTGTAAACTTGAGGCAACTCTATGTAAACACTACCATCCATGTTGCCTACCTCCAGTCCTGTTAGCTCATAGCTCTTTACCAGACGCTCCTGCCCCATCGTCCGCAAGACCACTTCAGTCTGGCGACCTTTGGTGTTCAGCTGGCGCATGATGTTCTCCGTGCAGAAGGTGGCCGAACTGCCTGGATCCAGGAAGGCGTAGGTCTGGATGGTTTTTGACCCCTTGGATGCCTTCACTTGAACAGGCACAATGGCTAGCGCACACTCCTTGCTGGCCCCTGTTGCCTTCTCGGCTGAGACCAGGGCACTGTTGAGGGGAGGCCTGCCTGAGTGGTTTAATCCGGTCATAATCTGCATTCTCCCTGCATTGTCACTGTTGATGTGTAACAAGGTGGGATGGTTACGTTTACAGATTTGACAGAGCATTTTCTTATTGCAATTTTTACTGAGGTGTCCTTTCTTTAGACATCCAAAGCAGTATCCATTTTTCTTTAGGTAGTCAACTTTCTGATCATGTGGTTTTGAATTGAACCTTTTACAGTCTGTTATTTCATGTTTGTCTGCACAGAAGCTACATGAAGACAAACCCACAACATGATGGTTAGCTTTCTGTGTCTGAACTGGCTGTAGTGCTACCTGCTCTTCAGCTGGTGTTACCGTGGTAACAAAAGTCCTTTCAAAGGTTTTTGTGTTTGGCATCCTTGCACTTGGTGTTACAACCTTGGCTGGAGCAGGGTCATTAATGTCTCCGAATATAGGATGTAGCAACATGCTAGACTGGGTCTCTAAGAACTCTACCAGGTGTATGAATCGAATGCGGATGTTTTTCTTTATGGATTCATAGGCTACAGTTCTCCATCGCTCACGGAGCTTGTAGGGGAACTTAGACACCAGCAGTTTCAAGTTAGAGGTCACATTCAACTCATCCATGTACTCTAGGTCTTGCATAGCATTGTAGCATTCTCTTAAATACAAGGCAAAAGCATGAAGAGCATTTCCATCATCAGTTTTAATTGACTTCCAGTTCAGAGCCTTTTGCAGGTAAGCATTAGCAATTTTAATTTCATCTCCAAAATGTTTCTTAAGGAGCTGTCTTGCTTCTGTATATCCTCTACGAGAATCCATATGCATACAGCTACGCACAAGGTCTTTAGCTTGGCCTGCAGTAAACTGTTCTAGAAAATACAGTCTATCCTGGCAGCTATCTGTCTTGTCTTCTATCAAATATTTAAAAGCATGGATAAAAGACTGAAAAGATAGCGGATCGCCATCAAAGACTGGCACCTCCCTTTTTGGTAACAGAGAGATATTTTGCTGCATAATCATTACATCAATAAGCTGTTTCTGTGTTTGTAGCATCTGAAAATCTACATCATGACTGGACTGAACTTGAGGGCTGGAGGAGGAGGCTGGAGGAACAGCAGCTTGTGAGCTAGGCCCGCCAAGAATGTGTCTAACAGCCATTTGCAATGGTGTTTTGGGTACTGCAGCCAAAGGAGCGAACTCAATAGCCGACGCATCAGGGAGAATTGATTCAGTAAAATCATGCCTACTTGCTTCTAAATATTCGTTCATTGCATTACCGCTGTCACTCAGCACTTTAATTCTTGCATCAGCTGCTGCTATCTGTTCCTTTTTGGATTTTAGAACCGTTTCTTCAAGCATAAGCGCATGTAATGCAGGTAAAGCATTGGCGCGCGCCTCAAGCGCAGCCTTCTCCGCTGCCGCTATTTTAGCTGAGGAGGTGGAGGTCCTAGAACGCCGAGATGTAGCTCCAGTGACGTTAGATACACTATCCATAGGATCCACAATAGTTTTGTTGGGAAAAACGGTCTGTCTAGCTACTGGACCAGATAAAATGAGACGGAGAGGTAATAAAGTCTATCGGCACGAGGACCTTGGATTTATTAAGTAAAGTGGCAGCGGTTATACAGAGTCATAAAGCGTGAGAAATCGAATATGTCTAAGTCCCTAATCAGCGCTGATGGTTCGTCTGGAGCTTCGCCTCCGTGGAAGGTCTGCTTCAGAAGAAGGTGAAGAGTCCCTGTGTGATGCAGTCTTATGCTGTATCCTCCTCTCGATGAGGTGTGTGCGTTTGAGGTGTGTGCGGTTCGGTGTGTTTTGGCTCCCAGGCCCTGAGAGGGCTTCGTAACAGGGAGAGTTCCTCGTGTCTCCGGTGTGATAAATTAAAACGGGGGTGTGCCCCCCTGAAATGTCTCGTGTGTGTGGTAATTTAATGTGGCTCTGAGGCCCTGGTATGGGCAGGTGTATCTCTTGGTTCCTCCTAACGGGGCAGAGCTCTCAAAATGTCTCCTGTGTGATAAATTAATGTGGCTCTCAGGCCCCTAGTATCTGCATGTGTTCCTTCTAGTGGGGGAGAACTTCGAGGTGTCTCCTGTGTGATAAATTAATGTGGCTCTCAGGCCCCTAGTATCTGCATGTGTTCCTTCTAGTGGGGGAGAGCTTCGAGGTGTCTCCTGTGTGATAAATTAGGCCCCGTCCACACGAAGCCGAAACGGGCGAAACCGTTACGGTTTCGATCTATCCGGTTTCGAAGTATCTCCGTAAAGACGAAGCCAAGCGAAACCGGATAGATCTGTAGAAACGCTGTAGTAAACATTCCAGGCCCATAAGGGGCGCTGCTTCTGGTACACAAATCCAGAAGAAGAAGAGGCGAGCATGCGCATAAAGGCTGCCCCCCGAACCACTAACAACACAAACAAACAGCTCTTCTACGATGGCGAACTAGATTCTCAATAAATAATGGCTTAGCAACCCAACAAGGGACATGATATGCTGCAGAACGATTACAAGCTTGTAGTCCGCCATCATCTTTTTTGTTGTGATTTCTGAGACTCCGCGGGCTTAAGAGCCATTGGCTAGGAGGTCGAGGGGTGGGGCGATGATGTCATGGTTTGCGGTTTCAGTCGGTTTCAGGCGTCCACACGAAACCAAAACGAAACCGGATAGATTTGAAACCACCTCCGAGGGTGGTTTCAGAAGTTTGCGGTTTCGGTCAGCGGATTCGCCGGCTTCGTGTGGACGGAAGGCCGAACCGTACAAGACCTTTGCGGTTTCGCCATGAAATCGGCTTCGTGTGGACGGGGCCTTAATGTGGCTCTCCCGTTCTGGAGATGATACTGGTGCATTGTCTGAGTGTCCACCATCTGCCTGCCTGGGAGATGGGGCCTTCAGCTCCGGCCTTGACCTGACTATATATTATCATGTTTGTGTTATGTGTTCGTTGGGTTTAGAGCAAGAGTCGACTATATATTAATGTGCCTGCCATATGATGTGCTCATCAGGTTATTTTTCCCAACAGTTTCAAGATTATATTGTTGAATTTTCCATGCTTCCACCTCATCAAAATTTTTTTATCAACATCTCCGGTTTCAAACAGAGCTTTGATTTCGTTACTCTTTCGTGTACACACTCCTAATTTCCCACTGCGTGTCGCAATGAGAGATTTCAACAGCTGTGCGGCCTCTTCCGCGGTCTGGGGAGCAGAGTCAGACATCGCTAAGATGTTTACACTTCAGTTCAATAAAGTCCATCAAACTTGTAAATTGTTTCGAGCTTTTAAGCAAGCAGTTCATACTCCACGGTTCGTTAACACTTACGCAAACCGTCCTTTCATTTGGGCTTTGATTCATTCATGAAGTCGCTGCCGTATCCAACGTTGCGTCCTTTCATTCCTTCAATGATCCGTTTTACGCGCCGTTCCGGACAATGAGCATCCCACAAATCCGCGATATAATCCACAAAGTGTAGTCCTTTGAAGCTCGTCAGTCTTCGGTAGTTTCCGACGATGAAGTGGCAATTCTTTACTCTGGATATTGCCACGCGAGGTGAATGGCGAGGGTCCCGACGCACTTGTTCCAGAAGAAGCACTCGCAGAAAGTTCATGTGCATGGTGTTTTAATCAGAACAATTCCGGTTTACTTTCTGTTACAGTCCAAAGGATGAGGAATGATAATACATGATATACATTTACGGGAATAAGGGAGTATGTGAGTATGTGGTCGGAAACTTTTCCGCCTCGCTATCACGCTACCCTCAAACTAAACCCACTACTTATTCAATTAGCCGGTACGCCGGCAAGTCAAGGGGGAGGGGTTACGTGCCACCTGATAAGTGACGTAAGCAGGTAGGTGTCAAAAAATAAATAAATAAATAACCATTTCCTTTTCCTGGCTTACAAACTGTGGTCATAACTTAAATGAAAACTAAATCAGAAATCAGAAACCATGAAACCACAAACATGGCTCCTACACCGAGAGTGTTCAAGTTTATGTCCAAGTTTTTATTTTCCATATGCAACACGTAGCCTATATATTGTATATATATAAGCATATTTTCCCCCCATGTAAATACTGTATCTTATATTATAGACAGTACCGCAGCACCCCCACTCAAAATACCTTCCTGCGCACCTGCTGCTGAGGAAGCGGCATGTTTTAGTTTTGATGGCCCTCAACCTCCTACCTGATGGGAGTGGATTGCAGGGTGTAATTTATCCTGAAGAGTTTTCAGGCCTATACTGTGGATACGGGCCACGTAGATGTCTGAGATGGGAGGGAGACTGCAGCCAACTATCTTGGAGGCTGTATGGACATTCCTGTCCAGTCGCATCCTCTGCTGGACAGTAGAGTTGCCATACCACACTGTGATTGAGAACGTAAGGACGCTCTCAATGGTGGCTTGGTAGAACTGCTGCATCCCCTTGCAGGCCACCCCAAACTTCTTTAGTTGGCGGAGGAAAAAGCCTCTGGTGGGCTTTTTTAATAATAGCAGTTATGTTATCTACCCATTTCAGAGAGGAGGAGATTATTGTGCCCAGAAATTTGAAGCTGTCTACCCATTCACCCAACGCCGCATTGATGGAAAGGGGCGGGGTCTCCTTCCAGGTCTAAGATCTGCGTTTGAACTCCACGCTGTCACGGTCACCATTCCTATCAAGCTCTCCATTGTGGTGATCTACCGTCCTCCAGGTCCCTTCCGTGACTTCTACGACGAGATGGATGCCCTCCTCAGCTGCTTTCCTGAGGATGGCACCCCACTCGTTATCCTAGGCGACTTCAACATCCTGCCAGAGAAGTTGCACTCACCTGAACTAACCAACTTTTTCGCCACCTTTGACTTAACACTAACCCCTTCTCCTCCCACACACAGGGCCGGGAACCAACTTGACCTAATATTCACCAGGTCCTGCGGCACCTCTGCTCTCTCCGTTACCCCGCTCCCTGTGTCTGACCATCACTTTGTGGATTTTTCTCTCCCCTTGAAATCCTCTCCCTCCCTCCTCTCTAGTTCCCACATTGTCACCACTCGCCGTAACCTCAAATCCCTCTCTCCCTCTACGTTTGCCTCTACTGTTCTGTTTTCACTTCCTTCTATCGAACGATTCTCTATCTCCAGATGAATCTTCAGACACTCTGCTATCCTCCCTCTCCTCCTCCTTGGATTCCCTCTGTCCCTTCCACTCCAGACAAGCGCGATCAGCCAAGGCCCCTGCCTTGGCTGTCCCATCCTCTGCGGTCTTGTAGAACAAAGCTGCGAGCAGCGGAGAGGAAATGGAAGAGATCAGACTGTACCAGAAAGTGAAGGACATTAGCTCCTCTTTTATCCCTGCCTCCATTCTCCCTCCTCCCATCCCCTCCTCTGTCTTTACCCAATTTATCCCTCTCACCTCTGACGAGGTCAACAGAATAATAACATCTAACCATGCCACCACCTGCCCCCTTGATGCTATCCCCTCCTCTCTCCTCCAGGATGTCTCAAGCGACATTCTGCCATTTCTCACATAAATTATCAATTCCTCCCTCACTTCAGGCATTGTTCCAGCGTCTTTCAAGACTGCCAGAATAAAGCCTCTCCTCAAAAAAACAACTCTTAATACCACCGACATCCAGAACTACAGACCGGTATCTCTTTCATTCCTGTCTAAAACACTGGAACGTGCCGTTGCTAACCAACTGTCCTCCTATCTCTCATCTAACAACCTCCTTGACCCTCACCAGTCAGGCTTCAAGAAGGCACACTCCACCGAGACGGCGCTCCTCGCGGTGACTGAGTCGTTCTGTGCTGCCAGAGCCTCGTCCCTCTCATCGGTCCTCATTCTCCTCGACCTGTCCGCAGCATTTGACACGGTGAACCACCAGATCCTTCTTGCCACTCTTGCCGAACTTGGCATCGCTGAATCTGCTCTTTCCTGGTTCACATCCAACCTGACGAACCGCACCTATCAAGTGACATAGAATGGCTCCTTGTCCAAACCTTGCACACTTGAAACTGGTGTCCCTCAAGGCTCTGTACTGGGGCCTCTTCTGTTCTCCCTCTATACCAGGTCTCTGGGCTCGGTAATTGCATCACACGGCTTTTCCTATCATTGCTATGCTGACGACACTCAGCTATTTCTCTCTTTCCCCTTATTGCAACACGCATATCGGAATGTCTGGCGGACGTCAGCACCTGGACAACTGCCCATCACCTGAGGCTTAAAAAACCGAGCTCCTCCTAATCCCAGGGAAAGACTGCCCACACATGGACTTACTGGTCACCGTCGAGAACATCACTGTATCTCCCTCTCCAACTGCCAGAAACCTCGGGGTGGTACTGGACAATCAATTATCCTGCACTGCAAACATCACTGCGGTCGCCCGATCCTGCAGATTTGCACTTTACAACATCCGCAGAATCCGGCCCTTCCTCACAAGGGAAGCAGCTCAGCTTCTTGCCCAATCACTGGTCATCTCCCGCCTCGACTACTGCAACTCACTCCTGGCTGGACTTCCTGCCTCTGCGATTAAACCTTTGCAGCGCATCCAGAATGCGGCAGCGCGCCTCGTGTTCAACCTACCGAAGTTCTCCCATGTGACCCCCCTCTTCCGGGACCTCCACTGGCTCCCTGTAGTAGCTCGCATCAAATTTAAGACGATGGTACTGGCATACAAGGCAGTCGATGGAACTGCCCCTGCCTACTGTTATGTGCAGATCTGCTCCATGTTTTGCAGGTCTCCTGGAGCTCCTCCTTCAGCCCCTCCTTCGCTTCGTTACCTGGCACCTGCTGTTGCCTTTAAAGCCTGGGAGGCTTTATTCACTCCTCCTCTAGCCAGGGCCAGCAGCACGGTTCCCATTCACCAGTCTGTGTAACCTTTAGTGACAATAAACCCGGTTTTCTTATATTCAATCCTTGTTTGTCGACTTCATGTTACTTTCCCCGAGCCGGGTCGTAACATATTGGGGGCTCGTCCGGGATCGATCTGGATCAGTTTTGCAGTTAATTATTTCAAATTTTCCCCTAGACAGAGTAACTGGGTATGTTTTGGTGGTGTTTGGCAGTGTGGCTATGAGCAGTTTCTTTTCATGGTGAGTATTGAGTCTGAGTGCTATGATTTTAAGTTGTGAGTGATCCCCCTGGTTAGTTAGGGAGTGTACCAGCTGGGCGGAGCAATCTGTCCTTCCATCGGTACACTATTTGTTATTTTGCCTTCTTTATTTTCGAGGTAATCCTGGGTGGAGACGTGTTCTCTGGTGGGGGCAAGCATTTCAGGGCCTTGGCCACATGGCTGAGGTTAACTGAGCTTTGTTTTAAAGAAGCCTCGAGCCCGGTACGCCTCAGAAGACCATTAGGGTTAGGTTAAAGTCAGGCAGATACCAGGGGGCTTGCTTAGATGATCATTTGCACTCGGAGGCTTGCTCACTGTGCTCAGCAGTGATTGGTGTATTTTGTTATCCATGCTTGGTGATTGAAGTTGTCTAGTATGGCGGCTATAGATGACTTTATTAGTGCACCCTCGGAGGAGTTGTTTGATCAGCTCACTAAAGAACAGCTCCTTAGTCTTGCCAGTCATTATGACATTGAGATTGCCAGTGGTGATAAACGTCTTAAAGAGAGTTTAAGAGAAGCACTTAAGGCAGGCCTAGCAGAAGGAGGCATCCTAAGGGCGTCGGCTCTACCAGCATACCAGCATCAACTTGTTCTTCCTCAAATGTCAGATGCTGTGCTGGAGTTCAGGTTGAAGGAGTTGGCGTTCCGAGAATTAGAATTAGAGGATAAGGAAAAAGAGCGTATCCTTAAGGAAAGGCAAATGCACCTAGAGGAAAGACAAATGCACCTAGAGCATGAGCGTTTCTTGAAAGAGCTTGAATTTAAGCATGCTGCTTTGAGGTCATCCAGTTCTGCCTCGGCTCAGTTTAGCGTAGCGAGAAACATCAGACTAGTACCTCCATTCGCTGAGAAAAATGTTGAGCGGTACTTCGCTCATTTTGAACGAGTGGCTACTGTTTCAGACTGGCCAATACATGCCTGGACATCGCTTTTGCAAAGCGTTTTGGTGGGTAAAGCACAAGACGCTTACGCTTCTTTAAACATTGAGGATGTCAAGGACTATGAAAAAGTTAAAGGCGCCATTCTAAGAACTTATGAGCTCGTTCCTGAGGCGTACCGCCAGCGTTTTAGAGGCCTCAGTAAGCTGGATGAACAAACTTATGTTGAGTTTGCAAGGGAAAAGGACATCAGTTTTAGTTCTTGGTGCAAGTCACAGAAGGTGGAAACTAAGGAGGATTTTAGACAATTAGTCCTGCTGGAGGACTTTAAAAATTGTCTGCCTGTTGCTGTGTGTACTTATCTCAATCAACAAGAAGTGTCCACTCTTGATGAGGCTGCTGTTCTAGCAGACAAGTTTGTGTTGACGCTCAAGGTAAACTTTGATAGCGACCAAGGTGAGCGAAGGGGAAGGACTGGTTCTAGTAGACCTCGGTTTCCAACCACTTCCTCCACCTGCTCAGAACCTCCTCCCACCGTTTCTACAACTTTCGCTAGAAGATCGGCTAATGCGAGTACTCCGTTGGAGAGGACTTGTTTTTATTGCAAGAACAGTGGCCACTTCATTGCTGATTGCCCTGTCTTGAGTAAAAAACATGAGTCTTATAAGCCTGTTGCCTTATTAAAAACTGTGAGCAATTGTGCTGTCGACCAAACCATGGACCAACCCGCTCAAAAGAGTGAGCTGCCTGGTTCTTCGTCTTTCCTTATGGATGGTTGTGTCTCTCTTGTCACTGATCCTTCAACCAAGCAACCGATTAAGATTTGGAGAGATAGTGGAGCTTTTCAGTCTTTGATTCTTCAGGACCTCCTACCGTTTTCTGAGCAGTCCAAGTTGGGTTCCAGTGTCCTCGTCCAAGGGTTTGGGGGGGGGGTATCTGTCTCTGCCGATGCATAAACTTACCCTTGAAACCGGTCTTGTCTCTGGGGAAGTAGCTGTAGCTGTGTGCTCAAGCCTTCCCATTAAAGGGGTGTCATTCATCTTGGGGAATGACCTAGCTGGTGGTAGGGTGCTTATGGCTCCTGAGGTTGTCCCTTTGCCTGTAGTGTCAAAACGCCCAGATGATCTTCAGAAGCCAGACCGGAAGATTCCTTCAGCTCCCTTTCGTCCTAGCCCTGCCATAGGAGAGCCTTTTGAGCGTATCCTGATCGATTGTGTTGGTCCTTCGCCCTTGGTCCTTCGCCCTTGGTCCTTGGTCCTTGGCCCTCAGTCCTCAGTCCTTTGTCCTTTGTCCTTAGTCCTTTGAGTTCAAGGTCATGAGTATCAGAAGCATCTGAGGTATAGGTTTTCATTTGTTTTGTTGTTAATTTGGTTTGTGTAACTTGGCGGTTGCCTAGAGCAACCGTTTTAAGGGGGGGGGGTGTTATGTGCAGATCTGCTCCATGTTTTGCAGGTCTCCTGGAGCTCCTCCTTCAGCCCCTCCTTCGCTTCGTTACCTGGCACCTGCTGTTGCCTTTAAAGCCTGGGAGGCTTTATTCACTCCTCCTCTAGCCAGGGCCAGCAGCACGGTTCCCATTCACCAGTCTGTTTAACCTTTAGTGACAATAAACCCGGTTTTCTTATATTCAATCCTTGTTTGTCGACTTCATGTTACTTTCCCCGAGCCGGGTCGTAACACTACCTCCAAGCATTGCTAAAGCCACACACCCCAGCTCGATCCCTCCGCTCAACTACCTCAGCTGGACGTCTGGAACCGCCATCGCTAAGAGCTAGCAAATGCCGTTCAGCAAAGTCACAACTTTTCTCGGTTTTGGGACCTCAGTGGTGGAACGAGCTCCCTGCCGCCCTCAGGACCGCAGAGTCGCTCACTATCTTCCGAAAAAGACTCAAGACTCACCTGTTCAGAGTCCACCTCGACTCTGCATAGCCACTTTCCCACTTCTGACCACCATTGTACACTGTATTGTATTGTAGTACTTAACTGTGTAGCAACTGCAGTAGCTGCTATCATGGCTGTAACACGGGGAATTGATTGACCTAGCGATCGTGGTACTTGCACTTGGTTCTATGAACATCCTTTCTGTACCAACTTATGACAAATGTACTTATTGTAAGTCGCTTTGGATAAAAGCGTCTGCTAAATGCCCTAAATGTAAATATGATATGGCTAAGCTCAGTGTTTAAGTTTTTAAGTTCAGAAGGGCCAAACGTGTGGCTACACAGACCAATACCAAAGTCGTCAAGATTGAAAAAGAAAAAAAAAATTGTTGCACAGCTGAATGCTGTATCACATCATGAGCTGGCGGTTCTCAATTCACAACACGCATTCCATTAAAACTAGCCTACATCAGGCATTCTGACCAAAACTCATGCAGTCCCCCCACAATTAATCCAGAATTCAAGCAAAGCAAGAATGACCAAAAGTCACTTTGTGTCAACAAGAGACTGATTCCAGCGACTATCAATTGCAAATTAAAACAGCCGACCACTTGAGTGCAAAAAACACAAAAGACCTCGCCACAGCACCAGCAAATCTTAAGCAATAAATATCGCGTCTTACCTTTATTTATGCGGCAGTGGTCTGCAGATGCATCCCGTGGTGTAGCCTACCACATCCATTTAGTTCAACAGGTTATCGTTCTGATACTGTCCATGGTACTAGCAACCTGCTCTGGTGCTTTTTACCTATGTATTCTGGCTAAAATGACTTGATTGTCAGATGCCTCATCATCCCAGCCAAAGAGTATTGGTATTATTAGTAATGGCTACTTGCCAAATCGAAAAAATAACTTCACACTGTCTTTTTCCAATGTATTTGTTATCATTCGTAGCGTTGATCAGCAGAGAAATAGTTTGCCAAAGTCTTTGACGTCACTTAGCAACCGAATACGCTGGGGTTGATAAGTTACCGGACTGCAGAGTGATACAGATTACGTGAATCAGAGGCAAAAAAAAACAATTTCCTTGACATATAACATCAACACCTTGACATATATTTCCTTAAATAATTGACAGCTGCACGTTAGGAAGGCCCCTGCAAGTGAATGGAGTAGTCTACAGCATTGAGAAGAGCCGTGTAATAAGTAGAGGATAATGTATAGAACGCCGGTCATTATCGGGAAAATAAGCCCAGACAGGGCGAACAGGACACCGACGCGCAGCAAAGGTGTCTTGCTTCCCACTGAAGGGGCTTAATTTCGATGATGACCGGCGACGTTCTATACATTATCCTGCTTATTACACGGCTACGTGCCAAAAGAATAAATGGCTTCGCATGGTGTGTCTTTGTACAATTTAATTGTTACCAGCATTCGCAGTGTTGATCAGCAGAGAAATAGTCCGCCAAAGACGTTGATGTAGCCTAGCAACCGAAGATGCTGGGGTTGAAAAGTTACCGGACTACTTGAGGAGTGATACCAAAGACATCATTATAGGCAAAAAGTCCTCCGTTTTCCTTGACAGCGGTCAATTATACGTTAGCAACGCCGGAAGTTGTGAAGAGCCCATGCAAGTGAACGGAGCGTTCCACTGCATTGAGAAGACCCGTGTAATGATCCATAATAATTCAACTCGATTTTTTTTTTGGTGTGGTGGGTACAAAATTAACCTTGACGAAATCTGGTGGGGACGTGTCCCTGGCGTAATCGAAGCCTATGTATATAGTCCCTCGTCTGCATTTTATGGTGAGCGTCTCCAGAACTGTAGAACAGGTCCGTGAGATGACACCGCCGCTTTTGGTCTTTTGTGAAGCCTCTCTTCGGTCTGCGCGATGGAGGGTAAATCCGTCTTGTTGTACTGCGGAGTCGGCGACAGCTTTCGGTAAAGCACAGAACCGAGCAATCTGTAAGGAGCTGTCTGCTTTCGATGAGGTTGGAAAGTTTGTCCTGCTTGTTGACCAGCGAGCGGACGTTGGACAGCAGAATGCTCTCTAGTGGGGATCGATGCCTCCCCCGTTTAAGCCGAACCAGAGCGCTATCTCTCTTTCCCCGTTTCCTGGGTCTCAGATGGAAAGGGGGATCAGTGTAAGAGTGTTGACCAACATAATACATAACGATAGCATGAACTATTTGAGCAGCAATCATACATTTATGTATCTGCTGAAGTACGTGTAGTATCTAAGTTGTAATTTATTCGTTCAAAAAAGGTAGGCTTGAAACATCAGGTCATTGTATGATATATTGCCGTAATCAACTTTGACCGCGTCGTCCGGGTTCGCACGCCAGGCTATAGGCACTAGACCTAGAAAGCCCAGAACTCCACGGGGGAGATCTCAAAGACCCGAGAGGGACCTGGACTCTGAAAGCCAGAAAAGGCTGGAAGAGCTCCAGAAGCGGCCCATAGCAGAGACAAAGGTTTGTTTACAACTACAATGCTTACCGTTTACAATTCTCGACAACCCAATAAGATATCAGATATACCAGATTTCACACCTCTTTTTTTGGATTTTTCTTTCCAGGAAACACTTTACTCTTGTAGGGAAAAACGGTCTGTATAGTTACTGGACCAGATGAAATGAGACGGAGAGGTAATAAAGTCTATCGGCACGAGGACCTTGGATTTATTAAGTAAAGTGGCAACGGTTATACAGAGTCATAAAGCGTGAGAAATCGAATATGTCTAAGTCCCTAATCAGCGCTGATGGTTTGTCCAGAGCTTCGCCTCCGTGGAAGGTCTGCTGCAGAAGAAGGTGATGAGTTCCTGTGTGATACACTCTTATGCTGTATCCTCCTCTCGATGAGGTGTGTGCGTTTGAGATGTGTATGGTTCTGTGTGTTTTTGCTTGACCTTGCCTCCCAGGCCTTAGTGTATGCCTGTGTATCTTCTTGTGTTCTTCCTAACGGGGGAGAGTTTCACAGAGTCTCCCGTTTGTGACTCTCCCGTTCTTGAGGATGACTAGTGCATTGTCTGAGTGTCCAACATCTGCCTGGCTGAGAAATGGGGCCTTCGGCTCCGGCCTTGACCTGACTATATATTATGTGTGTGTTATGTGTTAAAAGTTGACTATATTGTAATGTGACTGCCATGTGGTGTGCTCTTCAGGCGTTAAAAGTTGACTATATTGTACTGTGACTGCCGTGTGATGTGCTCTTCAGGCTAGGGTAGGAGTTAGCTATATTTATAATGTACATGTGATGTACTCAGCAGGTTATTTTGCCCAACACTCTCTGGAGCCTGGCCAGAAGCACCAGTAATTGGAGAAAATCCTGAACAGGTCCCCAGGGATGATGTTCGACGTGCTGTCCTTGCTGGCGGAACCCCTGCACCCTGAACCAGATGGAGCTCTCCCTCACTGGTGCACTTGCCGGAATTGCAGGGAGATGGATTCTAACATAGAGAGTATGCTGTCGCCAGTCCCCGCAGCAATGCATAAGTACCATGGCGTACATGCAGTATTACCTCTTGGACGATGGGGTGTTGCGGTTGGACCGGGCTGCATGGAACGATAGCTTTGCTCTTGATGAGAGCCCAGAACCAGTCGAGCAGAGACATTTCAGGCACTCAGCTTATAGACAATTTGTGTTGTGGCAGCATGGCCGCCTGGGTGTTGGATGGAGAGTTGTGATAGCCAGTTGCTGTATCTGGAGGATTAGGGACATATTTCCTGACCCCAGGAACCACTACAGGCTTCAGGGTGCGCCGCCTGGATGTTAAGATTAGACGAAAAATTGCAAATGAACATTATTTTATGTACTTTTAAAATGTTTCCTTTTTTTATATAACAGATGTTTGAACCAGTAGTTGTTCAATAATACACACTTTGGTTTGGTTCTGTATATAAGTATATTATATTATGAAGCATCTTCTTGGGGGATCTCTACAATAAGGTTTCACTGGGACACTTGACAATGTTGGTGGTTGCTGTACCGGGGCAAGCAGGCCGAGCCGTCTTGGGTCATCAAGCCTCATGATGTTCTTGCGAGGAAGGCCTGTTCCACTTCCTATCCTCCTGCAGAAGATGGCACTCTGGATTTCAGAGATGTAGTAATTTTTTTTTCTCCTTTACTGTACTAACACTCCAGGTCTTCGACCTTTTGTTGTAGGAGCATTTGTACCTTGCGTTTGCCGATGTCATAGTTTCATTCCGGCAGGGACAGCCGGCGAGAGAAGATGGCACAGGGGTGGAGCTTGTGGTCGGAGGGAGAGCTGGGAGAGAACCACTTCGGTGTCAGAGGCGTCGACCTCCACAACGAACTGGAGAGAGGGATCGGGTTGAACGAGGATGGGCAATAAGAACCGCTCCTTGAGACCCTGAAAGGCTGTCTCGGCCCCCGGCGTCCACGTCAAGGAATTCTTGGTGGAAGTCCGGGTCGTGAGGGGTGCTGCGACTTTGCTGTAGCCGCGTATGAAGCGTCTGTAAAAATTAGTAAAGCCTAGGAACTGTTGCAGTCTCTTGTGGGTAGTGGGAGAGAGCCACTCGGCCACCGCAGAGACCTTGGATGGATCCATCTTTACCTGGCCTTGGCTAATTATGTAGCTCAGGAAGGAGATGGACGGGACGTGGAACTCACACTTCTCCGCCTTGATATACAGTCGGTTCTAAAGACACTGTTGCAGGACCTTGTCGGACGTTAACCCTTTGCTCCGCCAAGGACCTCGAGAAGATCAGGATATCAGCAATGTAGACGAAGACAGAGCGGTTCAACATGTCCCGGAGGACATCATTAACCAGGGACTGGAAGACAGCGGGGGCGTTGGTGAGCCCGAAGGGCATAACTAAATATCTGTAGTGGCCCAATGGGGTGTTAAACGCAGTCTTCCACTCGTCTACCTCCCGGATGCGGACCAGGTGGCAGAGGTCCAATCGAGGCTCTGTGGAGAAAAACGAGGCTCCGTGGATGGGGACAAAGGCGGAACTGATGAGGGGAATGGGATATCTATTTTTGACGGTGACATCGTTCAGGCCACGGTAGTTGATATAGAAATGGAGAGAGCGGTCCTTCTTGCTCACAAAGAAGAATCCCGCTCCTACAGGTGAAGAGGACGGGCGGATGATTCCGGCGGCGGAGGATTCCCCGACACTCTTACATGGAATGCGTTCAGAGCGGGAGATTGAACAGGCGGCTGCTTAGGAGGGGGGACCCGGGAAGGAGGTCAATAGCACAGTCATAAGGATGGTGGGGGGGCAAGGACAGGGCGTGGGATTTACTGCAGAGCGCCATAGGTCGTGGTACTCCGGAATTGGTCCCAGGCTCCGGCGCACGAGGATACTAGGCAGGGCGCAGTCAGCAGAACAGACAGTGTGTGCTCCAAGACATGACTCGTCCAGTTCCCCAGTCGATCTTGGGATTGTTGGTCTTAAGCCAGGTGTACCCCAGAACGACTGGGGAGAAGGGGCAGGTAATCACCAGGAGGGAGAGGGACTCGTGGTGATACCCCGAGGTGAGCAGGTTGACCGGAAGGGTACGGCACTCCACCCCTCCTCGTTCTAGTTCCTCTCAGCTGCAAGGATACGGAACTGGACCGCGAAGGAGGCAACGCTGCAGGATCCTTGGTGAAGAAACAGGAGCTGTTGGGACGCCTCTCTGCCCCGGACCGGATGATCGAACACCCTCATTTCCTCGGTGAAAGCGGAATAATTGAAGCAGGCTGTGGAACCTTGTATCCATACAGCTGTTGTCCAAGCAAGTGCCTCACCCCGCAACGAGCCAATCAGGTAGGCGATAGGGTGGGGCAGGAGCGTCGCTAGCAATTGAAAACATCTGGGGCTCTAACCCAGAAGTTAGAGTCCTTTTAAAACGGGGGTTTGGGGGTTTCTCCCCCGAGGAAATTTGAGAATCGGGCTGATGAACATGCAATTGTCACGTAGTTTGAGAAGTAAAGGAAAGACAAATCGTCATGTCTGACTCATGTCGGGGCAGGCCTGAATAGGTTAATGTTTACGTTAAGGATAGGAAAGTGCACCACATACAGCAGCCAAAATTAGACATTAGAAAAGCCTGTAGCCAAATAAACACTCATGCGCCTAGATGTCAAGTGGACCGGGTTGAATTCACTGCGGGTCTCCTGAATCTGTGCAAACTAGAGCAGCACTAAACAGCAATATCGACATGATGGGCTTTGCAATTTGCATAGAGAATCAAATTTGCCCATTAATGTACAAGTCAGAATTTTGCGATTTTCACTCAGTTGTCAAATTTGCTGAACAAAATGTTAAACTTCAATAATTGTTCATAGTCAACTTATATAGTGCATTTATTTAAGCTCTCAACAGCATAACCATACAGCTTCGCCACATCGGCCGGAAAACACGGCACACGCAAAGTACATCCATGGAATCAGCCGTTCAAAACCAGTCTGCATGAATCGTATGACAACTGGATGGCAGGCGATGCGGACAAGGAATACACCGCAGGGGAGAACATGAGAGCCCCAGCTCGCCGCATAGTAGCCTGGGTGCTTTAAGCGTGGAACAAGCTGGATACTGAGTGGGTGAAAAACTATGTGTGAGTGGGTGAAAAACAGGCTCTGTTCGAGCCTGCATGAGAGTTCAATGTTGTCATTAGTTGTTACGTCTTTTTGACCAATCGCAGTTCAGGGCCGACCTGGGCTGTACCACTTCGGGAGGGGGCACTCAGTTACTCCCCTCTAGACAAAATTGAATTGGTTGCGACGTTGACCCGGCGCCCCCCGAAACGTTAACGGACCACAGGGAATTCTCCCAACTCTCCCGATTACCACTCTGCGCGTGTGTGCGTGAGTGTCTGTGTGTGTGCAGGCGTTATTCAATTGCCTGGTAAACATGTAGGCCTACGGTAATATTCATACTGGTTTAAATAATGCATTTGACAGGCTATTTCCCATCGTTGCTGAGCAAGAGTTTTGTTCGAAAGTTTAGTGATAGAAACAAATAATAGCCCGGGCTATTGACGTTTTACGGTACCACTGTCATGCACCTACCCGATGTCAAGTGGACCGGGTTGAATTCAATGCGGGTCTCTCTTATATCCATCTTACCAAAGATATTTTGGTACTGTCCTTCTCAACACTCTGATCTCACTAAAAGGCTAGCAGCACGAAACAGCAATATCGACGAAATGCGCTATGCATAGAGAAGAAAGAATACCGACGTTGAATTTGCAACATTTTGCAACAAATTATTCTAAATCTGCCCATACATGGACACGGCAGAATTTTGCAGTTTTCACTCGCTACAATGTTGCATCTGTGGCTGCTGGTAATTCAATCACAAAGAAGTAAACTCTACGGGGCTATTTTCAGCATTATGTTTTTTTTACGGCACAGCGATCCGGGGCTATTCCCAAAAGATCCGGGGCTATAGCCTTGAATGCCCAGGTCTAACGACGCGCCTGGGGTGGGGTAGGTCTGGGGCTGCAGATCGAACACGAGGGAGCACTGGAGGAGAAACAGCCGACAGGATCCAAGGTCTCCATCGTAGCATTCGGGGGCTGGAATGAACGGCTCCCAGGGGGAAGCCGATTGGCTAGGGACTGGGACTGATGGTTCCGGGGTTACATGGGGCTGGGAGTTGACAGATGGGGACAATTCACGGAGGGTGGAGGTGAAATCCTGCAGGATCTGGCCTTCTTGACCCAGGAGAGCCCCTTGGCAGGAGATAATTTGGTGGAAAGCCTCTGCGTCAGCTGGGTCCATGTTTGGCCAGTTCGTACTGTTAGGGGGACAGAACGAGGGGACACAAACGCTCGCCACAGGGAGACGGAGATGGAGTAAAAGGAACAGGGGTAATTGACAAGCCAGGGGAAGGCAAGCGATGGTCGGACAGAAAAGGGTTTGTTAAACGGCAGGCAGGCAGACAAGTGCTCGGCCACAGGCGGGTAATCAGGCAGGCAAGGGTTCGGCTACAGGTAAGCAGGGTGATGGACGGAGAACTAAAGGAGAGGGAAGAGGGTTACTAGGAGGAACAGGAAAAAAAACTTTCCAAAACGCTGGTAGAGCCGATACTGACTGGGTAGTTGTAAACGACAAACTGGCGCCGGCATAATAGAGATCCCCGCTGAAGTAGGGAGTGAAGATTGATGGCAGATGTGTCAGAAGAATGAGGGGTAGTGGAGTCAAGCGACCACTTGATGGGGGTGTTGGACGGCGTAGCAGGAGGCAGCGTAACAATATTAGAGTTCAGCCATAGCCAAAATGTCATGTCTTCTGTGGGGTGGAAAGTGCAGCCAGCTTTGTATTGCCTCTTTCAGAAAGGCAGACGAAAAATATCTTTCATTTCAAAAAAATTTGAGGGTTGAACTTGTAAGAATGGAATTTTTTTTTTTTTTTAAAACATCGGATGAGCATTTTCCACAAGTCTACTAGAGAACCATTCCTTGTTGAAATACAATTTGGGTTTGAGGGAGGACTTTAATGATTGATTCATAGCTTTCAAGTTCAGCAATTTTTCATACAAATTTGAATATTTGTTGTTTATATTCTTTATAAAAAGGTTTCTGCATGTGTTGGTAGCAGGGACGTCACTAGGATTTAGAGGCTGGGGGGGCTTAGCCCCTAGCAGTGCCCGAAATGCATGCGAAAAATCTTTAAAGTGGTTCTTTAATTCATATTACAGTAGAGAGTACAGCAGAGCATCTATCAGGGCCTGTTTTCTCTTACTCTGCCTGACGCCGACCCTTCAGAAAATTACACCTACTCTTCCTCGTCCCCCATCTCTTCCTCCTCCTCTACCTCCTCCTCCACCACCTCTTACTCCTACTCTTCTTCCTCGTAGACCACCTCTTACTCCTACTCTTCCTCCTCATAGAACATCTCTTCCTCCTACTCTTCCTCCTCATAGAACATCTCTTCCTCCTACTCTTCCTCCTACTCCACCACCTCTAACTCTTACTCTTCCTCCTCCACCTCTTACTCCTACTCTTCCTCTGCCTCCTCCACCACCTCTTACTGGGGCATTCAAAAAAGGAGCCATCAAAGACTGCATGCCATCCGTAAACTCAAAGGACTCTATGTTACCCCCCATGTCCTCCTGCTGTTGTATCAGAGTAATGTCCAGCCCATCCTGCTCTACTGTTCCACCTGCTTCTTTAACATGCTTACTGTCAACAACCGGGTCAAACTCACATGTGTCACAAACATCGCTGTCAAATTAATTGGTCTCCCCACCCCCTCACTGTCAGAGCTCAATCTCAAGGCCATCTCACACATCACATATACAATAGCACAGGACTACACAGACCCACTCAACTGCCAATTCACCATTATAACCTCTGGACGCAGGTACAGGTCCCTGTTGTGCAGGAGAGCTCGCTATGGCCAAAGCCTAGTGCCGGCAGCAACAGAAGCCCTCAACAAAAGGCCAAGATAAATGCACGCCAGTCCCACTTTGTCTATATATTCTGTCTGCATGTTATTTTTGTTGTTTGTTGTCCACTTGTTATTAACTGTCGGAGTGCCGTCTATACCTGTAATCGAGAATTTCCCCTTGGGGACAATAAAGTCTAAAGTCTACTCCTACTCTTCCTCCTCCTCCACCTCTTAATCCTACTCTTCCTCCCCGTAGACCACCACCTCTTACTCCTACTCTTCCTCCTCGTAGACCGCCTCTTACTCCTACTCTTCCACGTCCTCCACCACCTCTTACTCCTTCTCTTCTTCCTCGTAGACCAGCTCTTACTCCTACTCTTCCCCCTCCTCGTCCCCGTTTTGCCTTGTGTGGAGTAAATTATGATAACTGTGTTTAAGTTGTGTTAAAATCTTCCTGCCCCCTTCCTGCCCGTGCCAATTTGCTGAGGTACAAAATGTGTTTTATTGAGTGAGAATGTGTTAACAGTTTGGCAAAATGAGTGGAAGAGAATGCAAATTGTCCCCGATTTGGGGCAGTAGAATCTAAAGTTTTGACAAAAGTGATTGATTTGACATTGCAAATCAATGTCTTGTTTAAATTTAAAAGCAACAGAGAAGGCCCACTTACCCATACACTTTAAAATGTATTATTTGGATTCTAAAAGCTTGATTATCTGCAATTTTGAAGGCATACTCTGAAGTTGAATCAAAACAAAACTTGACAATTTTTATATTGCTAACATGTTATGAAAAATGGTGAGTGTATATAATGTCACATTTTGCTGCAAAACAAAAACACACAAACAAATCAACACACGTTTCATATCTTTTGTTTAACCCACCCCGAGCTCCACAGAGTCCCACAAGCAGTTCAGGGGACGTGGTTATTGTATTTAGTCGTATTGACTCGTACCTCTGAACAATTTCTGTGGGAACGTTCCTCCGCTCTCTCCCTCCGCGCTCCAGCACACATAATAGAATAGAAGGGAGGCGCAGCGCTGCGGTGGAGAGAAGCTATCTGAAAACAATTAGCATGTATCATTAGGCAGACAGAGAGAAAATCACCTGAAGGAAGAGAGGAAGGGGAGGGTGAGAAGGGAAGGGGGTGTAGGGAATAAAGGGGGGGAGCAAGAGTGGTACAGAGATACAGAGAGAGAGGGAGAGAAGGGGGTGTAGGGAAGAGGGAGAGAAGAGAACGGGGTGTAGGGAAGAGAGGGGGAGAAGGGAAGGGGGGGGGCACCAGTGGTACAAAGACAGAGAGAGGGAGAGAGAGATCTAAAGGAATACAGGGAGAGAAAGAGACGGAGAGAGAGACCTAGAGGAATACAGTGAGAGAAAGAGAGGGAGGGAGAGATCAAAAGGAACAGTCAGAGAGAAGTCAGAGAAGTCGGAGAAAGGACAAAAGACAGAAGCAAAAGGTAGAATAGGCAAGGGTGAAGGAGCTGTGGTTGATGGGGAGATAGTAAAGAATAACTGGAAGGTGTTCCTGTTGGTCTCAAACACAACTACTCTGTGTTTGAGCCCAACAGGAAGGTAGGAGGTAACAGCCCTTAATGTTGGATCCAAGTCTGATGATTCCCTTCTTAATGTGTTGAATTGCTTCTATTCCCCCAAATCATAGTCATTATCATTAAACTTCTGGGAGTTATAAAACCGAGTCTGACAAAGGTTTGCCGTAGTCACGACACAATATTATTTCAGCATTCAAAAATGGTTTTCTAGCTGGAAAAACCAAATTAATTGTATTGTTTTTTCACACATGCTTCACACATACATGCAAGTCCGACTCTTCTCCCGAAATTCTCCCGACGGGGCATATGTGTGAACGACATATCCTGACATTGGTAACCTGAAAACATCCGGGAAAAAAAATACTACCCCTGAGATAGTATTTTAGCCGGCGGAAATGTTAATTCCCGTATGTGTGAATGAGGAGTAGAAAGTCAGCCTTTCGCACCATTTCAGTGGGCGTGTTGATGACGCTTCATTCTGCATTTGCATGTCATTGAGTGGCCCCGTCCAAACGAAGCAGATTTTTTGGTGAAACCACATAAGTCTTGTGCGTTTCGGGCGACCGTCCAGACGGAAACAGGCGAATCCGGTGCCCGGAACCGCACATTCCTGAAACCACCCTTGGAGGTGGTTTCAAATCTATCCGGACCCATGCGATTTCATGTTAGGATTCGTTTGGACACCTGAAATGCAAACAATGACGTCATTAGCCCCCCACCAGCTGGGGGACGTCAGAGTTGCTTTATTTGTATTCTTCTTGTAGCTTTAAATAAAGCCCCTTGATAAATTGAATTTCTAACTGTACATTAAAAAGTATTTCTGCTCAATTTCCTTGTGACTGAATGTTTGTATAGTCAGTCGCGAGGATATTCAGTCATATTCAGTCAAGCGCATACAGCGCACAGGCTGTATGTGCGCAGGCTTGATGCGCTCCACTTTTTTCTGTGGAGAACCAGATGTAGATTATTTACTACAGCGTTTCTGCAGCTCGATGCGGTTTCGCAATGACTGTCTTTACGGAGATATTCCTGAACCGCATAAAACAAAACCGGATTGTTTGCCCGTTTCGGCTCCGTGTGGACGGGTCCTTAATAGTTTCTGAGTGACACCGATGTACGCATATCGGGCATCAAGTGTGAATGACCCTCACGGTCGAACCCCCTGACGAATGTGGAGAAAAGATGTAGGACGTGTGAAAACGGCATAGATTAGGGAGAACTATGATTATTACGCAAAAAAGGAAAGCACACTGTAGCAACAAGATTAGCAACAATAAGACTAAATCATAAAATAAAAGACTAGGAGAAAAAAAAAATTTTAATAGTTTTCAAATGTTAGTTCTCAAAGAATATTGTTTCAATCCACAATAATCCTTAATTTCTCATCTCATTTTCGTCCGCTTATCCGGGGTCGGGTCGCGGGGGGAGCAGCTCAAGCAGCATTAATTTGACATGTCTTATTTAATAAAACCTACTTTTGGTGTAACCAGCCATGTGTAGTGGGAAGAGGTGGCAAAACAAAGGTTTCCTAATAAGGAGTAATGTGGCTAAGAGGGGTTGCCAAGGAGGTGGAATGAGAGTCTACAGCATGGCTGCCAGTGGACCAACTATAGGGTGGCCATAACTATGGAGCCCCTGCCTACTTTTCATGCCTTTGAGCATCGTCCCAGGATTTATTCAGAAATTATGTGTTCTTAGCCAACCTATTGGTTGGCCTTTGCGAATTTGAGGTGGAGCAAATTTATTTTTAAATCCATACCCCAATCAAATAGCCTTACATACACATTTACTCACACACATTCACACACACGCAAATGCACAGGGTAAAAGTTTACTCTTTGCGGGAACTCCATTACATTAAGCTTCATACTCACAGTAACACACACAGACACACAAACTATGATTAATTAGGGCCCTCTAATGGGAGGTGCACCAGGACACGCACCAGTGGAGTGTCAAATGAATACCATTATGAACGGTTATTTCTAGTCGAATTATGAAATTCTGAAGCCTAGATAAATTGGGCCCTGGTGCGCCGCAGTACATACCGTTCTGACCTGACGAATAACTGCAGCTAAGCTTACCTCTAAAGGAATGGGATTTCACCCCCACTACATCCACTGCGTGGTAGTGCCACAGGCAGGGAAATATCTACCCACTACCAGAGAGCTTTTGTCATCAAGACAGCAGGAAATGTAGAAGTATGCACCATGATTTCCTTCCTGACCTTCAAGCAATAAAGACTCCAACGGCACACAAATGGGTATTGTTGTGCATAACACACAAATACACATACACACCTATCTACACACACACACACACACACAACTATCTACGCACACACACACACACGTACACACACCGATCTACACACACAGCTCTTGATCAGCAGGCATTGGGCAAGAGAGAGAAATAATTGGGTCATGCAGGAACATCCTCAGCTCTAGCAATCAACGTGCTTTATTATGGTATTTTGAGCACAAAGTCATTTCCTACTCTGCGTATTCTTTGGGTGTTCATGGCGGCCAAATAGAATTGTTCAAAATGATAGTGCCCCTCTACCCGAGAGAGACAGTGCACTACGCCAGTCCGCAGACGTTATTGAGTGAATTATAAGGTGTCTGATGTAGCATGAAGGGGAGAGGTGTGCGGGAGTTAAGTCGGACTTGGTTAGTGTCAACTATGCATTCTCCTTCAGTTAATCTTCATTTGACCAGACCGTATTTGATCATGCAAAGTGTCTCATGGAATTAAATGTATATTTCTCATTTCGAGAGACTTAAAGGGCAAAAAGGGAGGAGCGAGGCTGAGAGCGAACGAAGCACACAATAGAACAGGAAATATGTGCAGGCCAGCTGAAGAAATCAGAAAAGGCGTTGAACAGCAAATATCGTTATGTCATATTAATACAAACAGCAAATAAAGACGCAAATGTTGTTTAAATACCTTAATTTAATAATTAAAAGATTAATGCTTAAATATATATATTGTATTTCAGACTATTGAGCTGTTTTTAAGCCATGCTGGTATGAAATGTCCTCTATGGGCTGTCAGTCTGAAGAGTGAAGTTATTTACTGTATTGATCCCACAGATAAAAATAAAATCCACATATCCCAGTGTGTGGGTAGGTGTGTAGATGTGCACGTGTAGGATATCCTGGTGGCGTGCCAAAGGGGGTTTCTCCTTTGACACATACTTACACAACATCACACACTCACTTTCACTGTAACGGGGGGGGGTAGGCAGAACCCAAGTGCACAGACTGACAATGGTGACAGGGCAGTCCAAGGGCCCTATCTTGCATCCGGCGCAATTGACTTAAATCACTGGAGCATGTGTCGTTGCTAGTTGGCGCAGAGCGTTCTTTTCCCTCCTGCGCCACACGTCGGTAAATTAGGGAATGATCTTGCGCCCCAAGGTGTGGCTCGGCGAAAGGAGGAGGCGTGTTCTGGCGCAAACGTTCCTGGTGCTATTTTGCAGTTTCAGAAACAACTTGCGCCACAAACCAGGAAATACCTGGTTTAAAGTCAGTGGCGCGTTGTTCAGATGCTATTTTAAGGGCGCCTGCCAGGGGCGTAGCTTGGGCCGGGGCTTCCGGGGGGCCCGGCCGTCGCGGGCCCCCGCCCGACCGTGCCAGGCCCCCCGCCGCCGCCTGACAGTCGACGGTCGCCGCGCTGTGTAAGCAGCGCGGTAGTGATATCTTAAAGTCATTGTAGAAAGGAACTGACTGGGTTTTATAGACTCTCTTCTCTCAGAACATCACAGTCAGGGTGGCTCATATATTTTCTCTTCCTCTTCCTTAATGTATGTAATTTGGTTACAGTAGTGATATTGTGGCCACGAATAAAAAAGTATATACAAACGCACTTAGGCTACTTCATTTATTTTATTTTATTTTCAACATTTACAAAAGAATAGGGCCTGCTGGGAAATCTGTTCGACCAATCAACGCACTACGTTAACGTGCCAGACTGCACGTGCAGTCTGGCACGTTAACGCTAGCCTGGCAGGTTAACGGTAGGATTGTCTTGAGAGTGAGTGAGTGTCTCCAACAGTCATATTGTTAAAGATAAGCCAGTCGTTCCATTGCAATGCTTAGCAAGCTGAAAAGTGGTGCTAAAAAACGGAAAGAAAAGAAAGACCTGGATGCGCGCAATTCAAAATTGCCGAAATTAGACGGATTTATTTTTAAACCAACTCCGGCGGCCACTTCTAGCACTAGCGCCACGAGTGTTAGCAATGTTCAGGAGTCCGACTTGGAGCCTACTGCCACCACCTCAGTGCCCTCTTGCTCCAGCTCCACTGAACCAGAACCATCAACGGGTCAGCCCGAGACCTCCCTCCATCCCAAAGGTTTGGAATGCAACGTTACCAGTGCTGCTACTGCTGGTGTTCGGTCGACCGATAGGGGACTCTATGGTGCTCAGGAGGTCCCGGACACTCCCGTCAGGAGCTATGTTGTAGCCACGGGTTCATGCAAGCCCTGCGGACCATTCCCTAGAGACGCAACGCAAGGAAACAGGTCTTTTTCTGAGTTGTATTATACAACTACAACGAGGGCAGGTATCAAACTTCCACGTTCATGGCTGTGTTATTCGCCCATCTTGGACCGAGCATATTGTGAACCCTGCTGGTTGTTTGCAGACAGAAGTGCACCTTTTTACAATGATGCATGGGCCAGAGGTGTGCGAGACTGGAAACATTTGAGCGATAGAATAGAGTCACACGCTAAATCTGATGTGCATGTTAACGCATGTAAATGCTATGATCAATGGAAGAGAAACGGGAGGATTGATCAACAAATGGAGAGGGAAGCAAGGAATGCTGCTAATTTCTGGAGGCAAGTGCTACACCGCATTGTTAATGTGACCATCACTCTGGCTACTTGCAACATGCCTTTCAGAGGGCATAGGGAGACATACGGTGATCCAAATAGTGGAAACTTTCTGAGTCTAATAGAACTGTTGGCACTTTATGACCCAGTGTTAAAAGAGCTAGTTGAGCGACCACAAGGGTCTGTTAAATATCTCAGTCCTACCATACAAAATGAGATAATTCAATTAACAGCCAAACAAGTGCAGACCATTATAAAAAACGAAATTAAGAGTGCTCCGTTTTTTTCCATAATTATGGATACGACCCAGGATATTTCTAAGAAAGATCAATGTAGCCATGTATATAGATACGTCTTCATTGAGAGGAATGACGATATCTCTACAGATATTTTGATTAGGGAGGCCTTTTTGGGGTTTGAAGAAACCCTGGAAACCTCAGCTGCTGCATTGGAAACGAAAATAGTCGACAACATTACAAGCAATGGGTTTGACCTGTCAAAGTGTCGAGGACAAGGATACGATGGCGCTGCTAATATGAGCGGTGTCTATTCGGGCGTCCAGGCACGTATAAAGGAGATGGAGCCACTTGCAAAATACGTGCATTGCGCCGCGCATAACCTCAATTTGGCACTTAATGACTCCGTTAAGGACATTACTGAAATTTTTCAGTAAGAGCATTAAGAGATGGTCACTCCTGTCGGACTCTGAGGTAACCCTGAAGCGTCTTTGCCCCACACGATGGTCCTCAAGGTATGACGCTCTCAACTCTCTGAGGTATCGATATGTGGATGTTTTGAAAGCTCTAGCCAAAATCGCCTTGGTGGATGAAAAGAAGGATGTGCGGGACGAGGCCTCAGCTTTAAAGGCAAAGTTAGAAAATTTCAGTTTTGTGCTACTCGTTGTTCAACAAGCAAAAGTACTTGAACACCTTCATGTGGTGTCACAGATGTTGCAACGAAAAGACGCGGACATTCAAAAGGCTGTTTGCCTCATTCAAAATGCTGTCCAGGGCCTGACCACCTACAGAGAGGACTTCACCGAGGTCAAAAGGAGCGCTCAAGCCGTTGCGCAAAAGTGGGGAGTACGATGTGAGTTCACCCAAGTTCGAGCAAGGAGAGTGAGACGGCATTACGATGAGCTCTGCGAGGATGAGAGGCTCAGTGACCCTGAAAGTAACTTCAGGGTCAATGTATTTAATGCCAGCCTGGACATTATTATCAACCAGCTACTGCAGAGGTTCGTTTCCCTGCGTGAAACCAGTGCACTTTTCCAGGCTATCCAACCCTCAGAACTGAATAGTGCCCCCGATGATGCCCTGTATGAGCACGCACAGCGCCTTGCTGATCACTACAACAGGGACTTAAGCCCGGGTTTCCCGAGCCAACTCATTGCCTTCAGAGCTTGTTTTAAGGCTGAATTTGCAAAAGGACCATCAATTAAGGATATGGCTAAAATGCTCATTGTCGATCACAGCTCTTTGGCAGCATCATTCAGTGATGTTTGCACAGCGTTTTTTCTGTACCTCACCATACCCGTGACTGTAGCCACGGCAGAGCGGTCATTTTCGAAGCTGAAATTGATAAAGACTTACCTAAGGAGCACCATGGCCAGTGGCGGCTGGTGCTAAAAAAATCTGGGGGGGCGCACTGGCGGGCGGGGATTACAACACAACAATAAACTACTTGAACATAAATTTTGCTCTCCTCTCCTTCAGGCCAGCAAATTTTTCAATGACTTTCTGATTGAAATCTGTCATTTCACAAACAAGTCTCTTTTCCATGGAGAGCATGGCCAGCCTCTCCTGGGTCATGGTGTTTCTGAGGAAGGTTTTCACTCTTTTCAAGGTTGAGAAGCACCTCTCTGCTTCAGCTGTGGTCATGGGTGTGGTGATGAGGATCTTTAAGAGAGTGACAGTTTCTGAAAAGACATCTTCAAGATTGTTTTCCATGAACAGCTGGAACAGGTCCACTGCACCACAACAGGCTCTGAACTCTACTTTGCTGTAGATGAGACTGAGCTCTGTCTTCAGTTTGCTTCCATTCAGCATTTTGTAGGCCTTCAGCGTGCTTTGTAGTGTCTCTTCAGGAAATGCCCCCTGATGGTCCTCAAACCTGTCCCCCTGCAGCAAGGTTGCACAGACAAGATGGTCGGTGAAGGAGAAGCGCTCCCTGGTGTGTCCCAGAATGGTGTTGCAGATCTACAGAGAGAAGAATACAAAAATATAGAGAAAAAAATAGATGTCTCTTTAACAAAAATTTTTTTTTTGCATTTGCTCCTCAGACAGTACACTGTTGGCTATATTTTGTGTACATATAGTTATGGCTCCCCTGGACCTATTTATTGCATATTTCAGCTTTTTTTATTGCTATTACTTATGTATTGGTGATAGTACTACTTTAAACAAATAGTTTAATTGTGATTAGGTGATAGGCTACATCTCTGCAACATGAGGCTACATCTCTGCAACATGACAATGACATATTTTAAATTGTATTTCAAAACACATTTCTCCTCTAACAAACATTACAACCTCAAATGAAACATGGACTACGACAGATTTCTACAACATAAACTCACCTCTTCTGCAACATTTTGACGATCCTCTGAACTGAGTACCCGACGCCTCTTTGCTGTCAGAGAACCACTGCTTTGCTCACCCATGGAATGGCGAGAATTTCTGTGTGAGAAGTCATAATAATAATCAAAAAGGGGAAAAGAGATAATGTTGAAAAATGTGATGATCATATTACTGATAGGAATACTTATTACCTGATGATTTGTATGTCCTGTTTAAACTGCTGGATGCTCCCTTTGATGTGGACTGCATCTATGTTCTTCTTCTGGAGCTTGGCATAGAGGAGGTCCACATGTGGCATGATGTGGTGAAAAAGTTCCAGAAAGAACTTAAAATCCTGATGTTCCAGCAGCATGGCCATGCCTCCTGCCTCTCTCATGGTTTTGGGGTCAAAGTCACCCGAGTCGCGTATGTTCTCAAAACACTGAATGAGATCCTGTCTGTGCTCAAACACAGTGTTGACGGCTCGGCTGTGAAATTTCCATCGGACATTGCTGGATGTTGGCAGTCTATGGGCCACCATTTTAGCAAGAACAGCTGTACGCTTGGGTGATCTGGAAAAAAAGCTGGCAAATCCACCCAGGTCAGAAAAAAAAATTCTCACCTTGGAAATGTGAGAGGTGGCCTGTTGCATGATCAGGTTGAGTTGGTGTGCATAGCAGTGGATATAGTGGGCATTTGGGTACTCATCTTTGATTTTCCTCTGAACACCTGCATTGGCACCCCTCATCACACTGGCTCCATCATATGCCTGGCAGATTAGCTTGCTTTTCTGATCCTCAGGAATGATGGCAGCAAGACGCTCTTTTAATGCAGTAGCAATGGACTCAGAAGTAGATGACTGCAGAGGAATGAACTCAAAAAATCTTTCCTGCACACTGTGTTTGTCATCAATGTAGCGTAGTACAAGCACAAGTTGGGTCTGTGTTGAAATATCTGTTGTCTCATCTGCCTGGATTGATACAAAAACACTCTTTCTTTAATTATTTGCTCCCTTGCAACAGACAACATACAATCCAGGAGCTCATTTTGGACAGTTTTTGAAGTACCCTTAAAAACAGTGGCAGTCTCAAGGTGCTGTTTCAAAGCTCCATCCAGAGAGGCAACAAAATCCACCAGCCCACGAAATATCCCGGGGTTGACAGAGCTCTCACTCTCATCATGGCCACGTTAAGCCAATTCAAAGGCCCCACAAAATTTCACACAGTCTATTATCCTGGACAGTATGTGACGATTTTTTGTCACCTCTTCATTGTGCCTTCTAATGCCAACTCTGTAGCCCTCATCTAATTGTTCAGCAATGCTTACTCGGCCAAAAAACTGTAGCTTCATGCTGTTGTCAAGGTGGCTACGGCTACTTTCATGCCGTTTGCATTTTTCAGAGAGATGTTTCAGGTCTTTGACCCCAGTTGTTGTCCACAGAGCTTCAGTGCCACTGCCAACACTTTGAAAAAGCAAGCATGGAAAGCAATAGAGAGCATTGCTAACTCCACATCCAGCTAGCCAACTGTGTTTGGTGTAACACAAACGAGAGAAGCCTCTAGTGTAACTCCTTCCCCTGTCACTTGCCTGCTGCTGGATTTGTATATCAGGCTGCTCCGGTCCAAGCTCCTTTATTCTTTTTTTTTCCTCCACCGAACGCCTCGAGAAAGGATTACTGCGTAACGAAACAACCGAATTTTCGTTTGCTGTCGCCATGTCTCCTCTTGTCTTCTCGTTGTTGTTTTTTTCTGTCTGCTCCGTGTGCGCGTGGGCGTGTCTGTCGCTCTTTGAGTGACAGGCACGACAGGTATCATGAATCAATCAGACTGGATGAAAAATGAGCCCAAGCACGCTGATTGGCCAGGGGCGCAGAGAGCTGCGCCCGGAGAAGAATCTTGAAGTGACCAATTAGAGACCAGCATGAAGTCACATGGAAGCCAAAAGTTTAAGAGGCCACATACACACTCATTTGGCCGGCGCCCCTCGCTATTGAAATGCATGAAACAACCCAGAATAAACCCAATATTGAATGGAAAGGCATACAAATTTAAAAGTAAAACCCAATGTATGAGTGAACACTGAACAGACGTGGTAATTACTTTTTATTATGTAATTTATGTTTACTGTGTCTATACTTTTTTCCCGAAATTTTGATGGGGGCGGCGCCCTAGCGCCCCCTATTGACCGGCCGCCACTGACCATGGCACAGGAGCGATTGAGTGGATTGGCCATACTCTCCATCGAGAATGAAAGAGCTAGAAAATTGGATTTCACCGCCATCATCAACGAGTTCGCTGAACAGAAGGCACGCAGAGTTAACTTCTGAACGGGTAAGAGCAGTTGTTATTTTATTATTGGTTATGGCCGCTGTGCCGTAGGAGTATATTACCACCATTGGCCATCTTGATTAGGCCATAGCTGTGCTGTTTGTGAAATGTTGTTTGGTCAGCTGAATGGATTATTTATGTTTTGTTTTTGATAGTAGGCAGTGTGTTGCAAATACGGTGTACGTGTTTCTAATAATGTTTCCGCGATTTTGACGTGTGATCTAGGGATGTCTTTGTCCATGGTTCTGATGATGATTTTGCGTTCTCTCGTTGTGGCGGCTGTAGACCCGGCCCAAGCTACGCCCCTGGCAGGCGCCCTTAAAATAGCATCTGAACAACGCGCCACTGACTTTAAACCAGGTATTTCCTGGTTTGTGGCGCAAGTTGTTTCTGAAACTGCAAAATAGCACCAGGAACGTTTGCGCCAGAACACGCCTCCTCCTTTCGCTGTGTGTGTGTGTGTGTGTGTGTGTGTGTGTGTGTGTGTGTGTGTGTGTGTGTGTGTGTGTGGGGGGGGCCCAGCACGATCTTGCCCCGAGGCCAAGCACAACTATGCTACGCCACTGGCGCCTGCATAATGTTGCTTGTGCACCTCGCGCATACACTTTGCTTCCCTCATCTACCTAGCCACACATTCTTGGGAAAGAACAGCTGATACAGCGGTAATAAGTTGTACCTTCAAATCAATGCATCTGCCAACACCGTACAGCAAACACATTTCCTTGACAGACATTGTGTACAGGCCCATACATTTTAGGATTGATGAGTATTTGATCGTAAGAAAACATTGTTTTACCGCGAGTGAGTGTTAAAAGAATGAATGAATGCGGGCGCGTGTGTGTTACACATCTCCCACCGCTGTGCGTCCATCTGTTTAAACACACGCAAACTGAACACGTAACGCATAATACAGTCCATGGCAATGTATATTAATGGGGGGGGACATGCATATTAGGAACACATGTCGATAACGATAATGCATACAATACTGATAAACAATGTTTATAATGTATTGCGTATATCATTAAATAGAACCACATTAAATAGGACTCAGTATTGGACGTTTTGGAAGAAATCCTTATTCCATGTGTGAATTAGGCCATATTATTTGGCCATAAACAGCCATTTGAAGTTTGAAATTCATGTGCATCTGTCTCATCGGAGACTGCAGATGCACTGTCAAAATATCAACTCGTCAGATTCAAATGCGCTCATGGCTCTTAAAGGGGATGGGAGCTGGCACTCTCATTGGTTTATTGCACGTTACGCCCAAACCACAACTACGGGTAATCAGGCTACTTCAGACCAACCCTTTATGGATTTGCGCCGGGCGCAAGAGTCATTTTTCGCACCGGTAAACTGGCGACATCGCAATAGAACGGCCCACAAAGCTACTTGCGCTTGGCGCTTCTCACTTGCGTTTCAGACTGCTAAAATAGGGCCCCAAATGTTTTATTGGTCGCACAGATGATCAGGGTCGGGCAGGCAGAGTGAACGGGGACAAGCAAGAGTTCGGGAACCGGCAGGCAATCAGGGAGACTGGGGGGTACGGTCGGCGGGCGGGTAGTCGGGCAGGCGAGGGGTCGATATCAGGAGGGCAGACAGGCAGGCAGGCGAGGAGCCGGAAACCGGGGAGCAGACAGGCCGGCGGGGACTCGACAACAGGCGGGTGGTCAGACAGGCGAGGGTTCGGTAACAGGCAGGATCAGCGATGGAGAAACGTTTCTGGAGTCGCGGGAAAGCTCCGAGTATCGAGAGACGATCAGGCAGAGACTGAGTGGAGAGAGAGGATTTATATAGAGGGAGTGGAGGTGGTTGGGTTAATTAGGGTGGCAGGCAGGTGAATGGGAAAACCAGGGGCGGACCATGACACACACACACACACACACACACACGGCCCTGGCCAGGGGAACATGTGTAGGCGATGAATGGCTGAGCAGCCTCTTGTGAGTGCAACAACGCTCACTATTCAACTGGAGGATTTTTGAGCTTCATATCAGGAAAGAGTTGGAGGAGCAAACCTCCTCAAGGATACTGACAGGTAGATTGTGGACATTGAGATCAAACACAAAATAAGTTACAAATTACACATTGAAAGTAAACAATTCACTACTCGTTTCATTAATGATGATAACATATTTTGTATGTGAATGAAACAGATTAATATTTAAATAACAAATAGTGGACAAACAACAAGTCAGTCACCAAAGTTAGAAGAAATATGATATTGATTCCACGTGGTTTTGTGTGTCAACACATCAGCGGTAGAGATTGGACGTATCCAGAGTGTGTTCTGCTGTGTGGAATAGTAACACAACAGGACACTGTCCATTCTAGACTCCATTACCATTGATGCCCCTGTTGTGTCTGTCAGCCTATGATTAAAGTGTTCACACCGGGCCACAAACATTGATTTCTCGCTCCCTCCATGTTAACGGCGTTTCCCCCAGTGCTGATTTTAAATCCATGCTAGGTTGAGAGAGATGGGGGCTGGATGGGGGCTGGATGGGAACTGGACAGACACTGTAACAATCACCCTGATTCTTGCAAGTAGATTATCACTTCTTTGTTCGGAAACTACATAATATACTTAAGTTACGTATGTAAACTCATTTTTACTCCCAAAAACCACCAATCAATCACATTCCCATCAGCAATCAAGTATATTCCAAAGAAAACAACCTATAAACAAACTGTTTCTCAAAAGTTGTTACATTAATTTGATAATTGCATCAGTAACTTCAAACCAAACACAGCTTTCATGCACCATAAGTTTTTCCCCCTTTACCCTTCCCAAGTCTCACAAAGTCTAGCACCCAAAACCCAAAAAGTCCAAAGTCCAAAAACACCAAAAAGTATTCCACCAAAAACACAAAAAAAATAGACCACCAGCAATGCATTGCACAAAAACAGTAGAAAAATGGAGGGATCTCACCGGCAAGGCAGGCTCAAACATCGCGGATAGTGTGTCCTTCTCTTCTTCTCCTTCTTCCTTTAATTTCCGGCAGGCTGTATGCCTTTGCGGCACATTGCTGCCATCCACAGGACAAAAAAATCAAAACAAAAACAAAATTCCAAACCGCAATCAGTCCATTTTTATCTGTCGAGTGGCCGCCATAAATTCCAGCACAGCTTTTACAATCCCCGCTGGTCCTCGATAGGACCCAGAAGGCTCCTCAGAGTAACGGGTGTTGTGCCCACCGCTGCATACAGACGTTCCCTCTCTAGAGCGAGTCCTGCACACTCCATCAGGACATGTTCCACTGTTTGGTTTTTGCCACACTCCCCACACAGTCCACCTCATGTTTCCCAATTTTGTGTAAGTCCCATGCTAGTCCACAATGCCCCAACCTCAGTCTGGTCATCATGACTGTATGCCTCCTTTCTTTTCCCAGAAAACACTGGCTCCTTGTGACTGACTTCTGCAAGCTGTAATAATGCCTCCCCTTCTTTTCCCGATCCCACTCCTCCTGCCACACAGCCATGATGTTCCTCTTTATGATTGACCTACACTCAGTTAACCCCAGCCTCACTTTTACGTCCACCTTTTTCCCTTCTTAAAGCCCAGTAACTCTCCCGCCTGCTCAATCCTGTACATCAGGGTAAGAAGCTCCACCATGAGGTCCGACCTGGCTCCAAGCCCTCCCTCCTTCAAGGTCATCAGCACTGATGCAGAGTCAGAGCATATCACCACTGGGCCTGGCCTCACCTCCTCCCCCCACTGCATAGCCCAGATTATAGCAAGCAGCTCTGTGGTATAAACTGAAACCCCCTCAGACGCTTATACCTGCTCGCATCCAAATCTGGGATGCAAAAAGCAAACCCAGACTTCCCAGTTCTTGGGTCTTGGGCTCCATCAGTGTAAATTTGAATGTACTGCCCCCGAGTGTTATTTAACACTTACAATGCCCCCAAATGTTGCAGTTCTCTCATACGCCAAAACACTCAGATCTATCTCTGGCACTGGTAGAACCCATGGTGGTATTGCTGGCCAGTGAACTATAGGGGCCACCCCCTCCTCCCCAAACTCCATCCTCCCCATCTCCTCATTAACTTTAAAAATGAAACACTCCCTTTTCACTCTTGCTCCTCCCCACTCCCATGCACCTTCCAAAGCCAGATGCCCCACATTCTCCCCTTGATGTCCCCTTAATTTACAGATATACTGCATTGCCAGCTTAGACCTTCTGATACCCAATGGGGTCTCCCCCATCTCTACAAGCAAAGCTGCGATTGGGGTGGAACGGAAGGCCCCACAGACAACTCTCAGTGCCTTTGCCTGCACTACATCAAGTCTCTTGAGAATTGATGTAGTGCAGGTGTTCCATTCTCAACGCATGTGCCATTCGACATCGCCTCCCCTACCCTAACCTTAATTACCCTGTTCTTTAAAAAGTCCTGTACCCAGTTCAGCATACGCCCTCGAATCCCTGCATCGTACAGCTTAATGATGAGCCCCTCCTTCCACAACATGTCATAAGCCTTTTCAATATCCAAAAACACTGCAACTACTCCCTCTTTATTAACCATGGCTTTCTTTACATCCGAATCCAGGGATATCACAGAATCCATGGTACTTCTTCCTCTGCGAAACCCACTTTGCATTAGTGTGAACCACCCCTCCTTCTCCAATTTGTATACTAACCTATCCATCACCATTCTTTCCATTATTTTACACATCACTGCTGTTAGTGCAATGGGTCTATATGACCCTGGATGCTCTGCTTCTTTCCCTGGCTTTAAAATTGGGACCACCACTGCCTGCTTCCAGGCTAATGGAAGCCTTCCTTCCTTCCAAACAGTATTCATAAGTGCTAACATTTCTTCCACCACTGGATCACCTATTCTTTTAAATATCTCATAGCTTATGCCATCCTTCCCTGGTGCTGTTTTCCCCCCTTTATTTATGGCTCTGCGCAGCTCTTCAATTGAAAAGTACAAATTAACACAATCAGCATTATCGTCATTCACCCCAAGTTTAAAAATATGTTGTCTTAGCGTCTCATTCCTCTTTCTAATACCTTCCTCCCCAATGTTTGCTCCCCTATGTACATCCTTAGGCCCAATCCCATTTCTAGCCCTTACCCCTTCCCCTTACCCCTCCCCCTTACCCCTTCCCCTTGCCCCTCAATACAGAGGGGTAAAACGTTCCCCTAAGAAATGGGACGCCCCTCCATTACGTGGCTGCATCGTCGCTGACTGCTATGTCAACAGAAGCCACGAGTAGGCATGTTTCAGATCAAGCATACGTTGCGTTGCGTTGCCTCACATAACATAATGAATTAGTGGATAAAAACGTCAGAAATGCTGGCGTTAACTTCCCTATGTGATGCGACGCGTCACATGGCTTTAAAAATTCGCTGGATCTCCATTGTAACTCTGTCCGTCTGCTTTTCTGTGCATATGGTCTTTCAAATAAATGCAGACATAAGACACTCCCCTCAACATATCAAAACATTGCCATAGGATAGGATAGGATTTTATTTGTTGTCATTGCACATACACACAGGTACACACAGGTGCACACAGGTGCACACAGGTGCAACGCCAAACCACTCCCCAGGGAAACAAAAGGCATGCCATAGGGAACAACGAAACCAACTTACTTAGGAACCAATATTTGGTGGAGTTCACATAAAAAAAAGGTATGAACAATGATAAAAAATAAAACAAAATCAAATTAAATTTAGCTCGGCCACACACACACACACACACACACACACACACACACACACACACACACACACACACACACACACACACACACACACACACACACACACACACACACACACACACACACACACACACACACACACACACACACACACACACACACCAAAATACTAAATTACAACAAAAACAATGGTCTCGTTTGGTTGATACATTCATTAGGCAATTGGTATAATGACACAGACATTCAGTGGGCTATTGAGCTCAACACAGAAATACCAAAGTAGTAAACAGACGCAAGAATGAAAAGATTGAACAACGCAAGACTCACTCCCACTGTTTTCTGGCGATCATTTTCGATTTTAGGAACTCATTGTCCCTGGTCCCCCTGAAATTAATGAGCCGTCTGGTCTCCTGTGGTGTCCCTGAGGTAAAGGTGGAAAGGAAATCTTCAGTTTGACAGGCGAGCGACGTAGCCTAGGTGGCAGCTTTACCGATATCAAAGCAGTGCGCCGGTATAATCAACCAAGGAATAGTAGTAGTAAGCATATCCACTGCACACAAATGTTACTTGAAACCTTAACATGTCATGTCAAGGGATATCGGATATCTATCTCAACAAATAGCGATAGCGGAACACATTAGCATCGGCTTCTAGTGATTCAAAACAAACTTGACTAGTGAATCAAAACAAACTTGACTAGTGATTCAAAACTAACTTCACAATTAAAAACCGCTCGAAAATACATTTGTTACATTTTTGCGTGTCCTTCGCTTGAACCATCGCTGCTGTTTGTTTATTTGGCGATTTCGGTTGGCCACTAGAGAGCGCTAAAATCTTGTATAGTTCAACGGTTATTTACCGTTATGTCATGTTTTATATCGAGCTCAGAGATCGCATTGTCCGTGTATGACTTCGAGCTGAATATACAGTCAACTTTACATCATGAGTCCGAATGATAACTAGTAAAAATGCATTTTCGGACGGATTTTCCTCGAAGCCCTCCCTTTCAAGTGTGGTCCTTGGATAGCTTCGTTTCAAGCTACGTTTTCGCTTCGTTTCAAGGGCTACGTAGCCTTTTGTCTTCGCCCTACCCCTTAACCAAAATGAGAATTGGGACACCCTTACCCCTTCAAACCAAGGGGGAGGGGTAAGGGGGAGGGGTAAGGGGTAGAAATGGGACGCACCCTTAAACTTACTTTCACACATTTCTGCTTTCTCTATATCACTCTTTGCTATAACTCCCTTTTCCTCCAATACTGGCACTCCTTTTCCTTACCACTCCTGACATACGATGAACTGCTGCCCATATGTCTCCAACCGATGTATCCACGCCCAATTTTCCACAATATCCTCTCCAACACTCTTTTTTTGTAACCTTAATTACTCTTCTTGCCTTAGCCCTCAGCCTTTAGTACTCTATTGCATTATTCTCTGTTGGGCACCTTCTCAATAGTCTATATACACAGTTTCTATCCCTAACTGCTTTATCACAAGCCCTATTCCACAATGGCACACTTACTCTAGTTTTAGGGTTTTTCTTTAAAGGGATGCACTCATATGCACTACTTAATATCATTGCACATAAACTATTGTTCCACTCATCTATTGTTCCCTCTTCAAGGCCACTATCACATTTACTAGAGAACTTCTCCCAGTCTGCCTTCCCATAGTTAAAATATGTTGGTCTAGTCTGATCATCAGTTAACAAAGTTTTCCCAAACTTCAAAAGTATTGGAAAGGGATCACTACCCATTGAGCACCTGTCCATATTGTCCCATTCTCCTACTCTTGCGTATTCACTGGATGCTAGTGCTAAATCTATGCATGAACCTACCCCTGTCTTAATTTCAAACCTAGTTGGCCTGCCTTCATTAATACATACTAACCCATGTTTGTCCATAAAATCCTCCACTGTGCTCCCATTTGTGCTTTCATTCTGCTTCCCCACAAAGGATTATGTGCATTAAAGTCACCTAGCCAAATAATCGGTGCCCCTATCTGTTCCATAATCTCCTCCAAATCGATTATGTCGACTGGCAAGCAGGGATTATAAAAGTTAACTATATTTACCCACTTATTATTTTCCCCACACCTTTACCACCACACACTCTAGAGAAGACTTAATTTGCACCCTCTGGTACTTCACATCAGACCTTACAAACGTTGCACACCCTCCTCCTGCTTTCCGACTTCGGTCCTGTCTAATACTTTCATACCCTGGCACGACAAAGTCCAAACAAGGTTTAAGCCAAGTTTCCTGGATACACAGTAAAGCTGGTTTATACTCTCCATTAAAAACATCCACAAATCTTTTAAACTCTTGGCCATTTGCGATTAGGCTCCTTGCGTTCCATTGCATTAAATAAAACATCAACAGATTAAGTATCCTCAAATTCAGTCATGTCCATTTCCCCTTCTTTACCATTTCCCTCACTCCTGCCTTTGCCCCTCCCTTCTCTCTCCCTTCCTCTCTCCTGCACCTCAAGCTTCTGCCTCATGAATGTGTGTAACTCCTCTGGGCCCATTTCTACCTCCTCAAGAAACCTTTCGGCCGCCTCCACCACAATTTTAATAGCATCAGACCTTTTGGTTATATTTCTTGCTGCCCACACCACATCTACCATGAAAGCAAGAAGTGACTGTTTTTCCTCTATCCGCATTGTATCCCCTTTTCCTGGCCGCTGGGAGCACTAGTCAAAATTCTCCTTCATACCTTTAAAGCCATCCACAACCTTGCCCCTCCCTACCTGTCTGATCTCCTTCACACTGCCACCTCCACCCGCTCCCTCAGATCCTCCTCTTCCATCCACCTCACTGTCCCCTCTGCCCGGCTCACCACCATGGGGAGCAGAGCTTTCAGCCGCTCTGCTCCCAAACTCTGGAACTCACTCCCACCTCACATCCGAAATATTGACTCCCTCCCTCAGTTCAAATCCTCTCTCAAAACCCACCTTTTCAGGATAGCATTTTCACTGTAGTTTTCATTTTTTTTTTTTTTCTTTTTACTTGCACTTTTAATGGTTTTGTTATTTGTTTGCCCTTGTTTTAAATTGTTTTAAATTTGTAAAGTGTCCTTGAGTGACCTGAAAGGCGCTGTTAAATAAAATTTATTATTTATTATTATTATTAGTCCCCACTGGCCTGTTAGCGTCCCCCGTGCCTTTTACTTTTCTTATTGCCTCTGCATAAGACATATTCTCCCCAGCTCTAACCTTCTCCACTTCCACAGCTGTTATATGTGACCCACATCCCCTGAAGGAAGTTATATGGTCACCACCACAATTGCAGCACTTTGTTTTCTCAACTTGGCATTGTTTGAAGTCATGATTTCCCCCACACTTTCCACACCTCCTGTCCCCTCTACAAGCAGCTGCCGTATGCCCAAAACGTTGGCATTTGTAACATCGCAATGGAGGTCGTCTGTACTCTCTCACCAGAAAACTCATATAGCCCATGAATACTCGTGTTGGCATAGTTTCTTGCTTGAAGGTCAGTAATACAGCTGTGCCATCTTGTTTAAACCTCCGGTGAATCCTTCTCAGGAGTTTAGTGGGGTTTTAAGATTCCAGGATCACTGCATTCCCAAACTCTCCACCAATCCTCCCTGGTCCACACCAAACATTTCTCCTTTGTTCACCTGCTTCCTGGTACCTGTCCGTAACTCCTCCCCTTGCCCTCTTCTTCTTCTTCTTCTTCAGTTTCCGGCAGTTTGGACGCTGTCCAGTGTATTACTGCCCTCCACAGGTCAGATGACTAACTACATTTTTACATATAGTCCTGTTCTATGCAGGAACTGCAGAACTGCCCAAGAAATCAGTTTATGATTATCACAGTGCCCAAACAGGGAACAAACTGAAAAAGCCTGACCTCCAAGTCCCAAGACCAACAGTCTACCAAATAGTGCATGTCTTTCTGTCCTATATTTTCTAAACTCCAGAAAAACGTGTTTTACTGTCTCAGAACTCCCACATTCACATAAACCAGAAACATGTTTTCCTACAATAAATAAAAAATTATTTAGCCCACAGTGACCCAGCCTCAATCTACACAGTTTAACTGAGTCCCTACGGGACTGAAAAGTGCAGGTACATCTTTTTTTAATTTGAGATTGCTTTCTTTTTCCCACCCTCTCTGCCATTCCTTCGTTAAGCCTTCTTTAATTATTTCTCTCAGTTCCACTCTCCCCCAGGATATATGAACATCTACCTCTCTACTCAAACTTTGTTTTGCAATCTGATCCACCTGCTCATTCCCCCTAACCCCAGCGTGTCCCGGAACCCAGCAAAAGGATATGTTAGACCTAAACCCAATTCTAAAAGACACAGTTAGAATGTCAGTAACAATATCAGGTCGAGCCTTAGATTTCCCCCCTTTTAAGGCTTCCAGAGCAGCTGCAGAGTCAGAACAGATGATAACCTCTCTAGGTCTGGTTTCTTCAATCCACCTTAAAGCCCATAGGATTGCCATTAACTCAGATGTGAAAACAGAGGTCCCATTAGAGATGCGCCGGCCAATCTTCACCCCAAGCGGCTCCACATACATCCCAAATCCAGCTCTCCCACTAACTGGGTCTCTAGATCCATCTGTAAAAATAATCAAAGTACTGTCTCTAATTGAGTTTAGATGTTCTGCTATTTTTGGAGTTACCAGCTTCTTATCTTTTTCCTGTAGAAAGACCATTTCAATATTCAGCTCGGGCAGAACCCAATATGGCATAGGTAGCCAGCTTGTATGTTCCGCTACACTAACCTGTTCCAAACCCAGCCGCACAGCCCACTGATTTATATTTACAAAAAATGTTTTATACTTATTGGCTCTGTCAGACTCTTGTAACAGGCACCTTGCTGGAAAAGTTTGATGTGTCCCACTTGGTTTTACCCAGTACTGCAACCCTAACTTAATGCGCCTTAACCATAAGGGCATTTCTTCCATTTCAATTAGCAGAGCAGGGACTGGGGAAGTTCTGAAGGCCCCACAGCAAAGCCTCAATTCCCTGGCCTGCAGCACATCTAGCCCTGCCAGAACAGACTTAGATGCAGACCCATACACAAAGCACCCATAGTCAAGAGAAGATCTGATCATGGCCTGGATAATTAGAAGCATTGTCTCCCTGTCAGCCCCCCACTCGCAGCCAGCTAGACTTCTGATAACATTCAAAACTTTTTCATACTTCAACAACATTTTTCTGACATGCACAGCCCAAGGCATCCGCTCTTGAAACCAAACGCCCAAAAATGTAAAAGCTTTTACCTTCTCCAGTGGAGACCCATACATATACAATGCAATATTAGGCACCTTCCTCTTAAAGCCAAATACCATATATTTAGACTTCGAGGCAGATATTTTTAAGCCCCATGTGTCCCCCCATTCCTCTACTGACACCAATGCTCTTTGAATCTGCTTTAAAATAAACTCAACATTTCGCCCTCTTTTCCAGATAGCCCCATCGTCGGCAAACAAAGACAACCCGAACGCTCCCTCTATTTTGCAGAAAATGTCATTAATCATTATATTGAATAAAACTGGAGTAATAGCACTTCCCTGTGGGGTTCCATTCTCTATTTCTACACTCTTTGAACTAACGCCACCCACCATGACTTGTATAGTTCTATTCATTAAAAAATCCTTAATCCAATTAAACATCCTCCCCCTCACTCCTAAATCAAACATTTTAATCATTAAACCCTCCTTCCACAAGGAATCATACGCCTTCTCAATATCCAGAAATACACCGACTACACTTTCCTTATTGCTAAATGCCCTTTTAATGTCCTGATCTAAAATTGTAACTGACTCCATCGTGGACCTCCCATTTCGGAAACCATTCTGAAAATCAACAAAGAGTCCTTTGGTCTCTAAAAAATACACTAATCTATTAGTAACAATTTTCTCCATAATTTTACATAGCACTGCTGTGAGTGCTATAGGACGGTATAAAACTAGGGTCGGACGCTTCTTTGCCTGGCTTCAAGATAGGGAACACAACCGCATGTTTCCATTCCTTTGGCAAACAACCCCCTGCCCACACAGTATTAAACAAAGCCAAAATGTCCTTGAGTACCATATCATCCAGATGTTTAAATAACTCGTATGACAACCTATCTCTCCCTAGGGTAGTATTTGCCCCAGACGTAATTGCTTCTTTCAACTCCTTAATAGTAAAAAGCAGATTAATGGGATTTGCATTATCTAAACTCCCCTCCAATTTCCCCTCTGCCCTCTTCCTACATCTCTCAACTCCCAGGCTCCCTGAACTGTGCACTGCTTGAAAACTTTCAACAAACATGCTTTTTCTTTATTGGAAACTGCTACACTCACTCCTTTCTGTAACACAGGCATTGATCTGCATTTTACGTACAGCTGACCACAGCTGCCTTACTGGAGTCTCAGGACCTAGCGTGCCACAAAACTTCCTCCAACTACATCTCTTTGCCTCTTTAATAACTATTCTTGCCACTGACCTTAATCTTTTATACTCTGTTGCATTAACATTATTGGGTATTTTTTTAATCTTCTATAAGCTACATTCCTATTCCTTACAGCTTCGTCACACTCTTTATTCCACCATGGGACCAGCATACGGTGCCTGCTTCACAGGAATGGAACAACGAGCAGCCTCATGTAGCACGAAGCTAATGGCAGAATTCCAATTGTCCACAGAATCCTCACTTTCAACCTCTCCAATTAAGCTTCGAGCACTCTCCTGGAACTTATCCCATTTGGCTTTAGAAAAATTATACCTAGGAACCCTCCCTTCCACTTCTCTCCTCAAATCCCTACCAAACTTGCAAATAATTGGATAGTGATCGCTTCCAAGAGTATATTTGTCCATTACATCCCATTCACCAGTTCTAGCTAGATTTGAAGAAGCGATTGATAAATCTAGTTGACTACATGTGTTTCTCAGAATATCATACCTAGTTGGCCTTCCATCATTTATCACTACCAGACCGTACTTATCTAAAAAATCTTCTATTATCACACCATTACTATCCCTGTGATCACTGCCCCATAAAGGATTATGCGCATTAAAATCTCCAACCCATATAACAGGACCCCTTACCTTCTCCATTATAACATCAAAATCCGACAATACCAAAGGTTTACAGGGGTTATAATAATTAAGTACAGTTATAGAGCCATGCCTGCTCCAAACTTCCACAGCCAAACACTCACCACAAGAACAAACATCAACTTTCCTATATTGCAATCCGTTCTTAAAGGTCCCATGACATGCTATTTTATGTATTCTTTAATATAGGTATTAGTGGGCAACTAACACAGTATTCAAAGACGTTCCCTAAATTCAGCCGTGGTGCAGAGTTACAGCCACTCCGAGCCAGTCGCACATTGAGCTTCCCCCAAATGCGCTGTTTCGGTGGGCGTGTCAAGGAGGAGGGTGGGGGTGTGGCCCTGAGCAGCTTGCAGCCACCATGCGCTCTGTTTACAGTGGATGTATCGCAATGGCGAGAGCCGTGTTCTGTAAATATTCTAGAACACATGGGAGTCCTGGAGCTCTATATCTAAATATTATCATATAGCCTACACAGATATCTATATCATATAATATATATTATCACGGCCAAAAGCTGTGTGAGCCGATATTATGAATCTCAAACGACCGCGTTGGGTTCTCCGACGTTCCTGGTTCTTCAACGTCCACATCAATGTGAATACACACACTGTAACGCAAGTGTTTCTTGTCGGTTCTTTGACGTGTCTTGTATTTCCACAACGAGACTGTCGTGGGGGTTATCTGAGCCATGGTTGAGAAGGAATTGGGGGAAAGGAACTTTGGTTTGACTCGCTGAAGTACATGAACTGCGACATGCCGCCGGTTTCCCGCGAGGCACCATCGCCCGGCAGCGGGCAGCCGGCAGCAGGCAGCGCGCGGTTCAGTCGACTTCAGGTTGATGTGAAAGTGGAAGAACCAGAGACGTCGCAGAACCCGACAAAGTCGTTTGTGATTCATAATATCGTCTGGAGGCGCACACAATATGTTATATGATATTATTTAGATATAGAGCTCCAGGACTGTAACGCAAGTGTTGTACACTTCCTTGTTATTTGGATAACCGTTCTGCTGTTGGTGTGATGGCGCATAACACGTCGGACTCTCGTATCTGGTATTTCTACAACGAGACTCGTATTGGGGGTTATCTCAGCCAAGGTTGAGAATGAATTGGGGGGAAGGAACTTTGGCTTTGACTCCCTCAAGAACATGAACCACGACATGGAGGAGAAAGGGATTGTTGGCGGCGAATGTCTCCCGCTTGAGCCTCGCTGAGGGACCACCGCCGGAGGCGGAGGTGCATAAGCGCTGCCCGGCAAAGATCCCTTTCTCCTCCTTGTCGTGGTTCATGTTCTTGAGGGAGTCAAAGCCAAAGTTCCTTCCCCCCAATTCATTCTCAACCTTGGCTGAGATAACCCCCAATACGAGTCTCGTTGTAGAAATACCAGAGACGAGAGTCCGACGTGTTATGCGCCATCACACCAACAGCAGAACGGTTATCCAAATAACAAGGAAGTGTACAACACTTGCGTTACAGTCCTGGAGCTCTATATCTAAATAATATCATATAATACATAGATATCTATATCATATAACATATTGTGTGCGCCTCCAGACGATATTATGAATCACAAACGACTTTGTCGGGTTCTGCGACGTCTCTGGTTCTTCCACTTTCACATCAACCTTGACACCTGGTGCAGTTGACGTGTGGCTCGGGGGCTCCCAAGGAGTGCCACAATCCTACGTCTGACGCCTGGTGAATTTTAAGCTAGGTCAATCAAAACCGTCTAAACTAGGTAGAATAAAGAGTCATCCAAACTCACAACAATTATGCACATCTGGGTATTAAATGTATGGTGATATTTTATAAACAAAACAAAAACTGAACCTAAAAGAAAAATTCAGAAGTTATCGGTTGAAACAAATGTTATTGTAATTGAACTATAGCAGTTGAGCTAACTCCCGCCTTGTGCACCGGTTAAAACCATGTGCATCATTTATTAATTAAACATATTATTTTAGCAGTTGAACCCCGTGTCTATTTGAACCATCCTGGTTCTCTAATATCCATGTGCATGACACAACCAGTGTCTATTGCACTCCTGTTTTGATACACAAAACGCATGAAAACAGACAGAAGGGCCCAGCAACCTTGAAAAACATTAATGTCTGTGAGTGTTAGGCATTCGTTACTGCATATACTTTTTTCCTGAAGAGAGAGAATATTAAGATCAATGCACAGAAGTAAAATGATCAGTGTTGGGTGGTAATGTAAACAATTAAAATGATGAATGCCGGGCATCCATCACTGCTTGGGTTGCAAAGGCCTGAAGAGAAAGAACAAATTTAGTACAAATGTAAACATTTACAGATCGTTTAAACTATTAATGTTGGTGAATCAAAAAACATTGATTACAACCTACACAAATATTTGCGTGTTTTGCCGATATCAACTAGGGACTGGCTCCCTGTATTTCAGCACCCAGACACACAGACCCCCAAATATACAAACACATATACTAAATTTACATACTGGTTCCAACACATGACCAGATGTCTAGGGTGGGAGGGAGCAAGAGGAAGAAAGAACAATAAGAAAAGAACTTCAATTTAACTAACAATAGAAAGGCGAGTGGCCTTCCCTTTCAGCAATATGAATAAGGAAGTGAGGGGAAGAGAGTGTTTGAAGGTAGATCCACGAAGGGGTGCGGAGGGGGGGGAGTGGGGTGTTGGACGGGATCTTAAGAGGGGGATGAAAAGGTTTCAAGGGGAGGGAGGCGTTAGAGGGGTGGGGTGGGGGGGTACTCGTGTGTAGGGGGCCTGGAGGGGGGGCGGTGGGGACTTTACGAGCGTAGGGGGTCAGGGGGTCTTTTACCTTAATAATTCATCGTCTTTAATAACAAAATACCAACAGACTTGAATGTAAAATGTAAGCATGCAGTTTAGGGTGGAATTTAGCGGATCGGCAGATAAGATAGTATTCACTCCGAACGTCCGCTATGGTGCTACTGCTTAGGAACACAAAACGTGCCGGCCTCAGCAGAGAAGTGAAAGATAACTCTCGTTAATATACTATTTTGGCCCGATCTAAACAGAGACCGATAGTGGAGGACATCACCTCTCAACCAGTACCAAGAACGATCGTTAACGACGAGTACTCAAAACAACTCAAGTGTAAAGAAGGGGGGGGGAGGGCCTTCAGAGTTCCTTGCAACCGTTGATCTACACGTGTTGTTATGCTAGGCCTCTGGAGCAGCACGATCGGACGGTGGCTAAAACAAACTTACACCTAAATGTTCTTATAACCAATCCTATTTCAGATTTAATCTTTAAGACAATGAGTTCTACTTACCTCAGACGTGTGTGGCCTGTTGAAGTTGTTTTAGCGTCGCGCCCGCCGGGATTCTCGGGACTTTCTTCCAAACGTCGGGGATCACCAAATTGCAGAGTTCTTGAAGAAAGTTGTCCAATCCCGGGTTGCTTTTAACTCACTTTATTTGTTATAAAGTAGGCATGTTTTGGTATGGTAACTATGAAGCTTAAGGGAGGGAATTGTATCTAACGCGTGGAGAGGAAAATACCGTGATCTACTTCAAGCCCCCGGGCTTAGGCCCGGTGGCTCTCTGCCGTCGTCTACCCATTGATCTCTGGCCTGTTCACTTGACGTCCTCCGATAGAGGACGTCAAGTGGGCGTGGCCTATGCAGTGGGCGTGGCCGGGGTGACGTAATGGCTTCGGCTTCTTCACCTATCTAAAGGTGCTGCCTTCTGTCGTGGGAGCAGCCTTCAATAAGGTCTTGCTCCCCCTGTGGCTATGTGAGGGTAATGCAGCTTCTTAAAATACTTAACAATTCCATTATATAATATTTTTGCTTGAAAATCCCTGCCTATCTGGTTCTCTAAAGAGCTAGTTACTTTCAATGGATTCATAGCTTTAAACCCCGGATCTCCCTGATTAGCCCCCTTAACTTTAAACAGCACCACAAACTCTTCATTTGCTCCAGGTCTCCTCACATTACTTCCATCATCTCCTGATATTTCAGGTCTCTCACTAGATGCCATTCTCTTATTCCCCCCCTTTGCCACACACACTGTCTGCCAATTACCCCCCTGAGCCCCCCCGCTCCCAGAAGCCATGGGCCTCAAACCCCTTACTTTCCTTAACACTAACCTAAATCTATACTAGTCCTATTATTATGAAAAGAAACAAAGATAAAAAGCGTGAAAAAACACCGAAAGCCCAGAGCAACATCAGACCATGCGTCAGACCAGCGTCCTAACTTCCGCCTCTCTCCCCCCCTTGCCCTCTGAGGTCATCTAGCTTAAAGTCCCAGTAACCTTTTGGTAATGTCATAACAGCAAAATCTCATGTAGCCTGCATTATATGGCTTTTAGATCGGCAAACACACACAAAACTAATTAACAAGTAACCCAAAACATTATTAACCTTGCAAGGATTTAAAACATTATGTTAACTGGGCACTTTCATTTATATACAATGTGTACCATTATTCAAACACTTATAAAGTCATGTGGCTGTGTCACAACACGTCTTAACGAACATATTACACCCTTGTGCGGCAAGAAATGTTTCTAAACCCTAGGCTACGACGGCAACGTATCAGACAACACTAAATCCGTCACAGCAGCAATATCATAACCGCATACCAAACAGAAGGGACAGTTGGGTTTAAACGGTTATCTGTCCTAAACTCTTTGGCCAAACAGGGTGCATTTTGTATTAATTTGCAAGCACACTAGGGAGTGAAAGGAGACAATGTTTGATGTTGTGGGATGCAGAAATGGAGCATTTCCACCGGGCAGTGCGGTTAGGCCCAGTACGATAAGGTTCGGTAGTGTAGGTGCGGTTAGGCGCAAATCAGTTACTGCTTGCGTTTCCACCGCCGACAGTACCCTTTATGGTAGGGCGGGGTTTAGCCGGATGGCGATAGCCACAGCAGCTACGTAAGCATCGTGACCTCATAGCAGGACACAGTGTAGCCTGCTAATGAATACATTTTTGGAATTTCTGTATTTGAATTCTGTGTTTGTTTGTTATTATCCCCCGGTTGCACGGAAGTGACGATTCTGTCGACCAATTCAAGGACAGCGTGTGTAGTTCGAACTTGTTGGCACCCTTTCAGACCGCTTGGTACCCCCAACGGAGGAGTACTGAGAGATAGGTATAGCTAATCCCGGCAAAGGCCGGAACCCACTTTTGGTGATGGAAACGCAAACCGTTGCGCACCTATTCATACCAAACCGCACCTGCCGATGGAAAGGCAGCATTATAAGCGTGAGTGTGTGCATGTGTGTGTGTGTGTGTGTGTCTATGTGTGTGTGTGTGTATGTTTGTGTGTGTGTGTGTGGGTGTGTATGTTTGCATATGCGCGTGTTTTCACAAATTCTAAGTGAAATTAGTGTGTCTGCTTTGATGTGCAAATCTGACTCCCACTCTACCTGCATTGCTACTTATGGTTAAACTAAACCATTAAAAATGAGTCACTTATAATAAAGCCTATGGAACAGTTGGAAAAATCTGTGTGGCGTATCCAAAACATAAACATTTTGATGTTTTTAGAAGTAAGCTATATGGACTAGGAGAGGATATCAAGCTGGAGACCAGGACACCAGCCCAAAGAAAATGTAAAAACACCCCTGGCTACACAACACAAGCTCCTTAATCCCCTTTCGCTTCCACGGATGGCTTCAAATGAATTCTGTTTTAATTCGAAAAGTTGTGTTCCCTGGTCAAGAGTCTTTATGAGCTTTCTGTCTCTTACCATATCCATCATCAGGTGGGGGGCTCCAGTTCCTCTCCATCCGTCCAGGTCTTGGGTGGGGTTGGGAGGCTGGAGAGAGCTCTGCAGCTGTTAGTCTATAATCTGCCCAGGGTGGGGGATGGCAAGGATTCTTTGTTTCAAAATAAAGCATGATGTTACAGAGGGGGATGCCAGCGTTACCAACTCCCTGTTCAAATGGATGAAAGAAATATTTTATTTGCTGAGAGCTCGAGAGAGTTGTGTTGGCTAGAGCAGGTGTCAACAAATTGCTTTTGTTGCCACTTTAGGGCACTGTGTGGTTTTATGATAGTGAGACTCTTGTATTGGTAAGTGGTTAAACTTATGATTTCCCTTCTCTTGCCTTTTTAGAGCGTTATTAAAATATATCAAATCCCTTTGTGTATGGATTATGGTCAGTGATTTTAGTCATCATGAAAGTGTAATCATACACTTGCATATAAACAAGATAAATTACACAGAATTAGATTTTACAAAGATTACACAATTTTAATTACATATACTCTGCAATTTAGCAGCAGTTTTCTCCATTTGGACAGCTTGGCGTCAAAATGTATTTGGTTTGTTATTGTCCCTGCTTCTGCTCCAGTCAACTCATTCCGAGACGACGGAACACCGCAACAAACGAAACAAAAAAGGAAGAGAAATAAAAAACTAGACCTTCATTCCGTTTGCAGAAGAAAACAAATCACCATTTGAAGAAAACAATTCGTTAAATCGTGGGGTTGTAGGATTTGTATATCCTCCTCCACTGTCTCCCATCTGCCTCGCTTTAATCAGAGTAATTGCTCATTTTCTAATGGCGCGATAACAATTCAGAACGTTTAAAAAAAGGTTTGATGGGATCTTTGGAGGTCTGCTTGTCTTGTTGTTTTACTGATATTACTTGTGGTTTTTATTGTATTTAAGTGTGAGTGTTATGTTGTACATCGCTACAAGGTCAAGGCTATGTCGCAGGGCCGACAAGGAACCTGGACAACCTGGAAGGGAGTTGTTAACCGGAACATCAGTTGGCCAGACCTGTGGGAGAATCCACAGGCAAGACTCGAAGAAGGCTGCTCACACTGCAATGCCCCCAACTCAAGCCTCCAGCACATCTTATGAGGCTGCAAGATCGTGCTTTCACAGGGGCGCTACAGATGGCGCCACGACCAGGTCCTGAGAAAGTTAGCCGAAATGCTGGAGGTGTGTCGACAGGGTAACAAAGAACCACCATCAGCAGAGGACCACATCAGCTTTGTTTCAGAAGGAGGGGTAAGGAGAAACACCAGGCCAAGAGAAACATCAAGGCCCTTCTCCCCCGACCAGGAGTGGAACATGAGGATTGACATCAACAGGCAGCTCCGGTTCCCCACAGAGATCACCACCACATCTCTACGACCAGACATAGTTGTGTGGTCAACCAAGGCAAGATCTGTGCACCTCATCGAGCTCACCACAGGAGTGAGGGATTGAGGCCGCCTTCGAACGTAAGGCCAAGTACTCAGAGCTGGCTGCTGAGTGACAGGAGGCTGGCTGGAAGGCTACCATCTACGCAGTGGAGGTTGGATGCCGAGGGTTTCTGTGGTGTCAACCACACGCCTCTTGAGGGATGCAGGAGAGACCGGAGGGTGGCTAAGGAGGGCAACAGGACCTGGCAGATAAGGCTTAGAAAGGGAGCTTTTGGCTCTGGCTGGGGAGGAAGGATAGGTGTTGGGGAAAGAACACCTAACCCCAGACAACAGCAGCAGGGGAGGACAACTATCAGCTGCAGGGGGTGACAGGGAGACGTCCCTGTCACTGCTCCGCCACCAGGAGACGTTCCACAATTAAAGGAGCGAAACTGTGGTTTCTGGCTGATGACCCTGCAGCTGACCCATGGGCACCGGAGGAGGTGCGACAGGCAGAAATGCCCAGCAGGCGATAACATCTTCCTGTACATTTACTATTGTGTGTCTGTTATGAAAAGCTTGTTGGTTACATCTATGAAGATGGTCTGACATGAGCGACATGGGATTGACACATATATGCAGACGGACAGCACACAGCAGTCCAGACTGCATGTGTTGACTGCATGTAATAGCATGTAATGCAAGTCTGCATAGATCAAATATGTTCAATCTTATCCCAAAGCTCTATTTGCTCTCTCTCTCTCTCTCTCTCTCTCTCTCTCTCTCTCTCTCTCTCTCTCTCTCTCTCTCTCTCTCTCTCTCTCTCTCTCTCTCTCTCCCTCTCTCTCTTCTTCCATGAGCAAGGCATTTGTTGGCAAGCTACTTGTTGCCAATATGTTTAAATAAATTGCCAATGCAACCATCCCTTTAAAGACTGTTGAAAGACCTCCGAGTCATTACACACTTGCATTGAGCTGAATACATAAATTAAAAACCCAATGCAACTTTTGCAAAGTATCCATATGGTGTATCGATTTGAGCCCTGTTGCCAACTTATTAGAAACCATCTAGCCAAAGAGCAAAGTCGGGGCAGGTTTTGACAAACCCTTGCAAGGGGAAAAAACACAAAGATTGAGTCATGATTTCATTGAGGGGGGTGTGACTGTTGTTTCCATCAACACAACTGAATGGTTGATAATAGTGTAGTGCCCTTGCCTGGCCGATGTCTTTGCCGCAGGAAGAGTCTGCCCTGCTAACTGTGAGTGGAATCTGATCCCAATGGAGTGTTTCTGCCTCAGCACACTGTAGGCCTATCTTAGAATAGAATAATAGAATAATCTTTATTGTCATTGTACAAGACATCGACATTTTGTTTGGAGCAGTCCTCCTCCAGTTGCACAGTTCTATAAAAAAACAACAACATTATCAACAGTATCAGCAATATATGTATATATATATAAATAAAATATATATCTAAATAAGAAAAAGTAAAAGTCCAAGTCCTTAAGTGCTATAGTGCAATAGTGCAATCATGCGTGTATGAGATGAGATGGGGAGTATCAGTGTGGCAGTAGAGTGGGAGTGGTGTTTAGTAGTGTCACAGCTCTATGATAGAAACCGTTTTGCAGTCTTGTAGTGCGGGCAGGCAGTGTCCTGTATCGTCTTCCTGAGGGCAGGAGGGTAAAGAGGCAGTGTCCAGGGTTTGTGCTGTCTCTGAGTGCCAGAGTACCATGCGGTGATGCAGTATGTGAGAACTGACTCGATGGCTGACCTGTAGAAGCTCACCAGCAGCTTTTGTGGGAGACGTGCCCTCTTCAAGCAGCTCAGGAAGTGAAGCCTTTGGAGTCCTTTCTTGGCCGTTGCGGTGGTGTTGACGGTCCAAGTCAGGTCGTGGCTGATGTTGACCCTGAGGTACCTGATGTTCTGCACAACCTCCACTGTCTCGCCGTCGATGGTGATGGGGTGGTGGACGAAGGGCTTCATCTTCCTCCTGAACAGGGTCATCTCCTTTGTTTTTACTGCGTTGAGGATCAGGTTGTTCTCTCGGCTCCAGCTCACCAGGTTCTCTACCTCTGTCCTGTAGGCAGCCTCGTTGTTACTTGAGATCCTGCCTACCACCATGGTGTAGTCTGCGAACTTCAATATGGTGTTGGCCTCGTGGATGGGTTTGCAGTCGAGAGTGTAGAGGGAGAAGAGGAAGGGGCTCAACACACAACCCTGTGGTGCACCGATGTTCAGGGTGATGCTGGAGGAGACCTGTCTCCCCAGTCGCACAGTCTGTGGTCGAGCCGCTGCCACTGTGCGCCGCCGTCTAATGTCCCCTCCGTCTGAATAGCCCAGATTTTATCTCTGCTCCTTCCTTCCATAGCAGCCCCCCCCCACACACTCCGATCAAGCCCTTTTCTGCTGTCTGGCTGATATCTGGCACAGGAACACGGAGAGAGACGAGGACTCCCTGGTTTCCATGAAGTTCCATTCTTTTTTTTTTTTAGCTTAAACTATAATAACTGTAAACTGCAGTTGGAAGTTATTTGGCCAAACGAGGGCCACTTGGTCTCCAATAGTGAGACAGAAGGGTAGGGGGGAGAACCATTATTCACTCATGAGGACTTCACTTCCCCCTGGTTGAGGATTTACAAGGGCTTTTGTTTTGTATTCTCTAACGTGTCTGAGATTTGAACAAACAATTACACTGTGTATTGTGTTTTGAATAAAAGCGTAACTACTTAGATGCAAAGTTTGATCTCTGGTTGCTCTCAGGTGGGTTGAGGGGATATAAATGCTAATATGGTTAAGAAGGGATGAAATTTGTAACCAAGGTCAGACCTTGGCAGTGGTCGAGAAATATGACCGGCTTTTCCAAAATATATTCCGTTGGTTATCCAGCATAAAATAGCCAATCATAAACTAAGCCAATGCCTTCTTCATAACTTTGCTGTGGAAAATCTAAATGTTGTGTATTTTTCACTTTATATATATCTTGATGGGAAATTTTGTCTTTATGGGGAGGACATAGTTCACAGAGGACAGTTGTTTGCCTTGTATGAGGCTAAGCAGCGTCTGTGGGAGAAGTTTGGAGAGGACATGGAGAAGGACTTTCGGTCTGCAAGTTTTTCTAGAAGACCATCCTGCACCTCAGGTGAACGGGGGTAAACGGGGAACCATCCAAGCTGTGTACAGTAAGGATGGGACTCTGTTGACCTCAACTGAGGAGGTAGTCGAACGTTGGAAGGAACACTTTGAGGAACTCCTCAATCCGACTAACACACCCTCTATGATAGAGGCAGAGGTCGAGGATGATGGTGATTCGTCGTCAATTTCCCTGGTGGAGTCACTGTGGTAGTCAAACATCTCTGCAGTGGCAAAAAGCCCCAGGGAATTATGAGATCCAGCCAGAAATGCTGAAAGCTCTGTGCAGTGGCGGTTCTACGTGCAGTTACGCCCCTGGGCAAGACTTCCTCCAAGCGATTTTTTTTTCTACCGCTCGTGGCGCCCCCCATGTGATTTGGCGCCCCCCACAAATATGCCGCCCCGGGCGGCTGCCTGGTTCGCCCGTACCTAAAACCGCCACTGTGTCAACCGTGTGTTGAGGGGCTGTCTTGGTTGACATGCCTATTCAACATTTTGTGGGAGTCTGGTACAGTGCCAAAGGAGTGGCAACCCGGTCAGTTTTCGTTCCCGGTGGGGGTTGGCCTCCACCAGGGTGCGCTTTGTCACCAATCCTGTTTGTGATATTCATTGACCTATGATTCTTTATCATATATTACATATCAACATACAGTATCTTCAACATTTAGAGCTCATTTCCTCTACAGCTTTTTCACCAACTCTCTAACTTTCCATTAATCTAAATCCTGGTTGCTGTGGTAAGCGATCCAGTTAAGTAGCAGTAGCAGTCATCCACGGCTGGATTTTTGCGATGTGTGTTTTTCTAAAACATAGATGTTTAGGTATTTAACTTGTGGCTTCTGCAGGAGCATATACCATTGTTTCACAATATAACGACTCGTGGTTGGCATTTTTTGGATGGTTACGATATTATGGCTTTTAATCAAAACATTTATGGTGAAAAGATTAATGGGATTTTTACCTCCAGAACAACAACGCTGGCTCTGCTCTATAGAAGTCAGAAGTCATGAGCAGAGCCAGCGGATTGGTGAATGGTAGAAGGGCAGATTGGGCCGACCTATCAGGATGGAACAAGCCTGGCCTTCCGTATTCAATTTCCCATGACTTTTAAGACATGGGTATCACACAGGTATTACAATCTCCCCCCAGTGTGTGTGTGCTTGCATGTGTGGGTGCGTTGGTGTGTGTGCCCAAAGGTTTGTGTAAACATGCACACTTTACACTTGTGCATGTCGATTTGTTTGTTCCCCCTGAATTACCCATTGGATGTGATTAAAGTGTGTTGGTTATAACTGTTTGCACTCAAACACATTTGCAGTTTCAACCTCAGAGTTGGGTGGGAGGGGTTGATTGAAGCCGCAAATGGCAGCTCTCTCCCAGGGACATAGAGAGACGGATATTGCCTGAGTGGGCGAGGAAAGGGAGGGAAACATGACATTTTGTTCCAATCACAACAATGAAAACATAAAAAGTGCACGTTAAATAAATTAACCACAGAGATCTGAAAAATTACTGCAGCCTTAACGACACCAACACAAAAATTGTAAAAACTTTCCTCACTTTCCTCATACATCCTACAATATTTACTACTACCAATAATAATATAGATTTTATTTTTTGCACCTTTTAAGTCACCCAAGGGCACCTTACATAGAGTAAAAAGCATACAAATAACAGCATCAATCATTATTAAAAGAAAACATAGATCAAGGGTCACTGTAGTGCATAGTGACCAGTCATAGTGAGTATGCCAGTTTGAACATGTCATAATGTTGGACTATTGGGTCATAGACCGCTAGATGGCGCCAATTCTGTCTTTCTGTTCTCTGTGTTGTTTCCACCTAATGTCGATTGTTAAGCAGACTCACCTGGCCCTGTTTAATTAGTCATGTGATTGGTTTAGCCGTGTTTGTCTCACAGTATTTAAGCCTGGTTCTTTCACTCTGTCTCTGAGTCTTCAATGAAACCATGTGAGTAGACCTTGATCTTGAACCCTACATTTTGGATTTCTTGTTGTTTGACCCTGGACTGTTCTCATACTCCGAGTTTTGGATTACCCTTTGGATTTACTTTGATTGTGTTTTTGCCCTTTTGGATTGGACTGAGTTTTCGTGTTTTTGCCTTTTGGATTACTTGGACTTTGTGTTTTGCGTTTTGGATCTTCTGAGCTTTTTGGAACTTTATTAATGAGGAATAAATACCTTACACTTATCCTGTTTTTGCTTCGCACTTGAGTCACCTTAGTTTCTTGTGTACCAAACCATGACAGAACAGGTGGGTTTTGAGTTTGGATTTGAATGTTGTGATGGAATCTGACTACCTTAAGTGTGGGGGGGAATGATTTCCATAGTCTGGGTGCCTAGCAGCTGAAGGCTTGGTCACCAATGGTAATAAGGCGTGGTTTTGGGATGGTGTCAAGCAGAGGTTTGAGCGGAGGCGGCGGGAGGGGCTGTATTCTTGGAGGAGGTCGCAGAGATAGGAGGGGGCTAGATGATGGAGAGCTTTGTATGTGAGGAGGAGGTTTTTGTCCTGGATGCGGTAATGTACTAGGAGTCAGTAGAGTGGGTTGAGAATAGGGGTGATATGTTCAGACAATTTAGTGCGGGTGATGATCCGGGCGGCTTATTTAACAATGTTGTTTATGTTGATGAGTTTGGCAGGGAGTCCGGTGAGGAGGGCATTGCAGTAGTCGATGCGAGAAGTGACAAATGAGTGAACCAGGATTTCTATGCTGGATGGGACAGTGATGGGCGGAGTCTGGAGATGTTTTAGAGGTGGAAGAAAGCAATCCGGGTGGTATTTTGAATGTGAGGTGCAAATGAGAGGGTGCTGTCCAGGATGACGCAGAGGCTCCTGACTTGGGGGGGGGGGGGGGGGGGGGAAGGGTACAGGGAATCCGTCGATGATGATGGGCGGTACAGGGGTGTGTTGTGGTTTGGCGAGGGTGGATTTTGAGCCGATGAGCAGGGCCTTGGTTTATTGCCGTTGAGCTTCAGGAAGTTCCAAGACAAGACACCTCTGGCCCTGGTGGGACAACTCCGCCTTATCACAGAGGGGGTCCAATACACACCGGCGCTGATGTCATCATCTGATGAAGACTTGGAGGGTCAAACACACACAGGCACTGATGCTATTCCTCCAAGTGCCATTGTACCTCATTTACAATTACAAATATAACCGCAGGCGGTGATTAACGGGGTCCAAGCAAATTTAAAAAGTCAAGAACACACTAATGGAAGATATACAAATATGACATAATTATGAAGGAAAGATGTTCCACTTAATGCAATACTGTGCCTCAGCTGTCAGGTGAGCTGCAGAGCAATGGCTGAATGTCATATTCAGCTTGTACATAATGCTCTCATCGGGATTTGAACTCTCAACCTAAGGATCACCTGTACAAGGCATTATCCCATTTAGCCACTTATAAACCTGAACTGCAGCCTCATTCACATGGTCAAAATATATATGGATAAGCACACAACATCCAGAAAACTCAAAGCACCCATTTCTCAAGTGAATTAAGGGCTTTCTTCAAAGCATATAGCTAAAAAATCTTTGATATTCTGGGGATATTAAACATTTGTAGTCAAGAACACTAACGGTAATATAAATATGACAGAGTTAATGATGAAGGAAAAATGGTTAATGAAGAAGTTCCCCTTAATGCCATACTGTATCTTGGCAGTCTGATTCTTGGAAACTAATGAGCCGTAAGGGTTGATTGCCTGATGAATTTCAGGTGCTGTTCATTTTTGTGTTTCTTAAATGAGTGGCAATGACAGCATGTCATGTTCAGCTTGTTCATAATGCTATAATCAGGATTCAAACCCTCAACCTAAGGAAAACCAGTACAGGGCATTATCCCGTTGAGACACTGACATTTCTGAACTGCGTAAAGCCTCATTCACATCGTGAAAATGTCGATTGATAAGCACACAACATCAAGGAAACTCCAAGCACACACTGTGGACGTTTGGCTTTTCTATGAAATTTTGGGAAAAGTAAAAAAATTTAGAGCAGAAGACAAGGGTGATTAAGATACATCTGATTTTAGAGATTGATATGATATAATTTTGAGTCCAGGTCAATCTCGTAAGGAGAAATAAGGCTAGTTCAGAATTTTTTTGAACTTGTTCACTAGGGATGGGCAAAACGATTATTTTACAGGAATCAGTTCTTTCAGTTCCGTTCACTATCACGATTTGTTAGTTTGATTGGTTTGTTTGATTCATTCGTTAAATCAGATTACGTAATTTGACAGAGAATCTCACAGGTGTCTGCCCCCCCCCCCCCCCCCCCCCCCCCCCTTTGCTAAGTATTGGGTACGCCCGCCAATTAAAGGGAAACTTCACCCATTTCCATTAAGCTTTGTATCGTTAGAAACCCACTCATATTTTTGAATGGTCGTGCATCATTACTAGGGATGGGCACGAGTAGTAAATTCCAAACTCAAATGATCGAATGAATTCCTCAAGGATCAATCGAATACTCGTTTAAAACTAATCTATTTTTAGAATGCAACGCATCTGCAGCAGGAATTGGCCTGATGATGAACGGCAGCAAATGAACAAAAACATTACTCAGCGTTGTGATCTTCTATACACGGCCGGGATTACAGCTGCGTCTTGCGGCGGTGAAACGGCCGAAACACTTGGTTGCTGCGGGTCGGCTTTTCCGAACTCACCGTTGTGTTTCAGGAGCATACGTTGCCGCATAGTACTTGTAGTACTCTGGTAGCTCAATTTCGCTTGGCATATTTTACATTTCACCTTATGACCTCCTATTTCTGTAAAGTATTTCAATTCTTCGCTGCGCTTTGCTCTAACCGCCTTCTCTTAACTTTTTGAATTCTGGCTTTGTGCACACGGCAACGCGCCGCACAGAAATTTGATACATTTCATTTGCTTTGTACAAACGGCACGCGCCAGTGGCGCTGTAACACCAAAATTGTACCGGGGTCAAAAATTTTACCACCTACGTGATCTGCGTTCGAAAATTCCAAACCTGCCTGTTAACAGACGATCGCGTCGAACGTGGCCTGACAACGGAGAATAGCGTCGAACGATGACGTAAGAAGGTTTATGAACATTGAGCGGCACAAGACTAAATAACATTAAACAGATAACACTTATTTTACAAATGACATTTATTAGCATTGCTAACTTTATATTTATACTATGTACTATATACTATGCCGAGAGGCACTTACAACACAAAGTATAAAATATTCCTAACGGACTTGCATCCACTGGAGAATGTTTGATCGTTACACACACTAATCCATATTGATCTGTGAAGTTGATGAATTGTCACTTTTAGGTTTTCTACCCAGTTACCAAAAAAAGAAACATTTGGAATAGTATGCGCTGTGGCAAGCACATGGTTTGCATGTGTTACTTCGAAGGCAAAAAAAATCTAAAATACAAGAAAACACAAAAACCTACATTCAACCAGTGGGGTATGGCCCCTGACTCTCTGAGGAGGTAGGTACCCCCTCCATGCCAGGGCGCCCTGAATTTATGTTTATTAACAGCTCCTCCACCGGGGTCAAGACAATTTGAGGGCCAGATCCAGTCTGCCGACTGTCGGCCTTTTCACGATTGGCTTAAAAAAATGGCTTATTTAAATTTATACCAATACGATGGTGGGAAAAGCTTACCAGTTTGTATGTTTTTTATACTTCATTTTTATACTTGATCCGCTGACCGCTTGGAAGCCATCGGAGTACATATTTTTTTAGAAGAAAGGGGTTATGTGGTAGGATCTTTAAGAATGCTTAACTGGGATATTTATATATTCATGGCTCAAATATTAAGGATCATGCTTTTGACGTGTAACTTATGCCGCTTTTCCACTGCATAGTACCAGCTCGACTCGACTCGACTCGACTCATCTCGCATTTTTGGCGTTTCCACCGCGAAAACATGGTATCTGGTACCTGAAGTGGCTGCTTTTTTTAGTACCGCCTCGCTCTAGGTTCCAAGCGAGCTGAGCCGATGCTAAAAGGTGACGTCGGCAGACGGCCGGCCACTGATTGGCCAGAGAGTGTGACGAAGTCACGAGAGCGACATGGCAACCATGCTGGTAACAGCCATAGCAGCGCCGCAGCCAACATATTCCACTTCTTCAACTTCTTCAACATGCCAGCTAATAATACGAACACGAATACGATCGCATCGATGTCCTCCATTGTTATTATGTGGGTTCTGTCCACCATGTGTGGGTTGCGTAGGTGTTGTTTGCGTCGCGTACAAAAATACGTCACAGCCCTTTCGCACAGCCGACCCCGCCCACGTCCAGGAGGTACTATTTGTGGTGGAAAACGACCCGTGCTGCTACCGTGTCGCTACCGTGTCGAGTCGCGTCGAGTCGAGCTACATGTGCGGTGGAAAAACGCATTTACGCGGTCAGCGATCCGCTGCCAGGCTTTGGTTCTCCGGGTTGCAGAGGCTTCAGCGTTCCCTTTTCTTGTGATAATGTCCTTCTCCTCGTCATAGCTCTCCAGGAGAACCTGAAGTTCCATTTCATTGAAACAAGCGGCCCGTTTCGCCATTTCGATCAGGGTTTCCATGATCCATACATTTACGTCTTTTTAGGTTTGGCGTGGACGCGCACAACCCTGTGTTAACCGACCCCGAGTTGATTGAACTAATGCATAACCGCTGCTGTGGAACCGAAAACTCTGGGTTAGTCGGCACAGGGTAAATCAACCTAGAGTTCAGCGTTAACAAAGTGTTTGTTAAACCTCCGTTCGTGGAACACCCTCTGGACGAGTGTTTCGCAAGCTCTCTTGCGTTGTTTGGCCGCATGCATGCGGATGCGCGGTAGCCAGGCGACCGTCTCATCCAATGGCGAGCTCAGTTGGCGCTGTGTGCTTCAAGATTCCGATTGGCCCAGAGCTCGTCAATTATAAGAAAGATTCTGAAGCAAGTGCTAAGATTCCGATTGGCCCAGAGAAATGTCAATTATAAGAATGATCCAATAATTTTTCGCAATTCCGGACCCCCCCCCCCCCCAAACAAAACTCTCCGGTTCTACACGATTCACGTGAATGACCAAATTGACCAAGAAAACGGCGATTGTCGCCGAAAAGCGACAAGTTTGCAGCTTTGTATGATACACTTTAAACACTCGGTTTACTAGCTAAATTCAATACAATAAAAATATAAAGTAAAGACAAGTGTTATCTGTATTATGTTATTTTGTCTTTGGCAACATGAGCGCAAACGTTTTTTGAAACCCGCCTGGCAACGGACAATTGCGTCGAACGATGACATTATGTTTCGAATGCGGATTACGTAGGCGGTACAATTTTCGCCCCCGGTACAATTTTGGTGTGACAGCGCCACACAGAAAATTCATACATTTGCTTCAGAAAACTTGTCTGTGTGTATATGCAAACTCGAGAGTGCCTGTCCACCAGCCGAGTTCATTTGTAACGAGGAGTACTCGAGTAATCGATTCCTCACGCCCATCCCTAATCATCACCTTATTTTCTGACTGGAGACTGGAGAGATCCGTATTGATCTCCAACACTTCCTGTTTAAGATGACGCAATATGACGATTTTTGTAAAATAGGAAGTGTAAGAGGGGAGGATTCTCGTAAGACTACAAGCACTAGTCCCCACTGACGCTACAGACCTATTAGAGCAGTGCCAGTGGGTGGGAAACTGATGCAGCGTTTTATTATCCATCCGTCTCGGAGGTCCGACAACGTTGCCTTGCGACACGCACGAACATGGCCCTTTTCCTCGGACGGCGAACCCGCCATCTCGGTTGAACTCAGTGCTGACCGAGCAAAATTCCGAGACAGAATTCAAGATGGCTGCGCCCAGTGTGACTTGAAGCATGAACTGTTTTCATTGTGCTTGGACCGCTTTGGTGGTTTAAATGGCAATTTCAATCACTCGTATTACTGCAATACCTTACTGCGTCCGTATCTCTGCCTATGGCCTATGGCCTACTTATTTTGGAGTGCCTGGTCCTCTGCCAATGCTACCGCGACAACAGCTTTCTGGGTGGCGTCCATGTTATCCTCCAACGACCGAGCGAAATTATAAAACGCTTGAAGTGTGGGCGTGGTGTCAGATCCGAGATCCGAGTCGGTTCGCAGAGAATACTCAAACGCACCATTACATCCACAGCGTCTGAAGCTAAGCTAACAGAGGCTGTTGATAAAACTAAAGTACAATGGCGGAAGGTACTGGATCTGACAAAGAAGATGGCACCATGCAAAAGTTCTAGCCTGGTCCTACTTCATTTCATTTGTACAGAAGGTCTGGAACTGCTCAATTGACAAACGTTCACTCACTTGGAGGCGGGTGTCTGTAGAGGTTTTTCAATTATTGCATCTGCCCAGTGGCACTCTGGATCTGCCATAACCAATCGCATAGCGTTTGGTCGTGACGTATGTCATGCGACGGGACCGGCTCCTTCACCACTAATGGAGCCATCTGGAAAATCAAACTTTTCCCGAACCCGGTGGGGAGAAGCGCCACAACATCATTGCCACCAACAAAACTCTGCAAAGCTTGTTCTTGCTCCAGCTTTAATTGATCGATTTTCGGCAGCGATCACACAACAGACCGAATAGCTGCGCTTGTATCCTTCTCCATTGTCTTCCTCTGACTACAACTCAAACTGGCGCGCGACCTAGACGTCATCGTTCTCAGCCACTCCCTCTGTTCGCTGATTGGACCGCCAGAAATCTGGTTTACATGGAACGCATTTACATCGGCCTGTGACCTTCAGCACTCACTGGATCGGCTGGCGGCCGAGTGTGAAGCGGCTGGGATGAGGATCAGCACCACTAAATCTGAGGCCATGACTCTTAGCAGGAAACCGGTGGATTGATTACTCCGGGTAGGAAATGAGTCCTTAGCCCAAGTGAAGGAGTTCAAGTACCTCGGGGTCTGGTTCACGAGTGAGGGTATGATGGAGCGTGAGATTAGCCGGAGAATCTGAGCAGCGGGGGCGGTATTGCATTCGCTATACCGCACCGTTGTTACGAAAAGAGATCTGAGCCACAAGGCAAAGCTCTCGATCTACCGGTCGATCTTCGTTCCTATCCTCACCTATGGTCATGAGGGTTGTGTGATGACCGAAAGGACGAGATTGCGGGTACAAGCGGCCGAGATGGGTTTTCTCAGAAGGGTGGCTTGCGTCTCCCTTAGGGATAGGGTGAGAAGCTCAGCCATCCGTGAGGAACTCGGATTAGAGCCGCTGCTCCTTTACTAAGAAAGGAGTCAGATGAGGTGGTTCGGGCATCTGGTAAGGATGCCCACTGGGCGCCTCCCTTGGGAGGTGTTTCAGGCACGTCCAGTGGGGAGGAGACCTCGGGGAAGACCCAGGACTAGGTGGAGAGATTATATCTCAACACTGGCCTGGGAACGCCTCGGGATCCCCCCGTCAGAGCTGGTCAATGTGGCCCGGGAAAGGGAAGTCTGGGGCCCCCTGCTTGAGCTGCTCCCCCCGCGACCCGACCCCGGATAAGCGGATGAAGATGAAGATGAGCATTTACATTAAGCAGACCCAGACCTAGTACTGAAGTGAAATGAAAATTGAGCGGAAGTAGGTAGGTGGGATGTGCCAGGCTACAAAAGTTCACCATTTCGAAAGAAATACAAACGAGGACTAATTCACTGAGTTCACCAACTAATACTCTTCACTAGAGATGTTGTGTGAAATGATTTTCAAGCAGTCTTGCGGTATCAGCTTGGTAGATGGAACAGCGAGGTGTCCGATAGGCGGAGATCAAGATCAGGGAGTGGCCAGCGAAGCTGTGCATCGTGGTGCATGGTGGGAGTTGTTGTCTTCAATCCACAAGCGCCAAAAGTCACTTTCTGCCTTTTCTCGGTCAAGACGGCACCAAATTAGAATTTTATTTTATTATTCGACTACATATAGGACCCAATTTCAATACATAATCATGCCTCCACCGGTGAAATGCTCCTTTAAGGCTTTTTCACAACCTGCTCTACCATAAGGGTACTGTCGGCGGTCGAAACGCCAGCCGTAATTGAGCTGCACCCAGCCGTACCGAATCGAAACCGCACCGCACGGTGGAAACGAGGGGGAAGAAAACAGAAACAAAAAAAAGTTTTCAGTCACGGTGCGCTCGAAAACAAAAAATAATAATTTCTGTAGCATTGGCCTATACGACACAGTTTGACCATTTACATGGTAGGTAAAACAATACTTTATTAAAGCATGTGTGTTTGTAGAACAAAATCAAAAGAAAACGTATAAGGTGCTTGCATGATATTGAAGCCTACAGCGATCATTAGTTAACTTGTGCGGCGGTGTCTTGTCATTTGTTTACCCATGTGCCATGGCAAAGCGATTGATACCTGCTGTAGTACTCTCATTGGCTGAATCTTTGAGAACGTTGTAGATTCAATCAATATAAGGTCGCGGGGAGACGGAGCTCTGTTCGCTTGTATATCTTATTTATGTGCCATATTTTTGTCTTATGTTAAAAAAAAAAAAGAATCAAAGAATCAGTTCTCTTGTTTTGGGAATCAGGTCTCGTCGTTCGCCTTCGGGATTCGTTCGTTGTGAAAGAATCGTTCGCGACCGACCCATCCCTAGCGTGCGCCCACATGTACAAGCACGTGACAAGTCTTGATTGTGATCAATGTTTGGATCTTGAATCAGGAACAATTCTCATGGTCGGTATGAGTTTGTTTGTTCAAAAGACACTAGTAGAGTAGTAACCGACCACTAGTATCTCTGAGTGACTGATCTGAAACCAACACCGATGTGCTTTCAGAGGCTTTCAGCAGAGTGAGCTCCAACAGATTCAGTTTGTTTATCATCAGTGTTTCAGCTAGTAAAGGCCTCGTCGTCGGCCGGACTCACCTGTCATTCTACACACAGGTTCCTAAAGATTGAAACACCTGCCCACCTGACCCACCAGTGAACCAGCCGCCTGCCGTCGTTGGCCACTCACACGTAGCAGCCTCTATCATTTGGTCTATTGCAGGGGTGTCAAACGTACGGCCCGCGGGCCGGATCAGGCCCGCAAACGGGTTTAATCCGGCCCGCGAGATGATTTTGTGAAGTACAGTATTGTAAAAAAATAAAATAAAAAAAAATATACAAATTTAAAAAAAGTTATAATTTTTTTTATAAAAATCCTTCCTATCATTACATGGATTGCATTGACTGCCACTGATTAATTTGTTGTACATTGAACTACTGGACTATTGTGTGTAACTGGAAGTCGCTTTGGAATGTAACGTAAAATTATCTGCTATTTTTCAATGAAGGAAACTGCTGTTCTTAATGTGTCCACTAGAAGTCGCAATAGCAATTATGTTAAGCAAGCAAACTTTATACCGGGGCTGAGCAGGGAGCAAGTATAAACAGGTAGTGCAGCTAGCCCGGAGCTACCTTGTCGTTCTGCCTTATACTTTCAACATTATGCGCTTTGGCACTCTCATTGCCCCAAAATGTCTCTTGTCAAAAAGACGAAAAGTGGACACAGAGTGCAGAATTTTCCAAGAAAAATGGTCATCGTCCTTTTTATTCACGGAAGTAAATGGGAAACCTGTGTTTGGTGTGCTCACAGCATGTTTAATTTTACATAATTATGCCATATTTTTATCGGTCCGGCCCACTTGGGAATAGATTATCCTCCATGTGGCCCCTGAGCTAAAATGAGTTTGACACCCCTGGTCTATTGGGTCCTCTGCCATGTGAAATCCATCAACGCCACCCTCAGACCCTATTAACAGCAGGAAGCCCCCCCCCATGGCATGCCACACGCACATTCATATTGAAGCACACACAGGTACATACGCACACACACATACACGTGCGTGCCAGATGCACACACATATGCAGACATGCTTGTTTATCGACCACCTTGCTAAAAGATTAGCTGTTGCCAAGACAACAAAGTACCATAACGGGGGACCAGCCAAGTAGCCAAAGCACTTCCTCATGTCTGGAGTATCCGTTGAATTCGCTTATTAGGTTATATCTTTTAGCGGGTTCTGCATTCTCACTGGCTGTACATTGAACTGGCTATGATTGGCTCATTCTTGCATTGTCATATGCGGTTCTGTGTGAGCACACACTTCCCCGTTCAAGGTGGACTAGCGAAGAAAGCCCGGGGGCACATAATCCATGTAATCGCTCCAATCGCTCCATTGCCTCTTGTCAGGGTCGATGATAACGGCCCCGTCCCAGCAAAGGTTCAATCCTAGCGGCCCTTTAATGCCTTTATCTCAGAAAACAATGGTCTGTTTTGGGGCCCAGCTTTGCCATCTGCTAGGTTATGATCTGGACGTGTCCGCTTGCCAAATGAGGGGATTCAACATGTAAACTTCTCCTGCTGCTCCTCAGAGCGACCGCTGGTCCTCAGCCGAGCTACACTAACAGCCAATGTAAAATATCCACAACGCTAACGTCCACAGCGCTTACGTCCACAACGCTAACGTCCGCAGCGCTAACGTCCGCAACGCTAACATCCGCAACGCTAACGTCCACAGCGCTAACGTCCACAACGCTAACTTCCACAGCACTAACATCCACAACGCTAACGTCCACAGCGGTAACGTCCACTACGCTAATGTCCACAACGCTAATGTCCACAACGCTAACGTCCACAGCGCTAACGTCCTCAATGCTAACGTCCACAGCGCTAACGTCCTCAATGCTAACGTCCACAGCGCTAACGTCCACGGGGAAAACAGGGAGTGGAAGGCAAGGCCCCTATAATGTTCAACTAACTGTGGAATATAAAAATCATAAAAAAAATTTTTTTAGGGTTTTTTACTTTTAGGGTTATGATAAGACCTATCTTTCAGCATTCACCACGAATGACTCTGAAAAGCAGTGCCAACATTTAAAAAAAATGAATCATAGCCTCATCCACTGGCCTCATTTTGTTTAAATCTGCATTTATGTGTTGCTAAGAGATAGAAAAAACTGCTTTCAAGCGGACACACTGTCAATGGAATGGGGGATGGTGTCGGATTGGAAGTGAGCAAATTTTAGAAGACATGGAGAGATAGAGACATCTGTTGGTGGAGGGAGGTACTGCATCTGTGATGAAATATAATTTAAGGCCATGAAAACACAAAGGACTCCATATGGTGGTATATTTTTTGCCTGAACCAAGATAAAAGTGTAAATGCACGCTCATTTAAAATAATAAATGTTTCTACTTACAATGTTAGGATCACAATAGATGGCAAATTTTTAAAGGGACTCCATAGAAGCATATTCATCAAGTATTTTTTATTGCAGCTGGTCAAAGCAATCTCTGCCAGGAGCCAAGGGCAGAGCTATATTAACATGACGTTCCTTTCGATTGTTTTGACACCTGTGAACTATAATATTTATATGGAGAACTAAAGTTGAATCAACTGAAAACAATATAGTTGTCACACTGAATTTTTTTTCATCCTGATGCCTTCGATGGCTTTGTTTCGTATCCCAGATAGAACGATTCTGGCATGATATCCATTATCCACAAAGTATTTCATGAATCTGTAGTTAATATCATTGAACATTGAACATATCTATCAATGATAGATAATTTCACTGAATGGAAATGAATGTATAATCCTGTATGCATAATCCTGCTTTCCACTTCAGAAGGATTATACCTTTAGACATGAAATCAAGATTCCCTGGCAATTTAGAAGCCAAAACCAACCACAGCAACAAAAAGTGTTTTGTACATTTCGATGTCAAGGCATTGGTTGGTTCCTGCATGCACGTTTAATGCCGTGGGAAATTTGCCAACAGCTCCCCACCAAATAGATGACCTGCCGTGGCTGGGAGGCGGTTTTGTTTGTCTCTGGTTGAATCCCATTACCTGCAGATGACTCTAGCCTGCCCTCTATTAAGACAATGCTATAGTTTCCATTTGTACCTCGGAGCAATCTAAATGTTCAGAATAGACCTCCTCGTCTCTGACCGAACAGAGCGGACTGAGCCCCAGCATCTCCTCATCCCCTCGTTCAAGAACCATCCAGCAATTGGGCGACATTTGTTAAATTTTCTCGATGGCGCATGACAAGCTCAGCTTACCCAATATGTATTGATTGTGGAACAACTGGAAGATCAGCGATTTTAAAGAAGAACATGTGTGCTCTTGGTCTCAAGGTAAGCATAGTATTGGAGTTACTGTAAAGGCCTAGTTCTAACTTGTGTGCTACACATCTTCACCGTAACGCACATGTGATTATTTCAACACGTCTGTGTTGAAATAATCCTGCTTTGTTTTGAAAAGGCTAGACGACAGACACATGGATTGGATGAGAGAGAGAGAGAGAGAGAGAGAGAGAGAGAGAGAGAGAGAGAGAGAGAGAGAGAGAGAGAGAGAGAGAGAGAGAGAGAGAGAGAGAGAGAGAGAGAGAGAGAGAGAGAGAGAGAGAGAGAGAGAGAGAGAGAGAGAGAGAGAGAGAGAGAGAGAGAGAGAGAGAGAGAGAGAGAGAGAGAGAGAGAGAGAGAGAGAGAGAGAGCCTAACATCCTCTTAGAGCAGTGTTGTCTTTTCTGAAGGAAATTCAGAATGTCTATCTGACCTCTGTGATCCCGGAAGTGGCATCGACGCAGCGATAGCGTTAGCAGCAGACAGTTGAAGCTGTTATTATTGTGTTATTTTTATTAAACTCCTGGTGTACTAACTACTTTACAATTCCTCGTTTTATTTTTTCTAACTTTACAGACCCTATTTGTACTACTAACGAAGTGTGGTAACATTCCAAGCATTATTAGTGGGCTAATTTACGAGATACAGGACAGGTACCATTAGCGCCAGTCGGCTGAGAACTCTACTTCACCAATGTTCGACCAAGGGTAAAAATGCTTCTGAGGGGAATTTGGCAGGATGTCATGGTGCAAAGGACCCATGTGCTGTTTTCCAATATCTATACTTCCATGAGTACACTTAAACGTAGTACACTATCCGTACTTACTAAGTGCGATAATTTTCAGATGTCAGTGTTAGCGAGTGTCAGCGATCACGACTGCCGCCGCAGATCCTCCCCCGCAATAAACATCCCGCTTTGAGCGGTGAACTCTTTACGCCTAGCAGCTATAAAAAGCTATAAAAGCTATTCTTCGTTTGCAACTAGGGTTGCCACCTTGGATTTGGGAAAAAAAGGGACACTCGATCAAATGTTTGGGACGGAGGGCTCGGCCATTATTACCAGTTCAGACTGACCAATGAACATACAATTCGGACAAAGGAGACGGAAACAAAGTCATTAATAAATGTATTCATTCAGGGGTCACCAGGGTGGATGTAGGCCTACACCAGCAGATAATTTCAGTCCAGCAGTCATGTCGCAACCCGGTCTCACGAAAATACGTGACACTGTCACGTTATTTAATCTATTGAAACGTGATCAGGGACACGTATTTTCAAATTTTTCGTGTCAAAAAGCACAAATTTCAAACCCATGTATTTCAATTGGGAGTATTTGTCGTGTCACTAAACACGACTTCCAAACTAAGGTTCTGTCCGGGAGCGTTCTCCCTAATGTCCCTAAAGGAGCTCCGTACAGAACATTTATTGTTAAAAAATTGTCTGTGATAACTAACAATTTTAGGCCACCCGTTTATACTTTCTGAGAAATTGTGACAATTCACGGATATATTAAATGCAGGTGCGCTGCTCAGGCAAACCGCGAAGGAAAAAAGGGTAGCTGCTTCATCTGTTCTTTTTAGAATTGTATGTCTTGATGTTGTATATCTAGCCATAGATCTATTGTCTTGTTTTTGGCTATGTGAATGGAAGTCCGCGTCGATGCCTCGCAAGTCCAGTGTCGCGAGCGGACGTGACATCTAGAAATCATACCGTATAATAATGGGTTATCATTAATATTGATGTGTAGGGGTTGATTATAACTCGTGAATAATATTGTTTATACCACAGTCTGGGGGAATACTCGTATTCTGATTGGCTGCAGGGTGTGTATTATCTCCTGATATAGGCCTACAGACACCTGCTAAGTAGTTCCAGTCAGTGTTTAGATTCTCTGCCTGAGCCCGAGCCCGACCCGACCCGACCCGACCCACGGGCCGGGTCGGGCCGATATTTCCCACCACTATCCTCGGGCCGGGCCTTTGATCGAGCGTTTTTATTTTTATTTTATCATTGGTTTATTAGCCTAATCTTAGGAGAAATCTATGCCATAAACAGAAATATTATAGGTCTTTATTACACGGGTCTTCTCAATGCCATGGAACGCTCCGTTCACTTGCAAGGGTCCGGTGACTTGTCAACCCCTCTGCTGATCAACACTACGAATGCTGGTAATGAATAAATTGTTAAAAAACACAGCATGTGAAGTTATTTTTTCGTTTTGGCAGTAGCCGTGTAATAAGCGGGCTAATGTATAGAACGTCGCCGGTCAATATCGAAAATAAGACCCTTCAGGGCGAAGCAAGACACCTTCGCTGCGCGTCGGTGTAGGCCTGTTCGCCCTGGTGGGGCTTATTTTCCCGATAATGACCGGCGTTCTATGTATTATCCCTTACATATATATTTAGCAGAGTAGACTAAATGTGAACAAAGTAACATATGTATTAAAAAAAATGTTGGGTTGAAATCGGGCTCGGGCTCATAATTACAGTTAATCTGTCGGGGCGGGCCGGGCTCGAACAGAACGTGCACGGGCTCGGGCTTGGTTTTCTTTATTAATCGAATGGGAAATGCAATAGACCTATTTTAGGACCGAATCACCGTTAAACTTGTTTCTAATAACATTTCTAGCGAGAAATATACTTTTTACTTGCATAATCTTTAGTCAGTGATTACGTCTGATCTTTAGTTTTATAGGTATTAGGAAGATTTTATCGGCTCGCTCGCATGTTTCAACGACGTCAGGTTGCTAGGGACGCTGCTTTCGTTAAACTAGCAGCTCACGTGTTTCCTGTGTTTGTGTTATTAAACCGTTACTTTATGTAGCCTAACTTTTAATGATATCATCTTGTTAGAAACACGTATATCTGAGAGCCAACCCAGTCGCCAAAAGCATACGTTGACAGTGTACGTTTTCGTGAACACTGGATTACGTCGCATTTCAACATAAAATAGCGTGTTATACACACACACACACAATGCATTTCGCTGCTAAAACAACAACAACAGATATTCCCTCAATTATTATTACTTTCAAAACGTTGGCCAAGGTGGAATATCCTTTTTATTTGGGCTGCTTCTAGGACATTTTGGGTGGATTTTGAACGGTATGTGGGCAGAACGTTTTTTGCAGGACCTGGCAACCCTGCGCTGTTGCCCGAGGTGCTGAAATGCTCCGGGACCGATCTGGATCCACTATGGCCAAAAGACTTGTATGCCCCCCCCCCCCCCCCCCCCCCTTAAATAAATTCTATGGCAGAATAAAGAATAAATTCATGCATTATCATTCAACTTGAACATGTGTTTTTACAGTATAGCGTGGGGAGGGGTGACGTTTGTTGGCCAACCCGGAAGTGAGCGTCGCCCTGGTTTCCCTTGACAAAAAGCCAAAGGGTTTTTCCATTGGATTTTGGATTATTGCAGAAAAATTTGCATCTTTGAAGCACCTCCTCAAAAACTGAAAATAAATAAATAAATAAAAATATCTGTGCTTCAAGGAACGAAATGTAAACCAATGCATTCTGAATGGGAGTGTTTCTCCGATTTTTCCATGCTACACAGAACGAAATGTAAACCCATGCAAATAAAGACTTCATGTTCATAATAATTTAAATATCATTAATCTCCTGAATGTGTAGAGTGGTATTCTATTTTTTTCACTGACCGTCATGGTTGCTATCGACCGCCCCCTCTAATCCTTACATGGTTCTAAAAACCACGCGGCAAAGGAGCTGCCGTCCATTGTGTTGTTTTTGTCATAAACTAGGGTCCGATGGTTAAAAAATAGACTGATATTCCAAGGTATCCTTAAAAGGCAGCTTGGATGTTTTTATTTTGTGCAGTTTAGACTTCTTCTATAACCTATTTTTGAAAGCAAAACACCAAGCTCATTGATTTAACGAGGCAGGGTTATTTGAAACAATTAATAAATAAATATTTATGAGAGGTCATTCCTTCTCCTGAGTTTGCTTCCTATTTATGTCTAGTGTACAACCCTACTGTCCACAAGCATCACCCCCCCCCCTCCCCATATGGATTTGGAGAATTGCTGCCACGCCCCATTGGTGGAGGTATCATATATATGAAAGAGGGCATTCAATTATGCTACAATGATCAATCAGGAGGCCAAAGCCCTAAAGGAAGTGATGCAATAGGTGACTGAGTCGACAACATTTAAGTAAGCCTTGGGGTCTCTTATATATCAAAGGGGGTCTCAAAGGACGCATATACGCTTCAACCTGTGGCTTACAGGAAATGACTCACCCAGCGGCTCGCTTGCCAGATTTTGGCCTGAAGTTCTTCCCAGACCTACACCGTAGCCATCCAACCTGCATATCTGAGAATCAGGCCTCTCTTTAATAATGACAAAAAGTCATGAGCGGCGTGGTGCCGGCTCCTTTTGACCTTTTGACCCCAGACTTCTGAGGGAATAGCTGAATCAATTCATTAGTCAGTTCAGTGCTCAGTGCTCAGTGCCACTCTGAACATTGAGAGTGCCACTCTTCCCCACTTGTATTGGAGTGAACGGAGATATCTACTTGTGGGCCCCTTGAATCGAGGGACCCGTCCACAGCCCGCTTAAACAGCTGCAATACCAGACTTGGCCGCTGAGCACTGATTGATTGCGGAAGTATGCACTGTTCCTGGGGGCTTGAAACCCAAGGGTGAATTTACTCCGACCATCCCTTTAACTAGTTAAATACACGTTGTTTTCTCGACCCTACATCAACAACAGTGGGAAAGACCGGAAGAGTCGTCCCCTTCTGCCAGCTAGAGGGATGTTCAGTCAGTGTCAAAAGGGAGAACAAACTCCCGCGTCATAAGTGGATTCAAAATAGGTTTTATTTTACATTTTACATCATTTTCCAACTGCATGAAAACATTTTGCATATAAAACCTACAAAAACTAGGAGGCGTTTTGATTTAGCAAATTGTACAAAAGAATCATTCAGAAAGAAAACGTACAAAGTAATTCATGAAACTTATTTGCATCGTATTGTAGCGACCCTGGGTCATTTAAAGTTTGTGTATTATGTGTTGCATTGTATTGCATTGTGTTATGTCACCGGCGAGGTCATTACAGTATTAACCAAATGACCAAAGCACAAAAACAATCTTAATGACAAAGGTTGTGGCAACCCCACGCCGTTGGCCAGGGGCCAGCCGCTTCAGCACCCTCCCCGTGGACGGGTGGTGGAAGGGAGATACATCCCCCTCCACCCAGCTGCACTAGAGCAGGGGTCGGCAACCTTTTGTATCAAAAGAGCCATTTTGGCCCATCTCCCGCAAAAAAATTTTTTTTGGAGCCGCAAACTTTTTAATTCACCCCCTCCCCCCTCCGGAGACGCTAACACTGCGCACCGCACAGACATTTTTTGGGACACACTGTAAAAAAAAACGAACTTTAATGCTGTAAACCCTTCCCGCTCAGTATTCGTTCGTGCAATTGGCTGTCAACGGTGGATGCTGCTGATTGGCGGCTCACTGGCATGTCCCGCCTCCTGCCAATGGCAGCATCTAGGCTACTTCCTGATGCCAGATGCCAGTTAAAGATTTAACTCCTACTGGGATTAGCCACCTGCAAATCAACAAAGCTTTGTCATTCACTCCCCCCCTCACGGTAGCGCAATTGCGCATTCATTGCGACCTCTCGTTTAGTTGACGATATATATAAAAAAAATATATATATATATATATTTTTTTTTTTTAAGAAAACTGCAGGGAGCCACGGCTGAGGGGCTAAAGAGCCGCATGCGGCTCCGGAGCCGCAGGTTGCCGACCCCTGCACTAGAGGGAGCATCAAGCGGGCCCAGGCAATCAAGGACATCGAGGGCACCTGGGGGACGGGGACGAGAGAGGAGCTTTAAGGGCTGGGGACAGGGGAGACGGGGAGAAGGGCTGACCGGGAAGAGACGTGTTGTTGACCCGACGTTAACTAAAGAACGTTTCCCCCCCCAGGAGTGAGCCGGAGGCGTCGGGAGCTGTTTCCCCGCCGACCCCGAGGAAGGGCTGGACCCGGAGGTCCCGCACCCTTATTCCCGATTACGGAAGAACGTTAGTTTGTGTATGATTTCCCTTTTTGTGAGTGGCCGGAAATAAAAACTGTTGCACCGCAACCCTGCTTCATTGATTAATTCCCGAATCCCCGCCGCCGACGAAAGGGGTTGCCACAAGGTCAAAATCCTAAAATCTTTCACTTACATCCACCCACTATTCTGTTATTTTTTCCTTGTTTATTTTATTGTATGGCAATGTCTCCAATGTTTACGCTTGTCAGTAGTCTTTCTAGGCCCCCACTTGAGTCAATATTCTACTCGTTGGCGCAAACCAGGCGACTGGTCAGATTCATGGTTCTCCAACTCACCTGCAACAATCACCTAAGGTATGTAGCACCCCTGTAAAAGGGTTGAAATTATCATTAAATGAATTAATAATCAGCCGACGCTGTGTCTCTTCTTCATGACATGAGTTGATCTTTTTATATAACAAATTCACCATGGCAATAACACATTCACAATAATCAATTTCACATTCTTCCATATACATTCACAATTATTTAGCAGCATCATGTCAACAACACTACTGTAATAACCCGGTTTCCATTTTATCATCAACTATTCCAAAATAACATTCATCAGAAAATATCCGTAGCCTCAATTAAATCAACTGTACCAAGTACCATTGATTCTATAACTCTGGCATCATACTCACGAACATTAGTAAAGGCACTAGCCCATTAAAGAAGGCACTTAAGTATAGGTTCAACACTGCAAGTGTTACAATACCAGAACAAAATAATTAAGTGCAGCAAATGTTCTTAAATGCAATGCTACATCATGTATTGTTCCATTTTAACTGTAATATTATAAATGCATTACTCATCAAACTGTTTTTATCCCTTTTAACCCCAAGTTATTCTATTTATATTTTACATGACCACTTTATTCTTTAAAGAATTGCTCATTCTCTTTTAAATGCAACAGTGCTTTTAGCTTCCACTTGACAAATGTATTTAGCTTGTAGCATACTCATGACCTTCAAATTGTACTTATACACAACCAAAATGGATTAAATGCATGTAAACCAGGCCTACACGCCATGCAGCGACGCACCACACTGTATTAATAATAATAATAATAATAATACATTTAATTTAGAGGCGCCTTTCAAAACACCCAAGGTCACCTTACAGAGCATATAGTCATCATACAATTTTTTAAAAAACAAGACATTGTGGAAAAAGATAAATAAATAAACATAAGCAATAAGAAATAAATAAAACAAAAACAGGACAAAACTAAAAAACAATCAAAACAGTGATCAGTTAGACGTTGTGTGCGAGTTTGAACAGGTGAGTTTTGAGTTGTGACTTGAAGGTTGTAATGGTGTCTGACTGTTTTATGTGTGGGGGGAGGGAGTTCCAGAGCCTGGGTGCTGAACAGCTGAATGACCGGGCACCCATTGAAGTGAGTCGTGATGTGGGGATACATAGTAGTCCAGCAGAGGTTGAGCGGAGGGAGCGGGAGGGAGTGTATTCTTGGAGGAGGTCGCAGAGATAACTGGGGGCTAGGTTGTGGAGAGCTTTGTAGGTGAGGAGTAGGGTTTTGTATTGGATGCGGTAGTGTACTGGGAGCCAGTGAAGTTGAATGAGGACAGGGGTGATGTGGTCAGATGATTTGGTGCGGGTGATGATCCGGGCGGCTGAGTTCTGAATGATCTGCAGTCTGTTGATGAGTTTGGTGGGGAGTCCGGTGAGGAGGGCGTTGCAGTAGTCTATGCGTGATGTGACAAATGAGTGAACTAGGATTTCAGTGCTGGATTGGGTCAGTGATGGGCGGAGTCTGGCAATGTTGCGGAGGTGGAAGAATGCAGTCCGGGTGATGTTGTGAATATGGGGTGCGAATGAGAGGGTGTTGTCCAGGATGACGCCGAGGCTCTTGACTTTGGAGGAGAAGGGTACTGGGAATCCATCGATAATTATGAGTGGAGCTGGGGTGTGTTGTGATTTAGTGAGGGTGGATTTGGATCCGATGAGCAGGGCCTCGGTCTTGTTTCCATTGAGTTTCAGGAAGTTCCTGCTCAACCAGCTCCGGATCTCTTCCAGGCACGTGATCAGGGAAGTGGGGGGGATGGCAGCGGTGGGTTTGGTGGAGATGTAGACCTGTGTGTCGTCAGCGTAGCAGTGAAAATGGACCCCATGGTGACGGAGGAGTGTGCCCAGCGGGAGGAGGTAAGTGGTGAAGAGGAGTGGACCCAAGACTGACCCCTGGGGACACCCAGTGAGACACCTGAACACCCGGACTTGTGGTTGCTTAGTTGAACAAATTGTTGACGGCCGGTGAGGTAGGATGTAAACCAGGAGAGTGCAGCACCAGTGATCCCAATACCAGCTAGGCGGTCCAGGAGCAGAGGGTGGGAGATGGTGTCGAATGCTGCGCTGAGATCGAGGAGGATGAGAATGGTGAGTAAACCAGAGTCGGCTGCAAGGAGGAGGTCGTTGGTGATTTTGACTAGGGCTGTTTCAGTGCTGTGTTTTGGACGGAAGCCAGATTGGAACGGTTCGTGGAGATTGTTAGTGTCGAGGTGGGACTGTAGTTGTGCGGCAACCACCCTTTCAAGTGTTTTGGAGATGAAAGGGAGATTGGAGATGGGCCGGTAATGGTTAAGGTCAGTTGGGTCAGCACCAGGTTTTTTCAGGATGGGAGTGATGGCAGCCAGCTTGAGAGTGGGGGGTACAGTACCAGTAGTGAGGGAGGAGTTAATTATGTTGGTGATCATGGGGGAGATGGACGGAAGACATGCTTTGACAAGGGAGGTGGGAAGAGGATCGAGCTGACAGGTGGTGGTTTTGGCTTTGCGGATGAGTTCTGAAACGGTCTGTTCTGTTACTAGGGTGAAGTCAGAGAGGGAGCTGATGAGAGGTTGGCCAGAGGTGATCATCCAGGGTGGGTCATCAGAGGGGGTGCGAGATGAGGCCAGTTGTTGGTGAATGGTGTTGATTTTAGAGCTGAAGAAGTCAAGGAACGCAGTGCATTGGGTGGTGGAAAAGTCTGGAGGGAGAGATTTAGGAGGCTGAAGTAAGTGGCTGACTGTTGAGAAGAGGACTCTGCTGTTGCCTGTACCAGTGTTGATGAGGTTGGAGTAGTATGAGGTTTTGGCAGTAGTGAGGGCATTCTTGTAGTGATGGAGGTGGTCCGAATACATTTGGCGGTGTACAGTGAGTTGAGTCTTTTTGTAGAGTCGCTCCAGTCGACGACCAGTGGCTTTGAGCTGGCGCAGATGAGGAGTGAACCAGGGAGCAGTGTGGGTGAATGAGACTGAACGGGTTTTCAGGGGGGCCAGGGTGGTGAGGGAGGAGGAGAGGCAGTTATTGTAGTGAGACACCAGGTCAGTCAGGGAGGAAGCTGGGGGAGGGTTGGGGTAGGAGCTGATCATGGTGGAGAGGTCTGTGGTGTTGATAAGTTTGATGTTTCTGAAGGAGATGGTCCGTTGTTCCTTGGTTTTGTGTAGTTGGGTATGAATGTCAAAAAGTACAGCTTTGTGGTCGGAGATGGGGAAATCAATGACATCAAGGTTAGTGGGAGTGATGTCAGTGCAGCAGATTAAATCCAGAATGTGACCTTTGTTATGGGTTGGGAGGTTGACATGTTGTGTGATGCCAAGACAGTCCAGAAGTGATGTGAAGTCATTAGCAAAAGTACAGGATGGGTTGTCAATGTGGATGTTGAAATCACCAAGGAGGATAACAGTGGGGGACATTGCACATACAGATGTAAGTAGAGATGAGAATTCATTGAGGAAAACGGCGGAGGGTTTTGGCGGTCTGTAAATGGTGACAATGATAGTGGGTTTGGGGCCTGAGAGTTTTACAGCTAGACATTCAAAGGAGGAATGAAGGGGGACTGTGACAGTGGTGACTTTGATGTTATCACGATGGAGGAGAGCGAGGCCACCCCCCCTCCCATTAACCCGGGGTTTACTAATAAAAGAAAAACCTGGTGGGACAGCTTCATTTAGATGGGAGAAGTAATTTGGTTGTTGCCAGGTCTCAGTGAGGCAGAGAATGTCTAGGCTCTGGTCAACAATAAAGTCATTTATCAAAAGGGCCTTATTACTGAGGGATCTGGTGTTCAGCAGACAGAGTTTCAGACAGGTGAGTGGAGTGTAGCAGGTTGCTTTGAGCAGAGGGAACAGTACACTGTGATTGACGGGACTGACCGTACGGGCTGTGCGAGGAGGGGGGCGGGGCCCAGTGGACCAGAAGGAGCGGATGTTTTTGTTGCTGGTGTGAGTGTACTGAAAATTCCGTCCAGAGCCTCGGTGGATGTATTTTGGTCGTTTGAGAATGTCCTTGTGGGATGCAAGCTGAGGTGGTTGGGTCCTTGAGAAGATCCGTAGACGTAACATCTCCGTTACCGAGTAACGGAGCGGCAGAGATGCGCTCGTTACGTGAGAGTCAAACATAGCGCAATCCAGAGGAACAGGTTAAAATCCACAGGTTGTGAAGTCGGAAGAAGCCAGCGGTAGATCCAGGCGATTATGGTGAAGCCACAGAGCCAGCACGGCGGAGGCAGAGGAGTGGAGCAAGCCGGTTGTAGCTACGCTGGAGACGGGGAAGCCAGTTGGACGGCGCCGGGGGTTAACAGCAGTCTAGCCGGCCAGCAGGTGTCATCCACCAACAGCTGCACGACTCCACGCACAAAACACAAAACAAAACACGCAGACGTTTAACGTTCAGAAATAAATAAATAAATCAAGAAAACTGACGCAGTTACTTAACTTAACTTTGTAGTCCGATCCGAGGTCCAGAAGGGTTTCAGACAGAAGGTGTTGAAAGTAAGCAAAAGAAAACTGATTAAAAAGTTAAAAGACTAGAAAGAAAAAGAAAATCGCGAAAAAATAATGTTCAGAATGACGTTCCGGTGAGCAGCAGCAGCAACAGCGTTCAAAAGGCAACAGCGTCCACCAACTGTACGACCTCACGTATAAAACACGTAAAAATAAAGAAAACGGGTGCACTGACAATAGCGAAAAGTGACTATATATAACAAGTAAACTTAGCTAAACTACTAAAGACCAAAAAAAACGACAAAATGTTCAATGCAATCGTGAGAAATATTGGAAATACTGAATAAAAACAAGCCATACAGAGCGGCGTTAGACTCGCCAGCGTCCCCGTTACTAGGCAACTAGGTATTGTGAAAGATGGCGCCGGCCACCATGTGGTTCTCAAACAATCATCTTTTGAGCTGAATAAACCCTCTAACATGACCATTTCAAAATGCTGATGCACTTCAATACATTCCCCATTATGCCCAACACATATATAATCGACCGTGAGCCATCTGTTATCAGTATTTACCTGTAAAAGGGTTGAAATTATCATTAAATGAATTAATAATCAGCCGACGGTGTGTCTCTTCTTCATGACATGAGTTGATCTGAAGAGCAAACATACTGCGCCCCCTACAGACCTGATGCAGACCAGAACAATTGGTCGCCGGCTCACCAAAATACACTGATCACAGGATGATAGATTAATCATGTACTGTTTTAGACCATAGAATCCTGTAAACTGTTAGAAAACAAAGTCACTATAGCCGCGTTTACATGGCACATCTGATCCGCATAGATTTCTATGCGGCATAGATCTGTTCCTAAAATGTGTTCCGAATGTACTGTATACATGGCAGTAACAAAAGTGTCCGTTATGTCTCTCGCGCACACCTGACACATCTCTGGACCGGCGGCGACATAATGGATGTCTTATCACTATCGGGGATTTTAAATTTGATTTTAATGAAAGCACAGCAGGAGAGAGCTTTTCTCTGCCTGCTCCTTCAATTAAGAAGGAGGACGACAGCGCAGCAACGTCAATTTCTCGTCAGATCTTTATATTTACCCTAAGCTCCGCCGCAAACAAGAGGAATTTGGATGCGAGTCCGCAGCCAAGACTGGTGGGAGAGAGTGGTCTTACGGGAATTTAGTGACCAGGAATCCTCGAAGGTCCAATTGCGAACTACTGCAGCTGCCATCTCTCTAAGTTAAGAAGTATTTTGACGTTCAGCCTGCAAAAGTACTAGTAGTAGCCTACTCATTTACAGTTATCTCGGACGGGCGCGGAAACTACGATACGCGAAGACGTCATTAATAAACACACATGTGTCCCGTCGCTTAGCAACCGGACACGCTTACCGGACTACTTTTACGGAGTGATAACAAAGACGTGAATCAGGCAATAAATCCACTTTCCTTGACAGCGGTGAAGTTCGGTGTGCTTAAAAGTACCGACGGAGCTCAGTGGACCAATTGCGAACTACTGCGGCTGCTCTAAATTAAACCCCAATCTATTCGGAATAAGTGTATACATGGCAATTAAAACGGACTACACCACCTCTTCTATTCGGCATAGAATCTATGCCGAACAGATAATTGTATTCCGAATGAGGCGTATACATGATCATTTTCTGTTCCGCATAGAAATCTATGCGGAACATATGTGTCCATGTAAACGCGGCTAATGATACACAAAATAGGGAAATAATGAGAATGGCTTATGACCAAAATAAACACATTAAATAAATAACTTTGACTCAAAATAATAGCTTGTAAACCGTCAATCAATATTATTATAAAAATCAAAATATATTCAGCCTACTACACACTCCCCTTCAAAATAGATGTCGTCCTCGACATCTATTGACATCAGAGAATGAATAACATCACCATTTTTTTTTTTACAAACTTTTGTCTTTGAACTGTAAACAAGATATCAAAATAACTCAACCTTCTTCAGAAGCCAACAGCTTAAAGCCCATGGTGCAGGTTAACCGGAAGTTTCGATTAATGGGTACATAAAGCACTCAAAATATGTATATAAAGTTTGAAATGTCTCCAAAATGGTGATAAAGTCCAGTTTTTGTCGTTTTTGGTAAGTAACGGTTATTTTTTACGCAATTCGGCGATGACGTCACGTGAGGTAGACGCATACTAGAACTAGCACTATGGCGTCTGACGGGGATGAGACTGATTATGTCGTTGGCTCAGATAAGTACCCTAAACTTAGTCAGAAGATCTAGAAATAGAAGGCACATTATGCCTTCTATTTCTTCTAAATATGGGCTAGCTTGACAGTCCCACCTGTGAACCCCTAATGTTTATTTCTAAGCTTTTACCTCTTTCTCCGGTGAAAATGTTGTTTGCAAACGTAGCCGACGCCGAGTAGGCTGGTCATGTCTTCAGATAGTGCTAACTAGTTTTCCTCGTGATTGATAGTAGTAAGCGTGTCTGTGTCGTTGTGTTTGGCAGGTGTCTGTGTGGGCGGTGTGTCGTCCCATGGAAACTGTGGTGGAGAGCTTGTGTTGTAGGGAGGTGAGCGCGTTTTGGTCGCTGGTCGAGGAGCTCACCCCACGGCCAGCAGATGTAACGTGCCTAACGCAGCATCCTGGATTTGAGGCATGCTGCCTGAATCCGTTTGTGTTAAAAATAGCATACTCACACTTCAGGCAGGATCATTGTCCCCTTCAAGCCAGCACGCACGAGTATGTTCATGGTTTATGTTTACTTTACAAATCTTTTTACACTGAGTCCATTGAACCAACAGATATAGGTGACAGGAGATGTGTTGCATACACAATAAACATGCGTAAGAAACAGGCTTAAAATGACGTTTCCAACCTACTTACAGAGTTTTAAACTTAAGAATCTTTCCTACTTATCCCTAGGCAATACCGGTACACTGCGTACAGGTAGGCTATACGCTGGGCTTATGGCGTTTTAGGGAGGAGTATAAGGAAGCCTCTACCCTCTTATGTGGTTTCAACCATCAGACAGCAATTCCAGAATGGTGACCAGACCTATCAGGGCTTTCAAAGGCCTTGTTTGGATGAAAATGAATAAAAATAATTGTTATTCTTATTCTGTTGTGATCATTCAATTGCCCTTAAAATGTTATAAAGCATACAGAACACATGAATTTTGGATAAAAAGGTTATTGGCATTGCTTGTAATGGTTACTGAACAAAGACACAGGTTGGAATTAAATCTATACAAAAAAATGGTTAGGCACAAAACATACAAGGAACACTGATGAAGGGCTAGACCCGCAATGTTTAATTCTAATTCTAATTAATTCTGCAATAGTGTTGTCATACCCGAGGGTCAGTTCTCTTTCTCTCACACTCACATACTATTTCATGCATGCATACATGCAGTGATACATGCAAAAGCACATCAAGCAGACACACAGTGAGCCCAGACAACACCGCACACAGAGGTTGACAAGGCACAGGTAATATGATTGCCAAATTATTTTGAATTACATACAAAGAAATTTCATGCAAATAATAACAACTAAATCATTGGACTTGTCCGTGGAAAAAATAATAATGTGAAATTAGGTTTTCTTGAAGCGTGACTGCCGGGCTAGGTAGAGGCTGACGGCCTCCTCCTTAGGAATCTGTTCGAAGGATTTGGCAATGGGGGCGGGTGCATCGGAGGACAAATTGGCGCTAATCTCTCGAAGAACCGCGGGTGAATTGGCGTAGCTCTCCCGAAGGGCCTTCATTAATGATGTTGCATAACCTGCAGATATAATAATAATAATAATAATAATAATAATAATATTACTTTATAAAGATCATTGTCACTGATCACCGATGTCTCGTGCGCCATCTCAAAAAATGATAGAACTGCATGACACTGCTTACCCTATGAGGCTGCCTTTTTGATGGGACGCACCACATGGCCACCTTTTCTGAAGCGCGGATACCGCACGCAGTACTTCTCCGTCCCGTCACTTCTCCGTGATGTCTCGCGATTGGCATTGTGATTATAATGCAGCGCCGCTAAGAGAAGCCTGAAAATTCTAACTATGCACCTATCAGCGTGGGCACCGCCCACATTTCCCACGGTATCGTGTATATAGCACGGTGCATGCCGTCGCTCATCCTCCACGCTTTTCTTTCAGCATTTGGAGGGTACAGCAGGTGGGAAACTAGACGGCTACGCCTACAATCATAGAACTAGAGTTATAATAACATAACTATCATTCTATTTCATGTAGGCTACGCCGTCTAGGCTTCGCCTTATGGGCTAAGGTGAAGCTGCGAGCGGAGCCCGATCAATGTACTCCTGCTGGACCCCAGTCAAAACGACCTAAGTCACCAGAACACATTAAAGGGGTAGTTCGGAATTTTGGACATAGGGCCTGATTCCCAAGTGAGCATTGGTATTCTATATCACTGGAGACAGTTTTCAACACATTTCATACAGTCCTTCTCGTTGCAGAGTTCGCTCGTGCTAGGCTAGCGCACGTCAACGGGCAATGCTAGCCTGCTATTAAAAACAGTCTTACCCACTCCACAGTACACCCGAGGTAAATCAATTATAACGACAGACTATAAATCTAAATGTCTGTTTATAGAATAATGTTAGAAATAAAACCAACCTTGCATTGCATTGCATTTTGAGGGAATTGCGGGGTCTCAGCAGCAGTGTTTATATTCCTGTACGTAGGCTATGGCAGCGGCGGACTGATACCTAGGTTACCTGCCGCTGTCATTGCTACAAACGCAGAGTACAGTGAACGAAGGAATTCTATAAGCGTATTCAATTAACAAGATATGCCCACGTTTGGAGTTAGCGATGCATCTGCTTTTGAAGACGATTATGAGGAATTTGTTGTATCCAACGAATCGTACATGTACGAGCCGGTGTTTTGATGTCCAAGCCAGCAGCAACAAGCCACAGTTGAGTCCTTTCTGGATCTCACACTGGAAATTGGTGGAAACTTTGTGGTGCCCACCTGTACCGTTTATTTCTACAATTTCTAAAAGCACACTGAACCATCATGTTGCCTAGTCGTTAGGCGCCTAGGCGCTTCTGTCCCACGCTTCTCTGTTTACGTTCTTCTGTCGTGATTCGGTTACAAACCTAACCAGCGCATAGTAAAATTCCGCTTCTGCTGAGAAAGTAGTCCCTCGATGATTCATGCGATGCAAGGTTCGTTTTATTTCTAACATTATTCTATCAACACAGACATTTAAATCTATAGTCTGGCGTTATAATTGATTTACCTCGGGTGTACTGTGGAGTGGGTAAGACTGTTTTTAATAGCAGGCTAGCATTGCCCGTTGCCGTGCGCTAGCCTAGCACGAGCGAACTCTGCAACTAGAAGGACTGAATGAAATGTGTTAAACTGTCTCCAGTGATATAGAATACCAATGCTCACTTGGGAATCAGGCCCTATGTCCAAAATTCCGAACTACCCCTTTAAGACTCAAAAAAGCCAAGGATGTGTAAAACACAACAGCTTAATAAAAAACGAATTCCTCCTAGATCAAGCAAGGCAATGATCAAGGGAGAAAAAAGTGAGTCTGTAAAGACTCCGGCTCTAATCCGTGCTTCATGGAACCCATGAAAAGGAAAAGAAAAACCAGAGCAACACGGTTTCCATTAGGTCCGCTACTACCGGGGGCGGAGCCATAGAATCCGACTCTCCAATAAGGGGACTCTCTCGGCCGTTTTTAGAAGAAAAAACGGCGGGAGTGCCACACTGGTAAACAAAACCACCAGACAATTGGCGAGCCAATAGAAACCCCTCCTAGCCTGTTTTTCATTTGAAAAAAGGTGGAAGAGTAAGACTGGTAATCAAGTCCAACTCGCCAGCCGGCGAGAGGAAATCCAACCACGCCGCTTTAAAGAACATGTTTATATTCTTAAGCCGTAAAAGGGGTCCCGGACTCCAGCACAGAGTTGCCGAGTGAGCCCCTGGACATGTCTAACATGTAAAAACTGACAAAGGGGCCGGGGGAAGACCATGACGCAGCCGCGCAGATGTCTTCCACCGAAACGCCCTTGAGTAGAGCCGTTGAAGCGGCCACGCTCCGTGTGGAGTGAGCTTTAACGCCCAACGGTGGCGCCAAGCCCTGCCGAGAGTAGGCTAAGCAAACACCCTCACATACCCAGCGAGAAAACCGCTGCTTAGAGAGAGCGCGGCCCCTGCTAGCGTCGCTATAACACACAAACAACTGTTGTGTGGAGCGGAACGCGGCCGAGCGATTCACGTACATAGCCAACGCCCGAACCGGGCACAGGAGATGCAACTCCGCCTCCGCCTCACTAGAATGAGGCGGGGGGTGAAAAGCCTGAAGCACAATATCCCTCGACCGAAAATAACTATTAATGTTCTTCGGGAGGAACGCAGGATTAGGTCTGAGCAACGCGAAGGAGCTGTCCTCGTTTAGCAACAAGCAACTCGGGCTGACAGACAGAGCGGTTAGCTCACCGGCCCGCTTGGCAGAAACCAAGGCCAACAAGAGCGCCGTCTTAAATGACAGGGCATCCAAAGGGGCCTGAGAAAGAGGCTCGAAAGGATCCCTGGACAATCCGCGCAACACGGTGGGGAGATCCCAGCGTGGTGTAAGCACGCGTGAAACAGGCCTAACCCGTCTAGCCCCACGCAAGAATCTCTTGACCAGTGGATGGCTGAAGATCGGTCCACCATCACAGCCTGCATGGCCAGCCGAAACGGCTGCCGCATAGACCTTGATAGTGGAGAAGGCCAAACCTTTTTCCAATAAGTTTTGCAGAAACGAAAGCACGCTTCCCACCTCGCATTGAGATGGGACAGCGTGGTTCTTCTCACACCAATTAGAGAAGGCGCACCACTTCGCCGCATAGAGGGAAGAAGTAGAAGGCGCACGAGCGCTCTGAATCGTGTTGATAACCGTCTCAGGCAAACCTTTGCCCTGCAGGATCAACCTCTCAGGAGCCAAACCAACAGCCGTCCCGAGACATCGGGCGGGTGGTGCACCGTCCCGTGGGCCTGTGAAAGCGCATCCGGCCTGAACGGTACTGGCCACGGCGCTGACCGTGAGAGCGCGGCCAGCTCTGGAAACCACAGAGCTGAACGGTTCTCCGGGGCCACTAATATCAGGGACAGACCCTCCTGTCTGACCCGTTCCAGAAGAGGAAGGATCAGCTGGAGCGGGGGAAACGCATACAAGAGAGCCCGCGGCCAAGGTGTGTGTGCCAACGCATCTACCCCCAACGGGGGAAGATCCCGAGGGCTGAGGGAGAACCACCACCTGCAGTGCGTGTTCTCCCTGGACGCGAAGAGGTCCACCTGCGCTGTCCCGAACCTCTGCCAGACCTCTGTCTGACAATGTCGGGATGTAACCGCCACTCGTCTCGGCGGGGACCGCCTCGAGACATGAGGTCCGCCCCAAAGTTCTGGGCGCCCGCGATATGCAGAGCTCTCAGACTGAGGAGATACTGATGAGCCCAAAGCCAGAGCTCGACCGCCTTTCGGTGGAGAGCAGGGGAGCGGACTCCCCCCTGTCTGTTGATGTACGCCGCCGCCGACACTCTGTCTGTCCTGATCAGAACGTGGCGGCCGCGCACCAGGTGAAAGAAATGCAACAGCACTTTCCTCACAGCGTCGAGCTCCAACACATTTATGTGTGCTGTAGGGGGCGTGCGCCACTCGTCTCCGACCGAGTGAGAGAGGCACGTTCCTCCCCAACCCGTCAACGAGGCGTCCGTGAAGACCACTACGTAGGACGCCACCCTGCCCAGGGGAACACCCTTGAGAAGGGCGGAGGGTCCTTTCCAATATTCCAGGTCTGGCGACACCGAACGGGGGACGAGGAGCACCCTGAGCTTGTGTCGCCTGGGGTCCAACCGTTGGCGAGCAAACCACCGCTGGAGTCTGCGCATAAAAAGCAGACCCAGGGGGACCACGGGGTGGGCAGCTGCCATCAGCCCCAACAGGCGCATGGTGGACAGTGCGGTCACGTTTCTGTGAATGTGAAAACGGGAGAGCGCCGACAGGATGACGTCTCGCCGAGGAGGCGAAAGCATCGCAGTCATGGTGGCTGAGTCTAGGCAAAGCCCCAAGTAGACTGTCTGCCGGCTGGGGAGCGGGGGGCTCTTCTCCCAGTTGATGGCAAAACCCAGGAAGGAGAGATGGTTTATCACCAACATGGTGTCCCTTCTCGCGGTCTCTTCTGAGTTGCTCAGAATATGCAGATCGTCTAGGTAGAAGAGAATCCTCTTTCCCTGACGCCTGAGCGGTTCCAACGCCGTCTCCACACACTTCGAGAAGGTGCGCGGAGCCAGGGAATAGCCGAACGGCAGACACAGGTACTCCTACGCCATCCCCATAAAGGCAAAGCGGAGAAACTTCCTGTGCGCCTGCCGAACAGGGACGTGGAAGTAAGCATCCTTGAGATCCAGGGATGTGAACCAATCGCCCTCTCTCACACACCGGAACAATGCTCCGACCGTGAGCATTCTGAACTTTCTCGTGGCAACGAATCTGTTGAACACGCGAAGATCCAGAATAGGTCTCATTTCCCCTGACTTCTTGGAAACCAGGAAGTAGCGGGAATAAAAACCTAGGTGAGACTCGTGGGGGGGAACGACAGTGATGGCCCCCTTTACCAAGAGACGTGCCACCTCTGCTGCCAGAGCCGTGCTCGCAGCCGGGTCCCGTAGCGTGGTCTCCACCAACCCCATAAAGGGTGGGGGACGACGCTTGAACTGTATGGGATGGCCCCATCTCAACGTGGTGTCCAACCACGATGGCAGAACGCACCGCTCTTGCCAACACGCATAGCGGTTGGAGAGAGGGCGAGCCGACAGCTGAGGAAGACCGTCCAGGAATAACCCGTATTCCTCTGCCCCTACCGCCTCCACACTGCGTGTGAACCAAGGGGGGCTTCCCACGAAAGGGAGGAGGCTCAGCGAGCGTAGTAGACGTACCAGAACCAGCCGCTGTAAAAACAACGAGCTGTCTAGACGTTGCGCTCGTGACCGCTGAACAGGGAGCGAGCCGTCCGGCCGCCGCACCTGTGCGCATGCGCTGTCCGCAGGCTGTAGCCACAGCGCGCGGACCCATCTCCTCACCTTTAATGTGGGGAACCAGGGGACCGGTAGGCCTACAAGCGGCCATATCCACGGGCTCGTGCAACGAGTCTCTGATCCGTCCACGAGGTTCCAAGGGACGCCGCTTCTTAGAAGCAGGTGAACCAGAGGCCATGTGAACACGCCGTCCGACCGCCACCCTACAGCCACCGGGCTGAGAGGGGGAAAGAGGCAACATGGAGGAGCGCACCACAAGCGTAGGACGCAGGTGGCCTGAGGAATATCGCTCTTTAGGTACCATGTACTGCCGTTCGGCCGAACGGTCTTTACTTTTTTCTTTAATAGGGAAAGAAAAAGTAAGAGAACTTCCCGGTCCGTGGCGCTGCTGCTCTCCCCGTGCGCGGCGGCTGCTGCACCGGGGCTGGAGTCGGAGGCGGCCCCATGGAATGCTGGGACCGGCCTAGACCCCGCTTCCTCTCAGCCTGCTGGCGGGAGGAGCCCGTGAGAATCGCCCCGAACCGGGAACGATTCTCACGGACTGACTGCTGGTGCGCGAGCACCTCGGAGAACCTGGGACCAAATAGGCCATCCGGCGCTAGTGGACCCTGGACGAGGCTGGCCCGCTCTCGTTCCGGCACCGCAGTGTGGGAGAGCCATATGACCCTTTGAATCATGGTAGCCCACGCCATATGCTGGCCGGCCGAAACGGCTATCGGCTGGCATAGCTGGAGGATGGCGCTGGAAAAGCGGGAAACCGCCAGCCATCTCGCGGCTTCCTCCGGGCCGTAGGCCTCCCTGTCAGCCGACAAGGAGACCATGGCAGAGGAGAGCAGGGCGATGTTGTTGACCGCCGCCGCGGATTGAGAGGCACAAACGAACACCCTGTCTGTTAGGCCGACAATCTGCTTCTGGAGGCGGTCGGGTGCTGCAAAGTGCTGCAAAGGCGGGAACAAGGGGCACTGGGTAACCCGCCGGGAAAAAGATGGGGTGCGAAAGCACTCGCCCTGCATATCGTCAGATACGGGGGCAAGAGGTGGGGCCGGCATGGGAATCCCTTTGATGGCCGCCGCCTCACCCATGATCTCCCGGAAGAGATCGGTCATCCGGCGCGGACCCTCGTGTTGTATGACGGTGGCGGTTGTAACCCGAGAGCGGGAAAAACCGGACGCCGAGTCGCCGTCCAGGGAGGCGTCGATGATGCCATCGTCGACGTCAGGGCCGGCCCTGAACAGGTCGATGGCGTCAGCCAGTTCCACCGCAGGGGAAAAGAAGAGATGCCTGGAGAGGATCCACTCTTCAGGCAGCTCCCGGCAGGCGACACAGGAGACGGGGGCCGCCATAGCAGCCGGTCGGCGCCGAGGCACCGAAAGCACGCCAAATGCCCGTCACCCGGTGCCAGGGAGGCGGGACAGGAGGCCTGAGAAGGACCTAGCTCCAGGAGCGCTCTCAGGTGGCCCTGAAAAGGGCCGTTTGTCCGCGGCCTCGCCCGAGCCGCTGCCACCGGCTTGGGAGATCCGTGTTGATGTTCTCATCTTCTTAATAGTAGTTCTCAATTTCTCGCTGATAAGCACAAGTGCTGAAAGAAAAGGGAGGATGAGCGACGGTATGCACCGTGCTATATACACGATACCGTGGGAAATGTGGGCGGTGCCCACGCTGATAGGTGCATAGTTTGAATTTCACGGGATAAGCCCATAAGGCGAAGCCTAGACGGCGTAGCCTACATGAAATAGAACCCAAACATCTAATACAGAACATGTAACATATCTTTTTTTTTTTTTTTTCACACAGTCCACACAGCCAGAACAGGCTGGGGGTCAAATGTCAGTGTGCCAGCACATCACAGAGCTGGGCCCCGTTTCCCGATATCGATGGATCTTCGCTCGTAAGATCATTCTCCCGATGGATCTTGTGATCCATCGATAATTTCTTTGTCGCGTTTCCCGAAACTCCTCTTAACGTGAACGCGCATTCGCTGCACTCACGACGTCGTAGGATTGTAACTGTCTACTGACACGGTGCTGAAATGGGCTCCGTAGGAGGGGGAGACGCAGGAATGTCGCAGGAAAATTGTGTTAAAAAGGGTTAAAATATATCCCCATCAACGACAACAGCAAGTAGCTACGAAAAAAATAGACTGCAATTATATGAATGCTAAAGACATTAAAACACAATTGATTAGGCTTAAACCGACATATATCAGTCCTAATCCTGAGCACACGATCGGGAGGTGGAAGTTGCGCTTTAGATGCCTTCACAAGTCCAGCGGAGGGCTCCAGTTTTCGCCGGCCAAGTCATGCGCCGTGATATGTGTGACGGCTATGTTGCACAACATTGCAGCTAAGGCTGGGGTGGCTTTGCTTGAACCGGAGGACGTTGAGGACGATGACGACGAGGAAGATCGGTGTGAGGACGGCCTCCCTCATAACTACGCGGCTGGTTTTCATGCGCGTCGAAGAGTGATTGAGACTTTTTTTTAACCCCCTCCACCCTCCCACATGTCACTAAACATTCCCGTCAACGTGACCAATCCCCACCATATCCCAGCCTTTTGCCTGCTCCTTTGCTTGTTTTTTATAAAAAAAAATATTTCTTTATTTTATTTATTTTTTTAATTTAATTTATTTTTTACATTATTTTATGCTACGTTTTATGAGTAGCCTATGTCAGTCTGCACAAATCCCCACACTTTCTCTCACACATTTTGAGTGCCCTGCCTGCGCAAACATTTTCTGGACTGTCCCGTTTTATTTTGGCCATTTTAACATCTTTATTAATAAATTAATTAATAATCTTTATTAATTACCAAACTAAGAACATAAAGGCGCAATGCGTTTTAATAAAACGCATCCAATAGACGGAATGTCCGATGGTGACGCCACTGAGGCTATAGCTGACGATGCTCTTTGCGTCCTACGAGTACCTACGAGCACCCCTGGAGTACTCGTTAGCTACGAGCGTTTACAAGACGTTCGTTCCCAACGATGCTTTCGGGAAACGCGGTGAAAACTGTACGATGCCCTTTCGACGCACTTCACGATCCACTTAGGCTAACGACACTTTCGGGAAACGGGGCCCTGGTCTGTGACAAAGTCCTCGTAGAGAGAGCTGGGTCTCGACGCTCTCCCTGAGCGAGTAAAAATCACAGGCCGCTGTCCCTGTGACAATTCCGGTCCCACACTGTCCTGTTGTGGGCTTCGTGGATGTGCGATTACAGCAACAGCAGGTGGGTCCCCTGCCGTGGAGTCAGGAACATAGGTCTCAGGTGTCTGGAGTAGGTGGCGTCTGTTCCTGACATATGTTGCATCTCCAGCCTGGACCTGGTAACTATTTGGTTGTGGTGCTGTTCCTAGCACTGTTGCCAGTCTGTCGTGTCCTCTCTTTGTCTGCATTCTCACTGTCTGCCCAGCTCGCAGTGGAGCCAGTGGCCTAGCTGACTTGTCGTAGTAGGCCTATCCACTCTGTCTCACCTGTGTTAGAGCCATCTGGACCCGTGTCTCCACTTCGGGTGAGTACATGGCTTTGGTCATGGGAATGAAAGCCCTGCTGCGCCGAGAGAGCAGGCATTGAGCTGGCGACGGCAACCCGTCCCTGGGCATGTTGCGAAGGCTGAGGAGAGCGGCGTCTATGTCCGTTCTATCGCGTGCACATTTCTCCAGCAGGTGCTTTGCCGAGCGCACAGCCCTCTCAGCAAGCCCATTGGACTGAGGGTACAGTGGACTGCTGGTGACATGACAGAAGTCCCACTTGCGAGCAAATTCCCGGAACTCCCTGCTTGTGAAGTAAGCAGCATTGTCTGTCATGAGTTGCTGTGGTACCCCGTGAGTAGCAAAGTGTCGTTTAAACTTGGCCACCAATGTGGCGCTTGTTGTGCCCGAGAGCCGGTCTATCTCGAACCAGCCAGAGTAGGAGTCCACAAGCACAAGATGCTCCTTCCCCTCCCACTCAAAAACATCTGCTGCGGTGAGGGACCAGGGTAGGTCAGGGATGTCATGCAGTTGAAGGGGCTCCTTAGGCTGGTGTGGCTTGAGAGCATTGCAGGGGGCACACCTGGAAACCTCCCTTTCAATGTCAGTGTAGATGGTCGGCCAGAACATTGTCTCCCTGGCCCTGCGCTTCGTGGCCTCGAGACCAGGGTGGCCCTGGTGCAGCTGTTGCATGTAGTAATGCTGGAGGGAGTGTGGAATGATGAACCGCCGTCCACGGAGGAGCAAACCACTGTCACTCGTGAGTTCCTCTCTCATGGCGTAGAACGGTCGCAGGTCACGTGGCACCTCCCTAAATGCATCGGGCCAGCCTGCAGAAACGACCTCAGCGAGACGCCGGCAGAGAGGATCAGCCAACGTCTCACGCTTCAGTTCCTCAACCCTGTGTGAGGAGAGGACGTCCACCACCATAACCTCGTACTCCTCCATTTCCTCAGCTTGGTCAGTGGAGGGCAGATGTGCACGGGAGAGAGCATCAGCGACGTAGAGCTCCCTGCCCCTCTTGTAGATGACGTCGAGGTTGTAACGCTGCAGGCGGAGCATCATCCTTTGTAGGCGCGCAGAGGCTGTGTGAAGTGGCTTTTTCAGTATGGTAATGAGCGGCTGATGGTCAGTCTCAACAGTCACAGCCCGTCCATATATGTAGTGATGGAATTTTGTGCAAGCATAGACAAGGGCCAGGAGCTCTTTCTCAATCTGAGCATAGCGTGACTCAGTCTCCGTGAGGGCCCTGGAAGCGAAAGCCACCGGTCTGCCGTTTTGGAGGCAGACAGCACCTAGTCCGTGCTGTGAGGCGTCAGCTGACAGCACAACAGGTTGGTGCACATCAAAGTACCGCAGAACTGGGGGACCTGCGATAAGTTCCTTGAGCTTTGTGAACGCCGCTGTGTGGTGCTCCAGCCAGCACCATTCTACATCCTGGCGCAACAGCTCGCGCAGGGGCGCCGTGGCCTCGCTGTAGTCTGGTACAAATTTGGCCAAGTAGTTGGTCATGCCTAGGAACCTTAGGAGACCGTTCTTGTCCTCAGGCGGGGGAATCAGGCGGACGGCAGCAGTCTTGGCAGGGTCGGGTTTCACACCCTGGTCGGTGAGCAGGTGACCGACATAAGCAACCTCAGTGACCCTGAAACGGCACTTCTCAGGGTTCAGTCTGAGATTGACAGCCCGTATCCTGTCCATGACTTGGCGGAGACGGAGATCATGCTCCTCTCTCGAACGGCCCCACACTAAAATGTCATCTATCACAATTGCACACGGCAGTCCTTCGAAAAGCTGCTCCATGCACCGCTGGAAAACTTCACTCCCCGTGGTGATGCCATAGGGCATCCGCAGGAAGGCATAACGGCCCACAGGAGTCATGAAGGTGGTGAGTTTCGAGGATTCTTTGCTGAGCGGCACCTGCCAGAAACCACACTTGGAAACAGCTTGGCATCAGGCATGTCAGCGATCACCTCTTCCACAGTTTTCAGCGGGTGGTGGGGTCTGAGGAGGGCTTTGTTGAGGTTGACGGGGTCGATGCACAGTCTAATGCTCCCATCTCGTTTGCTCGCAGCCACCATGGCTGAAACCCATTCAGTGGGCTCCTGTACCGGTGTGATGACTCCGAGTCGGGTCATTCTATGCAGTTCCGCCACAATCTTGTCCTTCATGGCCAGTGGCACCCGTCTTGGAGCGCATACAGTGGGGTGCACGGTGTTATCCAGGCGCATGTGATACACCACCGGCAACTTGCCAATGGCGCTGGTGTCGAACAGGTCCTTGTACTCCGTCAGCCCTGGCGCCTCCTGCTGGACGACAGCATGCACCTCTGGTCCAAAAATCACATAGCCGAGCCTGACACTGTCTCTGAGACCCAGCAGTGGTTTGACGTTTCTGTCCACAACTTGGAAACATAGCAAACCACAACTAAAAACCATGTCTGCCGCACCAAGAGTCTGGATTATATGACCTCCGTACGCTACAAGATTTGCTCTTTTGTTGAGATTGACGTGAGCAGTAGGATCAATGTACTGTAGAAGAGCCCTGGATATGACGTTGCATTTGGCCCCAGTGTCAATTTTCACAGTCAGTTGTCTGCCAGTGTTGCATGCAGACAGCTCAGCAAACCTTTCATCTTGTCCACGCACATCCTCTGGCTTGTCTATGCTCTCACAGTAAAACATTTCCACAGTCTCAGAGTGAAACACATCAGTTGGCCCTTGCAGTGGCTGCGTGTCAAGTTCACTCACGTGTGTGTATCTGCCTCTGCGTGCAGCGGGGGGCGGAGCCTGCCCTGGCCTGTTGGGGGCAAACGGTTTGCCTGATCTGCAGCATCTAGAAAAATGGTTCATTCTTCCACACGTGTTGCAGCGCTTGTTGAGCGCTGGACATTTGTTCCGGTCTGGTGCGTGTTGGCCACCTCAGTTTGTGCATGGACACATAAAACAGTCAGACACCATTACAACCTTCAAGTCACAACTCAAAACTCACCTGTTCAAACTCGCACACAACGTCTAACTGATCACTGTTTTGATTGTTTGTTTTGTTTTGTCTTGTTTTTGTTTATTTATTTATTTATTATTATTTATTTATTTTTTCCACCATGTTGTTTTTTTAAACGATTTATGATGACTATATGCTCTGTAAGGTGACCTTGGGTGTCTTGAAAGGCGCCTCTAAATTAAATGTATTATTATTATTTATTATTATGGGTCGAATTGCACTGTGCACACCTCTGCTTCCTTTTTTAGTTCTCTGTTGCCCTTCTCAGATCGTCCGTGTAGCATGCAGATCTCAACGGCCGAATTAAGCGTCAGTTTCTTCTCCTTTAAAAGCTGTGCACGGACAGAGTCATTGTGAATACCACAGACCAAACGATCTCTAATCAGTTCATCATGCAGTGTCCCAAAGTCACATTTCTTGGCCATGACCTTCAACGCGGAAACATATGACTGGATTGACTCATACTGTTTCTGGTCAGTTGTGTTGAATGCATGTCTGTCCACAATCACGTTCTTTACCGGCAGGCATAATTCCTCAAATTTCTTTACCAGCACGGCAGGGTCCTCGCGATCCTCGTCGGCCGCAAAATCAAATGTGTTGAGTTTATCCAATGCCTCTGGACCGGCGAGGTTGAGAAATGTGTAGGCTTGCACTTTCGTACTAGCCGTCGCCAGCCCGGCGTTGCTATAGACATGCCATTCCCGCTTGAACTTCTCCCAGTTGTGATCGATATCCTCATTAAAGACGAGCGGGTCGATCCGGCGGAGTCCTTGTGCCATCTTAAATTAGATTCGGCTCCAGTTCCAACCACCAACAACGACCAACGCACCCCAGCATGCTGTGCGTCCCCGTGACGTCAGCACGCAGCAGCAGTAAACATAGAGACCGTCAACACCATAGACATCTTATAGATAGACGGAGCATCGAATGCTACCGCCTACTGGCGCTGACGAGACGCGGGGCCGCCATCTTGGAGTGGTCATCCGCTCCACTCAGTGTAATCCGTTTGGCTGGAGCAATGAACTGTCAGCGCATTTAATTAATCATACATCACTGAATACCACTGATTTTCATGCGGTTTTTTGTCATACGTGTAGCTATGATAAAGGCCACATGGTTTGGCGTGTTTTATTATTCAATACTAATTATACCAATAGTACGGTAATGTTACATCTTGTGCGTGTTAAGTAATCCCCCGATTCCTATTATGGATTGTCCGCCGATTTGAGCAGGAATACGCTGAACAACAGCCCGGCATCCTGTTTCTGCTGCTGTTGCTGCTCCCGGTTGACCACTCCAAGATGGCGGCCGTATTTCTCGCGTCCCAGCAGCCAATGCTCCGTCTATCTATAAGATGTCTATGGTCAACACAGTCTACACGACTGTCCGTGAATGCAGGCAAAAATCTTCCGTCACTTAGAAAAAACGCTGTAAAGTACGTGCTTCTTTCCTAGAACCTGTGCTTTATTTAGAGGACTTTTGCAATAAATTCATACATATTCAATACCAAACAAGAACCAATTCAAAACAATCCCATGTTACTTTAACAAACACATGTTGTTGTTTTTTAAACCAAAAGAATATTAATATAGGCTTTACAAATTAACCAGTGCGATTTCGTTGTGGAGCTCTGTTTCCCTTCTTGCTCATTGAGTTGAAATCCACTCGGGTGTCTCCGAACGTCTTCAACAAGACTGTTGCATGCAAGTGGCCCGCCGTACTTTGGTGTCTCAATGCCGACTTTGTAAGACAACTCAGGTTGGAAAACCCACCGTGGCCCCAAACAACACATCGATCCGTTGCAAATAGCAAGCATTTCCAGCAATACAGATTACAATGACCACTAGACGCTGTCAGCCAACTATACCTCTCGTAGTTGCTGGATTGAAAGTGCCGCACAAATCCTTTGCCCGGCTGGGTCAGAGCAGCTAGCTGCGGTGTTGGTCGTCCCTGTTTCACAATTTCTAGCTTTTCTGAGAAAATCCTTTTCGAAAAAGACTTTTTAACAAGTCGGCCGCAATATCCAGTCCTTCTTCTCTGTCATCCATTGTAATTAAAGTGAATTTAATCTAAAAAAATCGAACCTAATTATCTATATAATTTCGCTGCTAGCTAGTTGTAATTCCTTTTGTTTTCCTCCTGATGGCGCCAAATAACAAGGCCAGGTAGAAGGCCTAGACGTGTAAAAGGCATGGACATAATAAAGGATGGACCACGGACTGAAAAATGGCCGCCCATTCATTCCTATGCAAACTGCTCAGTGGCGCATGGTAACCATGGGGTAAAAGGATACACCCAACTCGGCATACTCGAAATCTGATTGGTTGAAGAAAATTTCAATCAACAACATAGTCCCCATTAGCGTCAAATGCGAGGGGATTCTCAGGATTCTGAAGGCCTCGGCTAGATAATTTTTTACCCGGAGACAGCGCAGGGAAATAATCTGATTGGATAAGGGCTCTAATATATATATTATCGCACTGGAGGCAACGCAACTGAAGGAAAAACAAGTAAATACGTATTTAGACTTATGTGAACAAACTTATTAAAATAGATAAAATGAATGAAAAAATATATATTAAAAGGTATAAATTATATATTTTATAAAAATAAAAAGAATGTATTGTTCTGAAAGTGTCTAGGCCAGCAGAGAAGGCTTTGCTGGCCCTGACGGCCCGCCACTGGTTTTCATGCACCACTTAATCCGATTAAGGCCATAGTTCGACTATGCTCATCAATCAAACATGGCGGTGAGAAAATCGATTCATTGGCCGAAGCATTTCTTACCCCGGTAAGATAGTCGGCGCTGTGCCGATTTCAACTAGTGGTAATAGTCACCGGTTTACCTCTTCACGTCATTAGCAACAACAAACTCAGGCGGCCGCAGCAGCATTCGAGAAAGATATTTTCAGTAGACGGCTCTCAGTTCACTTCGGGTCCATGTCATTTCTCCGACGCTCCATTGTTCCGTATGCAGACTCCTCCGGCGGCGGAGGAGTCAGGTACATTAACATCTTATTAATGTGATGGGGTTAAATTATCATTTCGAATAAACATGTTATTTACCACAGCTGTAGCCTGCACAGGAAAGTGTGTGTGTGTGTGTGTGTGTGTGTGTGTGTGTGTGTGTGTGTGTGTGTGTGTGTGTGTGTCTGTGTCTGTGTCTGTGTCTGTGTCTGTGTGTGTGTGTGTGTGTGTGTGTGTGTGTGTGTGTGTGTGTCAGGATTAATGTCCCCTTGTTTCTGATCATCTTGTGTTTATTAAAGTCTAAATTTTGGAATTATAACAATCATTGCCTTTTTGTCCTGTACATTGGAGGTGTTGGACACGTCTGCAAGAAGAAAATAAAAGAACCGAAGACCTAACTTGCGCAAGAGGAGCAAATGAACTGGCTGTGCAAAGTATGTGACTTCACCACATCAAGACGATTGGATCTATTGAAGCACTATAGATTGCAACATGGGCATTTTGGGCGAAACCAGTCCATAAAGTGTCTTCATCATGATTGCCCTTGCACCTTTAGGACATGGGGTGCTTTACGGACACATTTGTCCAGATATCACCCACAGGCAACCAAACCAGGCCAGCTCCTTTCCTTCACGTGCCTGGTATGCAATTCATGCTTTTTCGACACCGAAAGACTTTATTTTGAGCACCTGGGTTGCCATCTTAAAAAGTTTGAAACTGTGACTTGTGTTTTCAAAGGTTGTGAGTACAAGACAAATATATACTCAACATTCCACAGTCATAAGAGCAGGAAACATAATTCACATTCAGTGCAAGATTTTAAAACTTCTGTTTTTCATGAAAGCCAAAGTCCAACAGACGAAGAAGGCGACCTTAATGAAAGCGAAACCTATTGTGACTCTGTCCTTGAAGAGGATTTGGACTTGAACAAAACTCTTATCAAGAGACTGGGTTTACTCCTCCTTAAATTGCAATGCATTTTCAATGTGTCCAATACATGCATAGATGAACTAGTAGAAGAACCTAATTTCCTTTCATCATCTGCATCTGATTTGTTTATATTGTTCAGTAGTAGGCCTATATGCCTAAATGAGGCTGTAGCACAGTTAACGGACGAGCAGAGGTGGTGACGTCATCGAGTCCGCTGCTGTTCCAATTGCAGGTACGTACTCGCGTGCTCGCAAGTCTGTGCTTGAAGTACGGACTTGCCAAGCACGTACTTGCAAGTCATCGTCGCGTAAAACGCTTGCTTGGGCGAACAAGGAGGTGGAGACGTTCGTCTGCATTCTTGGGGAGGAAGACGTTGTTTACGATGTTTACGTAGCTGCCGCGGCGATCGACATCCGGCCTACCACAAAGGGTACTGTCGGCAGTGGAAACGCGACCTCGAAACTGAGCTGGGCTATACCGTATGGCGGGGGTCGGCAATAGGCGGACCGCGGTCCGGGTCCGGACCCAACTGACGTCCTCTCCGGACCGAGACACAATTGCAACAATAATATTAATAATGCGATTTTTTTTTATATACCGTATTGGTCCGAATATAAGACGGCCTTTTTTCCAATCGAAATAGGTCCGAAAAAGTCGGGTCGTCTTATATTCGGGGTCTAGTATTCAGAGCGCAGTTTCTCTTCTTCGCCTCTCCCTTTAAATGTCAATACACATTCGCGGCCGCAGGTTGCGCCAGAAATTGGTTCCGGGAAGAAGTAGTCCAGCGTCCTTAACAACCAGACCGTTACCGGTGTTTAAAGACAGGCTGACCATTAGAGACAAGTGGCTCAAAAGTGGGTCAGGTCAATCAACAACAGCGGAGGAGCTATGATGCCAATTTTAAAATAATGGTCGTCAATAAGGCAGAGTCAAGTAACAACTGCCAAGCGGCCAAGATGTTTGGGGTCACGGAGTGTAACGTAAGAAGATGGCGAGCACCAAAATAACGTCTCAAAGACGTCAACAGTCAGCGCAAATCCTACCGTGGTCCTCAAAGTGGCCGTTTCAGTGAGGTTGACCGGAGAGTTTTTGAAAACGTCAGAGAAAACGCGCTTTGGGCGGAGCCGGTGGAAGCGGAGCAGCTGGGGAGCGATGACAGCGAGAGCAAACACAGCGGGGCAGAGGACGTGTGTGAGCGATTAGACAGAGATCGGAGGAGAAGTTTTGGCTTAATTTTGGTTAAGTTTAGTTAAATATGTGGCCTGTATTTTTCTATGTTATTTAAAAATGTTCCCAATGTTGCTTGATATTAATTTTGAATCATACTGTACATATTTTGCCTTGAAAGTGCCGTGGCCTTTACTGGCATTATTATTATTGTCATTGATATAACAAGTGTTTAATTCACTGTTCTTTGTTCTGCAAATCTGGTCTGCAAATCTGTTGGTGTTGAAAAACGGGGGGTCGTCTAATCAGGGTCGTCTTATATTCGGACCAATACGGGTATATATAATTTTGACCAAGAGATTTTAACAACTAATGTTTGGGTGACTTTTATAAACCCGTTAAATACATTAAATTAACTATAACTTTATGGTAGGCTATGTTTTTGCTTAAACCTTATAATGCCAGTAGCCAATCAGATGATAGCCTGCCCTACGAGCTGTGCGACTGGTGCACGCAAGCGCGGCAAAATTGACAGAAGAAAAGAGTGCCTTCAGTTGAGAGAGAAAGCTTCATTGCAGTTGAAGAGAAAGGTAGATTGTGAGAACAGAGCTTTTAAAGAGGAGTGTTCATTCTGCCTGCATGCAGCTCTAAGCATGTGTGCCTGATCTTCTCCGAGACGGTGGCGGATAGTCAGTTGTTGACCAAACAGACACTGATACTACTAGCGCCTTAAGTACTTATATTGGCTAAATATGCCTCTGAATCATAATGCACACCTTGACTGTTGGTACATAAAACACATGCAGTCCTATATCAGTGAAAACAACGGTCATAAAAAATGTGTGATAGACCCCCGGACCCAAGCTTGAGGATTTTTTTTGAAACTGGACCCATTAGGATTTTAATTGCCTACCCCTGCCGTATGGCAAGCCATCCCCGCCAGAAAACGGCATCATTTAGACGCGTATCACCTTCATTACGCCGTAAAAAACGCCGTAAAATCTAGAAAAACGTTTTGAACATCAAACCGTTTTGAACATCAAACCGCGCGTAAAATACGGCGCTTTTGTGCACATCACAACGCCGTAAAATACGGCGTTTCTCTAGTATGCTAATAATCTCCGCCCTTCTTTTCTCTCAGCCAAGGCATTTGAAGTGTTTGCGCCCAATCGCTGAACAAGACAAGCAGACCAAATCAGTTCAACACAGATCTCCTCTCATTTGGCGTTAGTTGTAGCGTCATATTCATATAGATAGGCTATATATATTAGTAAATGCAGTTTCAACGTTGTGATAACCGTGGTCCAATCGATAGAGACGCTTGCTATGTAGGGAAGAGGTTGTCGGATCGAATCTATATATTGTCAGATTTGTGCTTTTGTCAGATGGTCACGCTTTTATGATCGCAATGCTTTTTAGTCCGCAAGCCAGACCTCCTGTGTTATAAGTTCCAAATTCAGTGCCTTTTTAGTCAGCCAGCCAGATCATCTAGGTGTCTTGTTACACGCTTTATAAGTTAATTATATTTAAATTATTACAGCCATGGAGCCTTTATTTTCGCGGAGTTATCGTAACATCCTCTCTTGTTCAATCGATATAAATACAGAGTGGAAAGGAGTGAGAGGGAGCCATAGAGAGAGACACTGATGAACTGGGGAGCCATGCTCTAACAACGTTCAGAGGCTTGTAACAGTCTACTGAGTCTGACACGGTGCTTAAATGGGCTCTGGAGACGCAGGAATGTTGTTGGATTCAACTATTTGTGCATGGAAGCAAAAAAAATATCTCCCCATCAAGGCCAACAGCAGAGTAGCCGAAAAGAATTAACTGATATGAATGCTTCAAATATTAAAACCCGATTGATTAGGCCTATGCCGACATAATATCAGTCCTAATCCTGAACGCACCGTGCGTACATTTTTCACGGCATTTTCCCCCAGACAGACAGACAGACAGACAGACAGACAGACAGACAGACAGACAGACAGACAGACAGACAGTCACTTTATTTACCCCAAACTAACTTTCATAATCCAGCAGGTTACACAATACAAATAACTCTTACACAAATACAGACAGCCTATACAGTAGGCTAATACAGCGCCCACCTCAGCAAAAGGTAAAATGTAAAAAGAAGATATAAGCTACATTTAAAATACAGATGCTGTAGCCTACATAAAAATACAGATGCCACATGAAATATGAAAATAGGATGCACTGTATAAATATGTAAAACTAGGATATAACTAGGCTATAATGAGAATACTTGGTTAACTTACAATGACTAACTTACAATGACTATCCTCCTAAATTAAATTAGTTAGATGGAAAGATTTTTGTCTATGGAATGATCCTGTCACTTTACTGCCACACATTGTGTGTGTCAGTAAAGTGATGAGGTAGGAGAATCCGTGTATGGTTCGTTCTTTGAATATTCCGATTTATAACAAAATCAGAAAAAACTAATAACAGGATTGTTTTTTGGTTTTTCAGATTTGGTTTTGAAACTGAAAAAGGGCAAAAGGAATAAACAAATAAACGGCATTTGATTTTGTGTGTTGGTTTTTAAAACCCGAAACAGAAAAACAAATAGGGCCTACAAAAATAGATACATTTATATAGGCTACACCAGAAGGCAGAACGCAGCGAAGAAAAAAGAGCCAACCACCTAAACCAGCAATAGACTGTCTAATTATATTTAGCCTTAGTTATGGCCGCACTTGAACCTTATGGTGATTTTATTCCTGAACTATTTGACACTGGAAAGACACGATGCGATCAGTACCGCTCTAAAGCATTCTGGTGCCCCGAAGTACTCCGTTATGATGGTGAGGAGGTTCTGTGTGGAGCACAACCTTCGAAGAAGAAATCTAGTTTCGCCGGCTCCCATGGGAAACAATAAAGCTGCCCATTGTAGAATGCGAGAGACTCGATGGAACGTTTGAAACGTCTTTATATGTATTATTATTATTTATTTTTTAACAACCTCTTGCCTACAGAGCAAGCGTCTCTATCGATTGGGCCACGGCCACGGTGACCACACTGTAGGAACTGGATTTACCGATATGACGCTACAACTAACAACAAATGAGAGGAGAACTCCTCAAAGCAGATCTGTGCTAAACTGATTTGGTCTGCTTGTCTTGTTCAGCGATTGGGCGCAAACACTTCAAATGCATTGGCTGAGAGAAAAGAAGGGCGTAGGTTATTAGCATACTATAGAAACGCCGTATTTTACGGCGTTGTGATGTGCACAAAAGCGCCGTATTTTACGCGCGTTTTGATGTTCAAAACGGCGCTTTTTACGCGCGCTCTTGAAAGGCTCATTTGCGGGCGTAAAAAGCGGCGCTTTTTTGCGCATGACGGCGTAAAATACGCTGTTTTTCTGCATTTTACGGCGTATTTTACGGCGTAATGAAGGTGATACGCGTCTAAATGATGCCGCTTTCTGGCGGGGATGGCTTGCCATAATACCGGCCCCTCCCTACCGCGCCTTTGCGATCCGATCCGTTCCGCACCCTGCAGTGGAAATGCGGCATAAGGGATTGTTACATTCATCATAGATCAGCCGATTAAGAAGAGACAGAGAAACCCAATGTCGGAGGAACAGAAGAAGAGAAAAGGGAGACTGACCGACAGAGAGGCCAGACACGAGTAAACGTTGGGCAAGCTTTTCAGGAATAGCGTGAACTGAAAGAAAAAGACTGCAAATCAGAAGCAGACTTGGCCGTGTTGCTTTTGAAATTGAAAGTACCCTTGGGTGAACTTTGTCTTCGTGGTATTCTTGATGTTGATAGTCTCTGTACAAATGGGTTTGCTCAACCATTTTGAGCAAGGTACGTTTTATTACTCTGGGAATAATTGACGTAAGCAGAAACCAGAAACCAGCCGTTTTTTCGTTTTTAAAAAAAAAACGAAAATCAAAGTTTCTGTTCGTTTATTCGTTTTTTGGTTTGAACACTATTATTGTTATTTGAAGCCGTGTCAGTCTTGACTGTGGGTGGTGTGGTCCTCTGTGTCTGCTAGTGTCTATAATAAAGTAATATTTTTGTCGACATTATCAAACGGAAGAACTTTTATTATGAAGAGCACAGGTCAATGAAGCACGCTAGCCAATGAGAGGACCCGCCCACCGGCGGAAACCAGATATTGAGTGGTAAATTCGTTTCGCTCAGTAAGAACCAAAAAACGAATAAACGAACTGAAATATTGATTTTCGTTTTTTTGACAAAACGTAGAAACGAATAAACGAAATGAAATCTTGATTTTCGTTTTCTTGTCAAAACGAAAAAACGAAAAAACGGCTTGTTTTCTGGTTTCTGCTTGCGTCAATTATTCCCAGAAAACAGAGTAATAAAACGTACCTTGCTCCATTTTGTTGTGAGCCCTGTAAAAATCGTTTTCTCGACCGTTTTGTTGTGAGCCCTGTACGTTTCTAGCTTGCTTGGTTGCAACCTTATAAAAACCTTTGTTTCCATGGGTGTTTTGCTGTTTGTCTGTCTCGTCCCCCAGATACAGACTGAATCCCCGAATCCAGGTTCTTGTTTATTGAGATTATTATGTTGGCCAACACTCTTACACTGATTGTTCTGTTCAACCTAAAATAAAACCATTATAATCTAGGATATAAATTCTCCCTGTCAACTATAAAAAAGGATGGATTTATGTTTATTGCAATACAAATACACCATTTTAAAAATGTATAACCTTGCCTACACTTTATGAACATCTACTTCGGACATGGCTCCAAGCATTTGCCGGCTTCTTTGAAAACAAATGCACATGGCTCCATAGGCGTCGATTACGGGGGGGACATGTCCCCCCCACTATTTGAAATACGAATTTTGTCCCCACCAGTTTTAAAAATGTGCAAACCAATTGCGACTGAAAAAATCCCCACATACTCAACCGAAATCGTCGAGTCTAAAATCATGCGATAGGCGCGCACGAAGACATAATTTATTAGATAGGCCTACCTAATAAACCGTTGGAACACACAAGACCGGAACCCATAGCAACGCCGGTAAACAAACCCCGACTCCCGAGAAGCCCAATCCCTATGAGCTCCCCGCGCTACGGCCATCCGGAGGCACACAGAGCTTTTGGCCGTGATATTATATATACAATTATATTATATTATATACTATTATATATAGAGCTCCGAGAGTCGCAAACGGCAACAATCACTTTCTCCTCCATGCTGCAGTACACCCCGGACTGCACTGCGCTGAGTTTGACGGTTGAACGCTGATTGGCTGTTACGTTGCACATGTCACTCAGTGGCCACGCTGTTGAACGCTGATTGGCTGTCAGCACGTGAAATTCGTGTCAAAGTTGAAATTTGTCGCGCCACAAATCCTCGTGAACGCGCTCGCCTGTGCACGGCGAAAGTGTGGCGCGACTAATCAAAAAGACAAAACAAAAATTCGCCCGATAGCCTACGCGTCTATACGTTCACTTTGTATGGGATCTTGTCGTCCCGTTGCGTGTGAACGCACTGGAGAAGTTTCAAGACAGACAGCCAAAATTGACATTTTTATTCAGAAAATAGCTGGTCCTTTTGCTTCCTATAAAAAGCATGTTTGTGACACTGGATATCGATATGGATACGTTATCTAGCCTGCATGTGGAGGGCCACATAAGGTAAGAAATTGGTTTAGTAAACTTTACTGCTGGTTCTGTTTGCTCGTGAATCGTGATGACCTGGCCAAAGGTTTCCCACAGTCCCAAGCGATTGTGATCTGATTCTGGTTGGTTCTCCAGTTAGTATGCATTGTATATATAGATTGCAGCTAGCAGCTACACACGGTGCGATTGCTATGCCAATGTGGTTATAGTTGGTTTTGTCTGATTGAGATATGTGACGACTTGGAGCCTGGTAGGCCTATCCTGACATAAATATGTTCTCGCATAACCTGTGTGATTATCCTAAACTGAAGGGGATTTTATTTGCGGACAATTTTCTTATGTTGTAACGAGTGAAGTCTACATTGGTCCTTCGCAAGTGTTTACTGGTGGTCAGGATTTGGCAGATGCAATTCTCCTCTGGGTGCTTGTATTTTTCTTCTTTTTTTAATGCAGCATAACATGCTACCAGCAGCCCTTGCTCGTCTTCAAAAGGCTGATGCTCAGTACCTCGTTTCATTTCGTACCCCCTTTACAGTCTGGCATTGTTTGTCTGGTAAACTTTGTTGATGTCAAGATAAGTGTTAAATTGCCAACACTGTTCTTTGTCCTGTGTGCACTAGTATTAGGCCTACATATCCCGAGCCAATACCCTGGTGTTTCCAACGCCGTTTTGCAAAACAAGCCAAAACACAAACTGTGGTTTTCAACTTTTATTGTTCGAATAGGATCTTCATAGGGCTGGCCCGAATGCCATTTTTCAGGCTTCGAATACTTCGGTTTTTCGGAGCGAATATTCGAATACTCGTTCCAGAAAAAAACACCATCAAAAACAACATTAATAATCCTTATATACTCCCTCGAACCGATTTTGACAGTATCTGCATATTTTGTTGACGATTTAATAGCTTTTGACCGTTAATTAGTAGGCCTAAGTAGGTTGAAGTTCCTTCGTTTTTCCCCGTGAAAGCGAACAGCTGTTGCTCCGTTCCAAATCAGCTGTTCTCTGCCATGATCTCAGCCCTTACGGGAGCTTTTCAATTAATCCTGGAACGTGCATCTTTTCAGGGAATTTGTACAATAAATCCATAACAAATACCGAATATTGATTGTCTTATGTGTCCATATTATATCCATTATATTGACCGGGTATTCCCAAGACGCTCACGCTCTGCAGCAAGCCAGTCACAGTTGATTGGCGCGGCGCTGTACAGCGAACGTAAACAACTAAGCTAAGGTTTTAAGTATTACTTTTCCTCCAGAGATCCCGCTAATGTTGTGTTATAAAGTAAAGGGAAACAAGATATATATTCTTCCTCCACCTCTCTCGCTTCTCTGCTTGGTGTCGCTGACGCTTATAGTTTGCCTCCCTCGCTCTGGTAAAGTCACGTACGTGGGAAAATAAATAAATAACGAAGCTCCGAAATACTGATTTAAGCTTCAAATACTAATTTTCCGAACCGGTATTCGAATATTCGAATAATTTCAACACCTGACAATACACTGTAGAGCATATTGTAATGCAGCGTTGACTGGATGAATAGCTTACATAAGGGTACCCAGCACTTTTCAGACCACACTCAAGCTTATGGTTATTGTCCCCACCACTTCTAAAAACAAACTGACGCCCTTGCATGGCTCGCGTAGAAGTGCATGGGGAAGGGTCGTCAACGAGTTGCTACGACAATATTGTAAAATATCTACTACGAAGCTGTAGGGTGCGCTGTGTAGAGAAATGTGTGTGCCAAACCAAGAAAACAGCGAAGAAATGCCCGATCTTGCATAGTGGACCTTTAAGCTTTGTATCGTTAGAAACCCACTCATATTTTTGAATGGTCGAGCATCATTCTCTTATTTTCTGGAGAGACTGGAGAGATCCGTATCAATCTCCAACACTTCCTGTTTACAATGACGCAATATGACGATTTTTGCGTACAAGAAAATAGGAAGTGTAAGAGGGGATGATTCTCGTAAGACTACAACCACTAGTCCTACCCCCCTCTAGGGAGTGGGACCCACTGACGCTACAGACCTATTAGAGCAGTGCCAGTGGGTGGGACTTCACCAGCAGAAACTAACATCCACAGCGTCTGAAGCTAAGCTAACAGAGGCTGTTGATAAAACTGAAGTACAATGGCGGAGGGTACTGGACCTGACATAGAAGATGGCACCATGCAAAAGTTCACCATTTCGAAAGAAATACAAATGAGGACTACCGTATTTTCCGCACTATAAGGCGCACCGGATTATAAGGCGCACCTTCAATGAATGGCCTATTTTAGAACTGTTTTCATATATAGGGCGCACCGGATTATAAGGCGCACCTTCAATGAATGGCCTATTTTAGAACTGTTTTCATATGTAGGGCGCACCGGATTATAAGGCGCATAGAATAGAAGATACTGCAGTCAAACGTTTGACTGGGGTTGCGTTATGCATCGACTAGATGGAGCTGTGCTAAAGGGAATGTCAACAAAACAGTCAGATAAAGTCAAACTTTATTAAGCATTCTGACAACTCCGTTCACTCCCATGGTAACGATGTTCAAACGTTAATGTGCATATTAACAATATCTCCCAGCCTTGTTCAGTTGTAAACATGTAAAAGAAACACAGTCTGATACCGCTAATTCAAACGTTAGTGCATAACTCAACATTGTTCAGTTACGTATAACACGTAAAGCTCACTTTTTCAGTTCATTCCCCATCCACGAATCCCTCGAATTCTTCTTCTTCAGTGTCCGAATTGAACAGTTGGGCGAGTACGGCCTCCAACATGCCCGGCTCCCTCTCGTCATTATCCGAGTCAGCGTCGCTGCTGTTGCCTGGCAGTTCAGTGATTATTCCTGCCTTTGTGAAAGCTTGGACCACAGTTGAGACTGTTATATCAGCCCAGGCATCCAGGATCCATTGACAGATAGTGGCGTAAGTCGCCCGGCGCTGTCTCCCCGTCTTGGTGAACGTGTGTTCGCCTTCTAAGGCCCCGTCCACACGAAGCAGATTTTTTGGTGAAACCGCATAAATCTTGTCCGTTCGGCCGACTGTCCAGACGGAGCCGGCGAATCCGGTGCCCGAAACCGCACATTTCTGAAACCACCCTCGGAGATGGTTTCAAATCTATCCGGACCTATGCGGTTTCGTGTTAGGATTCGTGTGGACGTCTGAAACGCTTGATGGCAGTGGCTTCCCACCAGCTGGGGGACGTCAGAGTTGCGTAGAATTTGTTATTATTTTATTTGTATTCTTTTTGTAGCTTTAAATAAAGCCCCTTGATAAATGTAATTACTAACTGTACATTAAAAAGTATTTCTGCTCAATTTAAAAGGTTGAATCTCCTCGTGACTGAATGTTTGTATACAGCGCGCAGGCTTGATGTGCTCCACTTTTTTCTGTGGAGAACCAGCGGCTTGAATATTTACTAGTGTTTCTACAGCTCAATGCGGTTTCGAAATGACTCCGTCTTTACGGAGTGCGCCTTATAGTCTTTACGAAGTGCGCCTTATAGTGCGGAAAAACGAATACCCCTCACTAGAAATGTTGTGTGAAATGATTTTCAAGCAGTCTTGCGGCATCAGCTTGGTAGATGGAACAGCGAGGTGTCCGATAGGCGGAGATCTAGATCAGCGGGAGTGGCCAGCGAAGCTGTGCATCGTGGTGCATGGTGGCAGGGGCGCTGCCTGGCGGGGAAAAGTGGTACTGATTCTAAGGGCCCAGCCCAACGCAGCACGGCCCACAGCCCGCGGATGGCAATTAATAATATAATATTAATATTCTTGCCTTTTTTTTTTTTTTTTTTTAATGTCTCATTACAAAGAAATGGTAATTGGAAATAAACTTATTAAACTCACAACTGTCAATTTCCATAACGTTTTCGTTAGTTATTTAACATATTGTCATTTGCCCTTCCCCCTGAGCTCTTGCGAAATGGTTCGGCCGCAACGCGCGATGCGTTGAATCGAACAGCATCCGAAATGTGAGATGCTGGCACTGGCAGCAGGTGTACAGAGCGGCTGGGCTGGCTGAGGTCAGGTCTTAACCACATGATGGTGAGCTGGTGGTGACAGCTACAGAAATGAAGTCAGGTTGGCAAAAACTGAAGGAAAGACGGGATAAAGAGGAGAGGGCCAAAAGAGGCAGGCAACTGGTCACTCAATTTTTCGCCAAGAAAGAAGGTATGCTCACTCAATGACCTTGCGTTTTCAAACTCTATCAAATGGTAGGCTAACAAGCAGAATTCTTGGATTAGCCTCCAAGAGAGCATGCTAGTTAGCATGGTTTCCTATTTAAAAACTCCACCTTTATTGTCACAGCGAACAAACGGCAAATGTGGACGAACGACCGTGATAAACTAGTCTTTTAATACAAAATATTTTTTTAAAAAGTGGTGGTGGTGGATTTTTTTGCAGTGCATCATGTCTTCTGAAAAGACTATTGCAGTTATACAAGGTATGAAATTGTGAGTACTCTTATGGTTTCTTGGGGCTCTGGCTGTGAAGCATACACAGGCTTATGCTGCCATGTACTGGTTTAACATTGTAATGTACTCTCAATTACAAAGCAAGGTCACTAACTACATGAATGGGCAACCAATAATCAAACTGACAATTGTAGTACAGTTTCAAGCTGCTTACAGACAATTTTAGCATAACAATCAAATTTCTGTCTTTGTGAATCTGTACACACAGCTTTCTTTTCAACACAAAATTCCATTGGATTTCCATAGGTATTTGTGTTGTGTGGAAAACAGTGTGTTTGGATTTGCTGAAAAGTTGATGTGTTGAAACTAAACTGGGTCAAGTCCAATTTTAGCATGAGAGAAGGACATTGTTGTAAAATTGTGTTTAAGCAGCTATTGGACAATATGTATAAGACTGCTGCCTAAAAGACAGTAGGCTATAAATACTTAGTTTATTACTTGAATTACATGATGTCACTAACTGAATGAAATACGTTTAATAAGTAAGTTCATACCCTTATTTAAAGTCACACAAACCCATACTCCATGAAGGGGCAACGAAAAGTCTAACTGAAGTGCTATTGTGATGCTGGGCCATGTTTACCAAAACAGTCGATAGATGTTGGGGGGGGGGGGCCCAAAATTAGAATCTTTCATAGGGCCCAAAATTCCTGGCAGCGCCCTGGTGGGAGTTGTTGTCTTCAATCCACAAGCGCCAAAAAGTCACTTTCTGCCTTTTCTCGGTCAAGACGGCACCAAATTAGAATTTTATTTTATTATTCGACTACATATAGGACACAATTTCAATACATATTCATGCCTCCACCGGTGAAATGCTCCTTTAAGTGTGCATGCATTTTGCATGATTATTATTTTTTTTTTCTAGTCATGTCATAGCCTCGTTAACCTACGGCCCGGTTAGGAATGTCCCGCGGCCTGGTACCGGTCCGCGGCCCGGTGGTTGGGGACCGCTGCTCTAAATCATTCAAGAGTTTGGGATTGCACCATATGAAGGTACAGCCGATTGTCCTGCAGATGCTCTATGAATCAAGAGGTCCTTCTGAAAGACGCACACGTAGATTTAGGCCTTGATTCCACCGGAGGCGTACGCGCCGCGGGACGGCTGCGCCGCGGTCACCGCTGCTGATTGCTTCCACTCTAATCAATGAGACCATTTCCACCGGGCGCGCCGCGGAACGTTTCAGCAGCGTCCCAGGAGCGGCGTGCTGCGCCGCGGCGCTATCTTTCCGTCCAATTCTATTTTTGCCGCGAGCCGCTGCTAAACCGCGTCAATTTCGACAGAGCAGGTCGAGCCGGGCAGGAAGTGAAAAGTAAAAGCCATAGAGCATCCGGTCAATTTTCAAAATAAAACACAATACTCAGCTCATGTAACTTCACATCAACATTATTACGTCATGACCGGTGGCACCAGGTCAGCAGTCAATCAATCAAAGGGTCTCAGAGGGTCGGCAACATGGACGACGAGAGACTCATTGTCGAAGTTCAGCAACATGAAGTCATTTATGTACCAAATCATCCTTTTTATAAGGAAAATGTCAGAAAGGACAAAGCGTGGCATTTAATTGCAATAGTTTTGGGAGTGGAAGGTGAGTACATTAGGTTTAGGATTATCGCGTAACGCTGCCGTTACGCGCCCGGTAGGAATGGACGCAGGGCAGAGGACGCAGCCGTTCCGCGGCGCAGCCGTTCCGCGGCGCGTACGCGTCCGGTGGAATCCCGGTGTTACTGTATGCAAGAGGAGGCTAGTTGTAGGGATGTCCCGATCCCGATCCCCGGATCGGATTGGGCCCGATACTGGGTTTTTAAGATAAATCGGAATCGGCCGATCTCATTCAATTTCATGGCCGATACATATTTATCTATCCATATTTTTCTATATAGATATATGTGGAAGTTGCGTTGAATGAGAGATACAATTTCGCACGTTGAGCACACAGTTGTGTGACTCGTTTATTGAGTTAGAGAAACCAGGAAATCAAAACGTGCTGCAAGTAAACGAATCCCGCATCGGGCTCTGACGTCATGAGACGCTCGTAATCCTTAAAGGGACAGCGATCCCTGAACCACCAAGACAGTAAACGACATGCCTAACACAGTGGAAAGAACATCACAAAACAAAATACTGTATGTAAATTATGTTACACTCACTATATATATATATATTTATTTATTAGTGGTGGGCCGTTATCGGCGTTGACGCGAAACTATTTTCAAACACTTCCTTGTTCGGACCCATCACGTGACTGAACTAACCAATCAGAAGCTAGAATTAAGACTGAGGTAAACGTTAGGGAATCAGAGAGGCAGATTCAACAGAATATCCTGACTGTGTTAAATATGTAAACATGTAAATATGTAAGTAATAATTGTGTGACATAAATATGTAAATGATTAACTGACAAATGCAAAATTGACAAAAGAGAAAAATTAACTCCAATATAAATGATATTAATTTATTCTACAACTTTCAAATATTTAACTTCTAAACCTTTCATTATTATGGATTATTCCACGGCTCTTCTCAATGCTGGCTGAACAAACCATCCCAAGGTAAGAGAATCCTCTACACTACTGGCGGGCACATGTTACACAGCGACCAGCACTGGCTGATACAGCCACAAAGTTTCTTGGTGCACCTTGTATATCGGTGGACAGTGAGAGACTGTTTAGTGCAGTGCGAATGTCCTTGATGAGAAAAGGAACCTGTTGTCAGCCGAGATGGTGCAGATGTTGGTTTTCATTAAACAAAACCTGCATTGAACTGAAGAAGTCAGTGCAGTAGATTAAGATGGAGGAAATAAGAAGCTCTATTACACTATTATTACCCACCCACATTGTAAAAAATAATAAGTTTACTGGAAAAAAGGGTGGAAACTTGTTGCCTCAAATAAGTTAAAGGACAATTCCGGTATTTTGAACATTGAGCCCCCTTTTCTTTTTTTTTTTAACTTCTTTTTATTTCCTCTTATCAGTTGCAGTCATACAGTACATCACATCAGTACATGAATTTAAGTGCTACGGGTACAAATCTTAAGCTGGTGGGGTTAACAGTCCATGGATGTCTTGGGCCCAAACCATCCGGATCCATGCATATCAGAATTGAGTTACTCATTAACATTGTCCACAAACACCACTCATCACACATGACATTACACAAAGAAAGCATTCTGAAATAGAAAGGCCTGCAAAGGTCCATTGCTTAAAACATAAATAACCAAAGAAACATATCTCCATACATGTAGCCTACACATCCACATGCACATATGTATCTAAATGTAACATTGTCCACAAACACAAAACATCCCATATGATATTACTTTAAGAAAGTATTCTGTGAAGAAAAAGGCCTGCAGACGACCATTGCTTTAAAAGAAAAAACTAAGAAAAACAAAAATAAATATAAATCTCTAAATGTATATATCTATATGCATATCCACTTGTATACACACACACACACATCCATGCGTACCTTCATACCAAATGGAAGTGTGTAGCAATGACAGACCAGTTGTTTATGAATGCCTCTGTTTTAAGTTGTAGTAGTGCAGTCAAGTGTTCCATCCTGTACATATCTTGAATTCTATCCCTCCATTGGGTTATTGTGGGGGGCTGTGGCTTCAGCCAGGAGGCTGTCATTGCTTTATTTGCTATTAGAAGAAGGGCTCTCAAAATTTTAGTTTGGTTATTTTCTTCAAGGTTATCAGGCAATATCCCTAAAATGAAGTGTGATGGTTCTAATGGTAAGTCAATAAATAAACATATTTTTATTTCCTTTTGTATTTTTTTCCAGTATTCTGATAACTTTGGACAGTCCCAAAATATATGTGTGTGGTCTCCCACCTTGCCACAACCCCTCCAACATAGTGCTGAGGTATTGCTCCATTTAGATGTTATAAATAGAGTTCTGAAGTATCTCATTTTAATCTTCCATCCAAATTCCCTCCAGTTAGGACTACTTGTTACTCTGTGTCCCTGCTCACATGAGTTTTCCCATTGTTCATCAGAAATTATTGTGTTCATCTCTAGTTCCCATTTTTCTTTAATATCCAAATTATTCTCCTTTAGTTCTTCTTGCAATATCCTGTATAAATGTGATATGAACCTTGCTTTGACCGTTCCTTCAATTGTCGATATGAAAAAGTGTTCTATTTTGGATGGTGGTGAGCAGAGCTTTTCCCAATCCCGGTGTGTATGTAAATAGTGTCTTAATTGTAAATATCTGTAAAAGTCTCGGGTTGATAACTCATATTTCTCTTTAAGCTGTTCAAATGACTTCAAAACACTTCCTTCAAACATATAGTCCAAGACTACTATGCCCCTCTCCCTCCATCTTTCAAAACACCTGTCCAATCTAGCAGGAAGAAATTCTGAATTGCTTGCAATTCTTATAGCTCTGGATATATTCATGGGAAGTTTTAATTTCTTCCTCACAACTGACCATATTTTTAAAGTATTTTTAACCCATATGTTGGAAATCTTATTCTTCCCACAGGCCAAATTCAGGAATGGGAATGAGTCCAGTGGTGTGTCCGGGCATTCACTTTGCTCCATTCCCACCCATATAGTGTCTGTTTCTTGAGATACCCAAGCAACCATTGCTCGTAATTGGGCTGCCCAGTAATATTTTTTCAGGTCAGGCAAGTTCAGGCCTCCGTTGTCTTTTGGGCACAGTAGTCTTCCAAGTTTAAGTCTGGGAGGTTTGCTCTGCCATATAAATTTGGATAACCATTTGTTCAGTGTAGTAAAAGTGGCCACAGGGACATATATAGGTAGTGATTGAAAGAGAAAAAGCAATCTTGGTAGGACATTCATTCTTATCGTTTCTATTCTCCCTATCAAAGAGAGTGGCAGGATTTCCCATCTTGTTAGGTCTGCTTTTATGTGGCCCAACAATTTTCCATAGTTGACCTTGAACAGTTTTGATAAATCATTTGTAATAATGATTCCCAGGTATCTAAATCCCTGTGACCAATGAGCATTAAGCCTTCCTGTTAGTTGTATAGGCCATTGTCCAATTATCATCATTGCCTCTGATTTTGATTGGTTGATCTGATAGCCAGAGAGTTCTCCATATTCTTTTAAAGTGTCCATCAATGCAGGAACAGATATGACAGGATCACTTATGTAAGTCAGGATATCATCTGCATAGAGAGATATCTTGTGTTCTCTATTTCCCATGTCCTTTATACCTTTTATTACTTTATTCTGTCTTATAGCTGCTGCTAAGGGTTCAATATTCATAGCAAAGAGTAAGGGACTGAGGCAGTCCCCCTGTCTCACCCCCCTCTGCAATTCAAAGAACTCAGAACAGCATCCATTAACTCTGACACGTGACTTTGGGTTTTTGTATATGACTCTGACCCAATTTATGAACTCCGAGTGAAACCCCATTGCCGATAGTGTTCTGTACAAGAAGTCCCAGTTCACCGTATCAAATGCTTTCTGTGCGTCAAAACTTATGAGCATTGATGTCTGCTTATTTTTCTTAGCACAGGTAATAACATTTAGGGTTCTTCTTATATTATTAGCACCCTGTCTGCTGGGAATGAATCCTGTTTGATTCGGGTTAATCAGTGTGGTAATATGTTGTTGGACTCTTCTTGCTAAAATACTTGTCAATAATTTCTGGTCATTACATATCAGGCTAATAGGTCTATATCCTTCGCAGAGTGTTGGGTTTTTACCTTCTTTATGAATCACAGATATAATGGCCCGTGACCATGTCTCAGGGGGGTCATTCTTGGAGAGAGCATATCTAAACACCCTGGTTAAGATCGGCACCAAATCATTTATAAAGCATTTATAGAATTCTCCACTAAATCCGTCCACCCCTGGGGAAGAATTATTTTTCAATCTTTTTATTGCATCTCTTATTTCCATTTCCGAAATTGGTGTAACCATGCTTAGTGATACTTCTTCTGACAGTTCAGGGAGGTTTAAATTAGCTAGGAAGGTATTAGTATTGTCTGTTGTAGTTTGTGATTTGGGTTCTTTGTACAGATTTTGGTAAAATGATGCAAATGCATCTGCCACCTCTTTGGGATGAGATACTGTTCTTGCCACTGTTGGATGAACAACCTTAGATACAGTTTGGTTGGCCTGAGCCTTGCGAAGTTGGAAAGCAAGGAGGCGGCTGGCTCTGTTGCCCATCTCATAGTATCTCTGTCTCGAGAATCTTAGAGCTCCCTCTGCTTTATATGATAAAAGCTTATCCAAGGATTTTCTTGCCTCCTTAAGTTCTGTGGCAGTATTAGTTGCTCTATTATTTTTGTGTTGTGTTTCTAGGAGCTTTATCTTGTTTTCTAGGCTCAACTGTTCCGCAAGTCGCTTTCTCTTCTGTTGTGATGATATCTGTATTATTTTCCCTCTTATAACTGCTTTTGCTCCCTCCCATAAAATTGAAGGGTTAACTTCTCCATTATCATTTGTCTCAAAGTATTCTTTTGATTGTTGTCTCAAATCCTCTACTGTTTCTGCGTTGTTCAGTAGAGATACATTCAACCTCCAATATCTGAAAAAAGAGTGCATGCCCAGGTCTATCTTCAGTATGATTGGGGCATGGTCACTCAGAGTTATAGGTTCAATGTGACAATCAATTACTTTGTACATGTATTGTTGAGGAAGACAGAAGAAATCAATCCTTGAATAACTGTTTTCTAATGTTGAATAACATTAGAAAAAAAGGTGAAATCTTTCCCTGTAGGATTTTTAGTTCTCCATGGGTCTACTAGTCCCAGTTCAGAAATGAAATTATTCAGTGTATGTGTTTTTGGACTTTGAGGTCCTTTTTCTGTTGGGTTCCTGTCTTTTTTCCCATCTTGCACTGCATTGAAGTCCCCTCCAGTTATTAGCATACCTTTTGAATTTTCTGCAATGATGTTCGCAATTTCTTTGAAAAAACCTGGATCATATTCGTTTGGAGCATATACATTCAAAATGGAAATCTCATTTCCTCCAACACTTCCAACCACCATGACATATCTTCCTGATTTATCCTGCACCACCTTCTCTGCACTAAAGGCCAGAGTTTTACTAATTAAAATCGCCACCCCTCTTTTTTTCCCATTTGAGGCACTATACACTAAATTTACCCATTCCCTCTTTAATTTTATATGTTCATTCTCGGATAAGTGGGTTTCTTGTAGCAATGCAATTGAACACTGCAGTTGCTTTAACTGATAGAATATCTTTTTCCTTTTTATAGGATGGTTTAGCCCATGGACATTATAACTCACTATGTTTAGTTTATCCATAAGGATAACAGTACCCCTTCCTTCTGTCTTTAAAAGTTAACATATATTTTCCAGAGATATACCCGTACTCAAAAAACATCATATGTGACTGCATAGTTATAGAATACACATGTAATATCCACCGTTGTGGAAAACAAGAACATACAATCAAAACAAAGAGTGAGCCCCCTTTCTGGTTTGTTTAGGATGAAATAGAGTGGGTGACACCGAAATTTGAACTATTAGTCCTTTCTCGGGTATTTGGCTCATTTTGAATCGCTCCTGCCTGCTTCACAATGGTTGTCTGTGTGCATACACAAACCTGTCAACCCAGCAACCCTAAACGTTCGTTTTCAAAAATGTGCAAGTAACCGAGTGGTTAGTGGCATTCGTGAAGTTTAAAAAAAATGTGTTTTCCATCCGTGTTAGTTGCTAAATTCAACTATTTTTTCAGATACCTCACAACCGCATATAAACTTCCGCACAAGGTCCCACTCCGTGCAGCACCTACTTTCGACTTCCGTCGGCATCTGCCTGCACTTCCCACAGGCACACCACCCGCCCGTGATCCTGGGGGGACCGCTTCAGCCGGAGCTTCAGGCGCCTCCGTAGCCCTAGCCTCCATCTCACGTAGCTCCTCTTGGGTGAATTCTGGTTCAAAACGATATCCTCTGCCGTCAAAATCGAGTGCGTCCTCCAGAAGCCACCTTTCATAATCCATTTTCAGTGATTTTCTATGTGATTTTCCCTAATCCGAAGTGCTCACGGTACAAGACTTCAAACCAACGTAAACAGCCCACCTTTCCAGTTCGGCGGAGTAATATCATCGTGCAGTAATGAGTCTTCCAACTGAAATCAACTGGCGATAAATGTGCAATAAAACACGACAGAAACCATATATTGCGCCGATATTTTTTTTTTAAACTTCACGAATGTCACTAACCACTCGGTTACTTGCACATTTTTGAAAACGAACGTTTAGGGTTGCTGGGTTGACAGGTTTGTGTATGCACACAGACAACCATTGTGAAGCAGGCAGGAGTGATTCAAAATGAGCCAAATACCCGAGAAAGGACTAATAGTTCAAATTTCGGTGTCACCCACTCTATTTCATCCTAAACAAACCAGAAAGGGGGCTCAATGTTCAAAATACCGGAATTGTCCTTTAAGTAACCAAAACTTTACTTTATGTTATGTTTACAAGTAATGCTTATTTTATGTTATGTTAACGTGAGAGAATAAAAGCTGTTGAGCGCAGCTTGGATGCCTGTCTATTTCTTAATGTACAGGAAATTAAATGTTGTTTGTCAACACAAAAAGTGATATCGGAAATCAGTTTCGAAAATCCAGTATCGGGAGCAACATGAAAATATCGGAATCGGATCGGGAGCTAAAAAATGAGATCGGGACATCTCTAGCTAGTGGTCAGAGCAACAGGATGTCAGGCTGGGTCACTGCAGATAGGGATGGTGCAGCAGGCTCCCCAGGGCCAGTTGGCCCAGAGCTCGCTTTGTAAGACTTAGAAAGTCCTTGCAGTCTGGAGAGGAGACAACCCGGGTAAGAATATGAACACCTGGCTGTGTGATAGGATGCATGGCTTCATGGTGTTCATGTATGCGTGTGTTTTGTTAGGATGCTTGCTCCAATGCGAAATCATGATCATGTATTTACGTGTATTTTTGTGTGTGTGCGTTGTGGCATCCCGCCCCTGAAACCTCGGCCCGGGTGGGTCCGAGGAACAGTGGTGAATGGGGTATACCGCCGCCACCCACCAGCCGGCGACAGGGAGCACCCTGTCTTTCCCCCCAATCAGCAAGATGGGGGACACCTGGCGGCTGGGAGGAGGAAGACCCGGAACCGGCTTAAAAGGGACCAGGGAGCGGGAGCAGGGATACGTCGGGATTACGCAACCCACCCGAGGACTAGAGGCTCACGGAGACCCTAGAGCGAGAACGCATTCTGTGACTTGAGTTAAATAAATGCCAAGTTCGGCTTAACCCATCGCTGTCGTGTAGGGATGGGCGTGAGGAATCGATTACTCGAGTACTACTCGTTACAAATGAACTCGGTTGGTGGACAGGCAAACTCGAGTTTGCATATACACACACAAACAAAGTTTTCTGAAGCAAATGTATACATTTTCTGTCGGCGCCACTAACGCATGACGTGGGCACAAAGAAAATTAAATGCATCCATTTCCATGGCGCGTTCCGTGGCGTGTGCAGGCACGCCAGAATTCAAAAAGTTAAGAGATGGCGGTTAAAGCAAACCGCAGCGAAGAATTGAAATACTTTAAAGAAATAGGAGATCATAAGGTGAAATGTAAAATATGCCAAGCGAAATCGAGCTACCAGAAAGTACTATGCGGCAACATATGCTCCTGAAACACAACAGTGAGTTCGGGAAAGCAGACCCGCAGCAACGGTGAAAGTGAAAGTGTGTCGGCTATATTTTCACCGCCGCAAGACGCAGCTGTAATCCCGGGCGTGTAGAGAAGATCACAACGCTGAGTATTTCCATAGTCCATTTGCTGCCGTTTTATTTGCAGCTTTAAGCATTTATTTGCAATGGTTAGGCTACTTGTTTCGTTTTTTTTAAACTGTTACAGGCCTTGGTTCGACGTGATTTAAATTGTGAGACGCATATTTATTTTTGTAAGGGAAATGTGTTTTGAACGTTTGCAAAAATAAATAATGAATACTCTGATAACTCTGACTGTTTTGATGGAGAATAAGCATTAGGCCTACATGTTTGGTTGGTAATATTGCCGTTCATCATCAGGCCTATTCCTGCTGCAGATGCGTTGCATTCTAAAAATAGATTTGATTTAACGAGTACTCGATTGATCCTCGAGGAATTCCTTCGATCACTCGAGTTTGGAATTTACTACTCGTGCCCATCCCTACTGTCGTGTGATTCATACGTGGAACCTGGCACCTTGGGGGAGGGGGTTACCACAGCGTGTGTGTATGTGTGCTCGCCAGTGTGAGCACGCGTTTGTGTGTGCGTGTGTGTGTTAGGGTTGGCACTAGGGTTGCCGCGGTGTGTACATTTTCACACCGAGTTATACGCTCGTGTCAACACCGGTATTATCGGTATTAACTTTGAAACTATAGGTCAACCGCCATCTTCTCCGTCAACTCTCCTCTCACACTCGGTGACAGCGGCTGGCAGCGCGCCAATTCTCGGCGTCTTATAACGTTCTATATATAATAGTATAATATAATTTTATATATCATAATATCATGGCCAAAAGCTCTGTGCGCCTCCGGATGGCCGTAGCGCGGGGAGGTCACGTAGGGATTGGGCTTCGCGGGGTTTGTTTACCGGCGTTGCTATGGTTACCGGTCTTGTAAGGAAGGTCAATTCTCGGCGCGACAATTCTCCCGCACAGAGCAGAACTGTGGCCTATTCTACACATTTTAATTTTCTTAATTATAATTATATTATTCATTTTTACTGAATTTGTTTTTTATTACTGAAAAAAAAAAAAAATAATAATCGGTGTTGCCGCTGTGCAACACCGAGTAATCGGTGTTGGCCTCAACACCGGTAACACCGGTAATACCGTATACCGCGGCAACCCTAGTTGCCACCTTGGATTTGGGAAAAAAAAGGGACACTCAATCAAATGTTTGGGGCGGAGGGCTCGGCCATTATTACCAGTTCAGACTGACCAATGAACATACAATTCGGACAAAGAAGACGGAAACAAAGTCATGTTAATAAATGTATTCGTTCAGGGGTCACCAGGGTGGATGTACACCAGCAGATAATTTCAGTCCAGCAGCCATGTGAACACACTAGACTAGAACACAGAGAGAGACATCACATGAGACTTGATCACAAACTTTCAACATTGCTATTATTTTTCATATATATTTTTGTATTTCTTGTTTGTTTTGGTGTGTGTGTGTGTGTGTGTGTGTGTGTGTGTGTGTGTTTGATTATACGTATGTGATTAGATTAGTATGTGTTTATGTTTGTACGAGACTCGGAATGTATGTTTATATAACTGTATTTATGGACTCCAGGAAGAATAGCTATGCTACTGTGCTGCTGCAAATGGATATCCAATAAAAAATAAATTAATCAATAATCAATAAATCAATATGGGCTATTGGAATTTTATGAAGACCCCCATGAAACTAGCCGTGCTATATATGAGCAAATTGTGGATATTATAGAAAAAAATGGTCTGCGTGTAAGTCAGATTACCGTTGACAGTATACCGTTTTTTTCATAGTGGTGGCTTGCATGTTTTATTTGCTCCATCTCCTTCCTCATCAGTCTCACCTCCCATTGCAAATGAAGACGCAGCGCTCGACTCCACTCACACTGAGTGACTTTCCTCCACTTTAATATGTTTATGTTTGAAATTGTGTTCCCGCTCTGTCTGAGAAGCGCAAGAATGGGGCGTCACGGTCACGTACGCATAGACGGGAAGAAAACTGGGACAATTTTAAGAGCCATAGAATCACAGGAACCGTATTAGACTACACAATGAAAGTAATCAAATGAGGTGTTTGCATTTTCCCCCAAAAAACGGGACAAATTGTGTCCCGGGTGAGATTTTTTTTTTCCCGGGACAGCTGGTGAGAAACGAGAACAACTCTGGGGCAACACTTTTTGATATGTCACTCTTGATGCATGGAAGCTCTTTCAGCACAATTCCAGAGCTGGAATATGGAAAGGGGCGTGTCTCATGAACATTTCATAGAGCAGCACTCCCACCTGCCACACCGCCATAGGATAGTCTATGTAGGACCACCGCTCAAATCACCCCGGGGGGATGTACGAGGCGGTGCCTGGAACACAGGGCATAGCGTCACCATCCTGCTCCAAGGGCTTGGACAGCACAGGGGGCCCACCTCACAGGAACCCACTGCAGTGGACACAGGGGAGCCAACACACAGGAACCCACTGCAGTGGACACAGGGGAGCCAACACACAGACAGGACCACGCTCCAGTGGACACAGGGGAGCCACCACACAGGAACCCACTCCAATGGTTGGGCTTGTTAAACGAGGCACACCTGGGTCCCCAGGCCCCAAGGGTTGGACACAGCATGTCGGCGTCTTTCCTTCTCTCCTCTCCTCATCCCCGCAGCACATGACCCTCATCCATGACTTAAACACGACTGACTTTATCGTTCCACACCTCATGTACCATGTGAGCATAGTTTGTGATTATTCTGAATAAATGGTTTCAGTTCATATGGGATCTACTCTCTAGGATCCATTTGAGCCGATGTTATTATTAAAGGGCTCATGTCATGCCACCGGTGGCATGGCATGAGCCCTTTGAACCCCCAGTCCTCTTGTTGGGACAAATATTTCCGAAAACAATATGTATTATGATAATGTGGCGAGCCTGGGAATAACCAGACGAAGCCCAGGATATAGGAGCCTAAACTCACCACACACCTGAAACACACACTCATATGAAACGCACCAGAAACACACACCTGAAACACACCACACATACACACTCACATGAAACACACCACACACAAACACACACACACACACACCTGGAACACACCACACACTCACATGAAACAAACCACACAATCACATGAAACACACCACACACACACTTGAAACCCTAACTCACATGAAACACACCACACACACTCACATGAAACACCACACACTCACATGAAACACACCACACACACTCACATGAAACTGACGCCTGCCTTGTTGCCGCTGACCCTCCCAGGATCCGTTGCTGCACTCCCAGGATCCGTTGCGTCACTCGGCGACCACAGCCGTGATCGCCACAATACTAACAATATATACTATGTATATATGACGACATCTGATGGACTTATAAGTAACAAAACTGAACTACGAAATTATGTATTTCATTTGCGAAAGTGATGATGACCGTTGCTGCTGGTTGTGTGATTTGAATAGTTGATTTGTATCATATTGAAATGTTTAGTATTATGCCTATTTGTTATTGTTTGTTGCGTCAAAATGTATAACCACGTGTTAATAACAATCAAATTTGCTAGAGCTGCAACCCGACCCTGGCGGTTTGTTATATCATGAGGCCAAACAAATCTAGCCCCCCGTAGCTCATAACTCTTTGGCGCCGCTACTGTTTAAATGTTGTTCTGTGTAGCACAAAAAAGCCTCAGAAACGCTTCCGTACAAAATGCATGTGTAGCAGGTTAAGGAGCGTGGGGAGACCAGTTTCCTTCGTCCCTTTGTTGGGAACTCGTTTATTTTGTAAAGCAAACAAAAGACATGCTCCAAACTAAATCATAACGCTCGATCCATGGGCTTCCTGGTTCCAGAGATGTTGCGCACCGTCTCTGGATCTCAGGTAACAACTCTCCCCTACTGCAACACAAAGCAGGCACATCAATACACATTCCCTGATTGGACCTGATCGCGGGCACCTGCTCGCAACCAGGTCCAACCCCCCCAGCCGATCCGGTGTGTTCCAAACCGTCCTCTACCTCCCCCTGCAGGCCAGACGTCGCACGTCCCCCCCCACATACCCCCACCGCCCGACACAGGCCGGGGCACATCCGGCTGCCAACTTACTCCCCCCCCCCCCCGGAACGGGAGAGGAAGTCCGCCACGGCCATCTGCGCCTCGGGCCTGTGCACGACCCGAAAGTTGAAGGGCTGCAACGCGAGATACCACCGGGTGATCCTCGCATTGACGTCCTTCATGCGGTGGAGCCACTGGAGGGGGGCGTGGTCGGAGTAGAGGGTGAACGCGCGCCCCAGCAGGTAGTAGCGAAGGGCGGCAACGGATGGCGAGACACTCTTTCGACTGTGCTGTACCGACCCTCCCGGTCCGATAGTTTTCTACTCAGCACCGGTCTTCTAGGTACTCAGTCTTCTAGGTACAGCACCGGGCGGTCGACCCCTTCCACCTGCTGGGTCAGGACCGCGCCCAACCCCCTATCCGACGCGTCCGTCTGCAGGGAAAAAGCGAGATCAAAGTCAGGAGCACACAGGACCGACTTTCCACAGAGGGCTGTTCTAATAGCCTCAAACGACACCTGACATGACTCCGACCACTAGACTGTATCTGGGGCCCTCTTACGGGTGAGGTCGGTCAAGGGGCTGGCCAGGTTGGAGAAGTGTGGTACAAACTGCCGGTAGTACCCTGCCAGCCCCAAGAACCGCCTCACCTTTCTTGGTCCTGGGCCGAGGGGAGGCGGCGACCGCTGCGGTCTTCGCGACCTGTGGCCGGACCTTCCCCCCCCCCCCAGGTGGTACCAGGTGATACTGGATCTGGTGGTATCACCAGGTGGTACTGGATCTCCCTCCGCCCGATCACGCACTTCTTCGGGTTGGCCGTGAGCCCCGCCCGTCTCAGCGACTGAAGAACGGCACCTGCCGCATATGCTGCTCCCACGTTCCGCTATAGATGACGATGTCATCAATGTAGGCAGCAGCATACGCGGCGTGGGGCCGTAAAACCCGGTCCATCAGCCGCTGAAACGTGGCCGGGGCCCCGAACAACCCGAACGGAAGCACCTTAAACTGGTAAAGACCGAGCGGAGTGGAGAAAGCAGTTTTTTCCCAGGCTGTTGGAGACAGCGGAATCTGCCAGTAGTCCTTTGTGCAGTCCAGAGTCGTATAATAGGTGGCCATGCCAAGCCGGTCCACGAGCTCGTCGATGCGAGGCATTGGGTAGGCGTCGAACTTCGACACCGCATTCACCCTACGATAGTCTACACAGAACCGGACAGACCCGTCCGGCTTCCCCACCAGAACGACGGGACTGCACCAGTCACTGTGAGACTCCTCGACCACGCCCAACTCCAACATGGTTGCCAATTCGCGCCGCACCACCTCTTGTTTGTGGACGGGCAGCCTGTAGGGGCGTGTCCGCACCGTTAAACCGGGCTGCGTCTCGATGTTGTGAGTAATTAGCGAGGTGCGACCACGCAGGGGCGAAATCACGTCGACGAACCGGAGTTGCAGACCAGCAACGTCCCGTGCCTGACTCCCTGAGAGACCCTCGCCCTGACCAACAGGGGGGGTGGGGCCTGGGCTAGGGACGTCCGGTCCGAGCTCTTCCCTCTCCGGTAACGTCGACGCAAACGCGACAGGGACCGCATCGTTCCACCTCTTTAGGAGGTTGATGTGGTAAACCTGCTTGTTTTCGCCCCTGTCCGACCGCGCTACCTCGTAATCCACGTCCCCAACCCGCCGTGTGACCACAAAGGGCCCTTGCCACTTTGCGAGTAATTTGGTGCTAGAGGTGAGCAATAGTATGAGGACCTTATCCCCCGGGGTGAGATCGCGTAATCTAGTCCCTCTGTCGTACAGGCGTCTCCGACTCTCCTGGGCTCGGTGCAAGTGCTCACGTGACAATACCCCTAGTGAGTGAAGCTTTGAACGCAAGTCCATGACGTACTGGATTTCGTTCTTGCCGTCACTGGACCCCTCCTCCCAGTTTTCTTTAATGAGGTCCAGGACGCCCCTGGGCTTGCGCCCATAAAGCAACTCAAATGGGGAAAACCCCGTGGAAGCCTGGGGCACTTCCCGCACTGCAAACAACAGAGGGTCTAGCCATTGATGCCAATTCCGAGCATCCTCGTGTACGAATTTACGGATCATGGACTTTAACGTCCGGTTAAACCTCTCACACAAGCCGTCCGTGGCTGGGTGATAGACGCTTGTGCGGATGGCTTTGACCCTCAATAACCCGTAAAGTTCCCTAATCGTGCGTGACATGAAATTGGTGCCCTGGTCAGTGAGAATCTCCTTCGGGATTCCCACCCGCGATATGACCTGAAACAATGCCTGCGCAACACTCTTCGCAGAGATGTTGCGCAACGGAATTGCTTCCGGGTACCGGGTTGCGTAGTCGATCAGGACTAACACAAATCGATATCCGTGTGCGGAACGTTCTAATGGCCCGATAATGTCCATGCCAATGCGATCGAAAGGGGCTTCCACCAGGGGAAGGGGCTGTAAGGGAGCCCTGGGGACGGTTGGCACTCGGGGCAGGATGCGCACCACCTGCGCACCTCTGCCCGAATCCCCGGCCAATAGAACCTGGCCATTATCCGGTTAAGTGTTTTGTCGTACCCTAAATGGCCCGCCATTGGGTTATAATGCGCATTTCCCGGCGGCTCCTGGGTACCAGCAACTGGGTGACAACCTCCTCACTCTGGGTGTCACGACTCACCCGATAAAGCCTATCCCTAACCACTATAAAGTGGGGGTAAGTCAGCGCTGCGTCTGGCCGGACCTTACTCCCATCAATAACCATCACCTGGTCGTAGGCTGAGCTAAGTGTGGCGTCACGAGACTGCTCGAGGGGGAAATCCTCCACCGGTGGGAACCTCGGCGCTGGGACCTCGGGTTGGGGATCCCCCGCCTCCCCCGATCCCTGAGCAGCGTCGTCCGCCCCCGCCTCGGCGCAGAACACAGCACACGACTTACATGTCCCTACCGGTCGTGCCCGCACCCCCATAGTCCCCCTAACAGCCTGTGGAAACCCAGCCCAATCCAACCCAAGAATCAGGGGATGCGTGAGGCTCGAACTAACCGCCGCCTTAACACTATGCTTTTTCCCCCCACAACTAATTTTGATAGGGACCAAAGGATACTCGTGCACATCCCCGTGTATACACCTCACCACAACGCTCGACACCTCCACCAATGCCTCGGACCGCACCAGACGCTGGTGGATCATGGTCTGCATGCAGCCTGAGTCCAACAGCGCCTGGTGCGTACCCCGCTGTATCCTCACCGTGATACGGTACGCCTCACCGGGACAGTGGGGAGGAGACGGGGCACCGATGACGCGGACGACCTGACCCACCTCCATCAGAGGGCATTCCCGCCGGAGGTGGCCAGGCCGCCCACACCCCTCCCCTGCCATCTGAGCGCCTGTCTGTGGAGTGGGGGGGGGGAAGCAACTCATGTGCCCGCTCTGGACCGGGCCCCCCCCCCTCTCACCCTTGGTGCCGGTGTTGGTCTGTCCCGCCGCGGGGCCGCCGCACCAGCCCGTGGGCCTGCTACCGGCGGTCACTGGCTCGCCGTTGGTGGAGGCAGGTGGCTCTCTGCTAGGACGACCGCAGCGGAGAGACTCTCGGGCCGGTGATATCGGACCCAGGCGGCTGTCCTCGCCGGCAGCCCCTCCACAAATCTCTCCATGGCGACCTGCTCCACCACCACCTCCGCTGTATTCCGGTCTGGAACCAGCCATCTCCTGGCCTGGTCCCTTAGCTGTTGGGCGAAGGCGAAGGGCCGGTCCCTCTCGCCGAAGGCCAGCGCCCGGAAACGCCGCCGATGTTCCTCCGGGTACAGGCCCAGCCGATCCCAGATGGCTCGGGTGATGGCGTCATAATCCCGCTGAGCCCCGACCGGCAGACTGTGGGCGGCTAGCTGCGCCTCGCCCGTCAGGAGCGGTAGGAGACGGTGCGCCCACTCCTGGCGAGGCCACCCCGAGACCTCGGCCACCCCCTGGAAGGTCCCCAGAAAGGCCTCTGCGTCATCCGTCTCCCCCATTTTCGGGATGTGAAATTTGGGAGTAGCCCCCCGGGGTCCCTCGCCGCGTCCGCTGGATGTGAGGAGCTCCCGGAGCATGGCCCGATTGGCGGTCAAGGATTGGGCCAGTTCCGTAAGCACCTCGTTCTGAGCGTGGTGTAACTGGCTTTGTCGCTCCGCCATCTGGGCCAAGTGCCCGAGCACGTTTCCCAATGGGGACTGGTCCATTTTCAATGCGCTCACCCCACTTTGGGCTCCACTGTAGCAGGTTAAGGAGCGCGGGAGACCAGTTTCCTTCGTCCCTTTGTTGGGAACTCGTTTATTTTGTAAAGCAAACAAAAGACATGCTCCAAACGAAATCATAACGCTCGATCCATGGGCTTCCTGGTTCCAGAGATGTTGCGCACAGTCTCTGGATCTCTCTCTCCGGTATCAACTCTCCCCTACTGCAACACAAAGCAGGCACATAAATACACATTCCCTGATTGGACCTGATCGCGGGCACCTGCTCGCAACCAGGTCCAACCCACCCAGCCGATCCGGTGTGTTCCCAAACGTCCTCTACCTCCCCCTGCAGGCCAGACATGGGTTTACATTTTGTTCTGACAATCGTGCTCTGGGACACGATTAAATCGATTTTCGTCAGCATGAGCACCAATTAGCGTGATACCCGAGTGACTTTATTTGACCCCTCTTTATACTGCATGGAGGCTGGCAGTGAAGCGCTTTTTCTCCATCGTCTCTTGATTGTCAAGACTGGTGACTAGGGACTTGGCACCCAGCTGAAAGATACAGGTTCAATAATACTCGTCTGCGGCCTACTTGTTCCCAAGACTTTTGCAGCAATTATGTTAAGTTTGACAATTTCATATTTTGAGTTGGTAAAACATTGGCCCGGGCATTTAAAGGTCTTTTACATCAGAATGAACCATGGGATATTTTATTAGCAATCCTCCGCCATTTTGAGTCTAGAGAGTATAAGTAATGTCAAATCCTAAATAAGGGTTAATATACCTTATCCTAGGCTAATCAATACTTTGTTTTTGCCAGATCTTGCATGATAAACACTGTGGCAGATTCAAAGACAAAAATGTAATCCCATAATCACAAATAATTGCTAAACAATGACCTAAACAATAGACCATTGACATTATTATGCCCCTCTACTTTCGGAATGGAGATGGTCAGTACGATGTTACAATGTACAAGTCCTTGCCAGCACAGGAACTTTAAAAGCCAAAGGAGACGTTAACAAGATGTAGAAACAAATGTAAGCCTTTATTGGAGCAAGGCATTAAATACACAAATCCCTTTTCTTTTTTTTTGGTGTTTAATAGTAAAAAAAAAAAAAGATCGTCTGGTACAACAATCACTGCCTTTCCTTCTCACATCACGATAACAGAGGTCTCCGTCTATTTTCTTTAACTGCGCTCTAATGCTAATATTCTAAGCAGTTGTGAAGGAATAAGAATAATTTTAAGTAAAGATCAGCAATGGTGCATTATGGGAATTATAGGAGAAACTATCAATCGCAATGTCTCCAATACTGGTGTATCAAGGTAGCATTGTGGTTTAAAACAGTCACTTGCGGATACCTGTATGAATCAGAGTATGCACTTGCTTTCCCATTGAGTTTTTACATATAAAAAAAATCTTTATAAAGTTCTTGTAACTCATACAAAGCTTTGTATTAAATATAAACAAGCTCTTTTAATGATATGCAGAGAGAAGTGCATTTGAAGCAGAGGAAGAAAAAAAAAGAAGCAAGGCTGAGGAAAAAATAAAAGAACATGTTCCAAATTAGTTAAGGGTACCATGATGGTGAGAGTCGCTGGACGTACCAGAGAATCCACAACCATAAATAATATGTTCCAGCGTCATGGTGTTTCCATTTAAATTGTCCTGACCCTCTCTCCAAACCTCCTCATCATCCTCAACCTCACTCCCAACTCCCTGTGACAGAACACACTTTATCCCTAATTTTTTCAGAAACCAAAACATTCACAATACATATTTTTTAATATGGTATAGTTTCACTTTCCTTTTAATAATCTGGATTGGCCCCTTTCTATTTATTTATTTTCATCCAGAACAGAACAAGCAATAAAAACAATAATAATACAAAATGCGCAAACACACCACCCTCCCTGACCTATCAAGCCTGTCTGTCACACCATGACCCAACGCGCCCAATCCAATCCCCTTCCTTAGCCGCCATAGCTCCGCAAACAGCCACGCCCACAGTCCCACCCTCTCCACCCAGCCCAAGGACCGCTAAGTCTCTCGAGGAGCACAGTTAGGACATGACTCCGAACACAGGGTTGTGGCGACAGATACTTGGCCCGATCTCCTCGTAGTCCTTCTTGGTGTGGCAGACCTGGTAGAACTCGGGCTAAAGGGAGAGAGAGGGAGGGAGAGAGAGAGGCATAGAGAAGGAGAGCATAGGATGAGTGGCTAGGCTTCTCACCTCCAACTTTCCTGTAGAACACACTTGTTTTTCGGTTTGTGACACCGTGAAAGTCTGGGCTGGTATTGGGTTAGAAACACGGACGACATTGACAAGCACATTTGGGGCATCCATACTTTCAATTTCACAAATGGACAAATCCTTGATGATTTCACCAATGGTGACGGAACAGAACACATCTGCCCTCCCTCATTTCGGTCCTGGCCCAATTGCTTGACGATACATGTCTTGTGTGCACAGTTGTAGATGTCAGATGAATTGCTTGTTTCTTCTGATCAATGTTGTAGTGTCGTAGAATATAAATGATGCCGTGGCAATGAAAATAATTCAAAGCTGAAGGTACACGCTGACGCTTCCAGACAATAGACCCTTCCTACAGAGGCTTATCGTAGCACCAACACAGCTGTCGCCCATAGAACTAACTACGGCTGAACTTTTATGTATCTGTGCAAGGGTAGTAGACTAAAGGCTTGGACATTGTTCACCAGTATATGGAACGTACACAGTGCAGAAGAACATTCTTCTCAATCTGTGTGTCATTACCCAAATGTCTATGCATATTTGGGAACTGAAGGTAGAACCGTAGAGTGTTTCCCTATAATGTACAGACCTGGCAGAGACGCCAGCGAGCACCACATCCACGCCCAAAACAATAAATAAAAATTAATAATAATAAGAGAAGGTTCTTTTTAACTTATTTAATAGAGTGCCATTGCTAGCAGATCCCTTTAACGGCTTTAGAGAGAAATGGCTCTGGCGTGTCAGACTATGTAGGTAAGATAGCGAAACATGGCCTCTGGAAAGAGAAAAGGCTGAGACGGACCACCAAATATCTCAACACTGTTCTCCAAAACATACATTAACGAACAATAAAGTCTATACTATAGACTTATACTAACTATTTAAGGACACGCACAAACTATTTACATCAGCTGTGGTGCGAATATGCAGAATATTCCTATAATAATCGTGCAGATTTAATACTCAACATTACATTTCACTGGAGTTTTACTTTTTAATCCCGATGTTAAATTAAGTGTAGTGAATGGCTGTTGGCGGATGAGGGGGTTTATTATAACTATGTTTTGTGTTTGGAGACGTTAGTTCCCCTGTTCAATAACTAAAATAGGCTATTACGCTTGCATAGAAAGTTAGTAGTAAAATATGATGATAGGTCTATGATTGTAGTTTACTACTACAGAAGCAGTAAGAACACTGTGTTGAGGAACGAAATAAGGCTGTTAGCTCCGCCATGTCCTACAACGTACAGTGGCCATGGTGACCGTGAAAACGATACAGGATTGTGATTGGTTAAATGGCTATATTCGCTGGCGAGAGAAATCGATCTTGGTTTGAATAAAATTAATGGTTCCTTTTCGCAAAACAGAAATCCCGCAAATGAAAGCAGACGAGAGGCGTAAAAACATTGATTCTGCAGCAGTTGTGTCCGCCTGCAACATTACAGGCAGTATGCACATGAAAGGACTTTCTGAGGAGTCTGAATGATACAGCCGGACATTGATTTGGGCTTACAAGGAGGAATACAGTTTCCAACATTTAGACATCACAATCCCTACGGTACATATTAATTTGACAAACACCCGTGTTTGTCCTACGAAAAAGGGACATGTAAAACAGTTGAACAATGAGCACAGTTAAACAACTACTGCCTGTAGTCTTTTCAAAGCAAAACAATACTAGAGCGGTGAATACATGAAGCATAACTGAATTGCAGTGGGTATTATACATAAGCTAAACTCACCGTTGATGCTAACATTGATCCACCGAACCACACAGCGTATCTCTGCATATGATGAGTGATGACCTGGACATCGATTGGTTTGGGCTGTGGAACACAGAACAGCAAGAGTGAGATGAGGCAAGCTTTGGGAAATTGACCAGCTGCGACTAAGGAAACTCCAACAGAGCAGAAAATCTAAATAAACAAAGCACATGAATACAACTTGTGTTATGTAGACGTGTGTGTCTACATTTAAGTGAAAAGTCCTTCAGGAATTCTGTCAATATGAATCCATTAGAAACAAACTACTGCAATCAAATCAATAAGCCAGTATTTACCTGCATTATACATAATAGGAAGAGCTGCAAAACTATAAGATACATAATCTTTATCTTCTTATTAACAATATATATTGAACATAACAGTATTCATTGTAATTATTAATATGGGACAAGTGCTGGTCATGTAAACAGGATATGAGCATGCCCACTATGTGCAACATCTACTGAAAAAGGTAGGAACAACTCCACACAAACGGGGGACCTCATTGGATGGTGGGTTTGTGACCAGGTGGACAGCTGCCTCACTCCGCACTATGCTAACGTAGCCCTTACCTTCAGCCTGTGACCAGGTGGACGGCTGCCCAGGTCTGCACTATACTGACGTAGCCCTTACCTTCAGCCTGTGACCAGGTGGACGGCTGCCCAGGTCTGCACTATACTGACGTAGCCCTTACCTTCAGCTTGCCGCCGCTGAGCTCCTCGCTCATCTTGAGGCGCGCGTCCACCGTCCTCTTCAGGTCTCGCTGCATCCGCCGGCCAAAGTCCCGGAACATGGTGGAGCCCCCGGACAGGACGATGTTCTGTGACCACACAAACAGGAAGTTCAAAATCGAAGACTGCCTCTTTCAGTGTGAAAGGGAAAAAAAACAGTGTGAAAGGAAAAAAATGAAAAACCTTTTAAAAAGGTCCCATGGCTTGAAAATCACTTTTTCACTTTATGAGGTTTTCTAACATTAAAATGAGTTCCCCTAGCCTGCCTCTAGTCCCCCAGTAGCTAGAAATGGCGTTAGGTGTAAACGAGCACTAGGTATCCTGCCCCGCCTTTGAAAAATGTAAGCTCGGACACTCTGATTTTGAATTTGGCCCCATATGTCATAAGGGGCCAAGTTACCTCCCCTTTGTCTGCCTTGCCCGCCCAGAGAATTTGGCCCGCCAATGAGACAATGAGCTACGTGCGAGCGCCAAATGTGTGTGTGTGTGTGTGTGAGAGAGAGAGAATACCCTCACTGTAACACAAGTGATTTACACTTTTTTGTTATTTGGATAACCGTTATGCTGTTGGTGTTATGGCACATAACACGCCGGCTTCTCTGACGTCTCTTTGACTCCCTTAAGTACATGAACCGCGACATGGAGGAGGAAGGGATTGTTGCTCAGGGCCACGTCCCCACCCTCCACCTTGACGCTAGGGCCCGACCGATATTGATTTTTGAGTGCCGATGCCAATTATTTTTAGAGAAAAATTACGATTACGATTTAATCGACCAAAAAAAAAAAAAAAAAAAAAAGCATATAAACGTAGTTTTTGATACCTTAAATATACTTTAAACACTTTTGACGAATATGTGAATTGAAATGCAGAACCTTTGAGTGTTTTAGAATACATTTACAGTCAGAAATTAGTGTAATTTAAAATGTAAAATAAATAACTAACTCCCAATGTGCTGCGCTCGTGAGCAGTGACTAACACGTGCGTGCTGAGCAGTATGGTCTCATCGTTAGAGTCTACAGTATAACAAATTAACATGGCCTGGACCTAAAGAAAAACAGGCACAACATGCTCAAACAACGCGTCTTGTGTACATTGGTGAGGAGAGCGCGCAGCTGCCTGAGCGAGCGTGCTTTCATGTTGTATGGTAAAATTCAATCTCCTCTTTTTTACTCCAGCTAAAGTTTTTAGTTAGCTAGGCGAGTAGGAGCGCAATCTGGATACTAAGTGCAATAACATTTGTATAAAAAAAATAAAAAATAAAAAAATAAAAAATCGGTTGTAATCTGCGTCTTTTCGGCAGATGTCGATTATTTTCAAAAAGGCTATAATCGGCCGATTAAATCGGCAGGCCGATGAATCGGTCGGGCCCTACTTGACGCCTCTAAAAAAACGGCACGTTTGTGGAAAGCTCATTGTGGGACTGGCTCGTATTGGCTATAACTCTGCACCAAGGCTGAATTTCTTGAACGTCTTCAAATACTGTATTAAGTGCCCACTAAAAACTATATATAAGCATCCATAAATTAGCATGCCATGGGACCTTTAAATTGTGTAGGTATCTTTTTATTTGTAGTAACTTGTTGTCAAGTTAAATATATTTTATATTTGAATGCACAATGATATGTAGTGAGGTTCATATACATATGTTCCTACATTGCAAAGGTTTTGCTATATAGCTAGTACGTTTCTTCATTGCAAAGATATTAATTTTATTGCCGTTACTGTATTTTGTGTTTTACTTATTCTATTTACATTCTAAATTGACATACATTTTATTTCCTGTTGAAGCAATTGTGACAGGGAAGTTATCCCAGGGATTAATCAAAGAGTTGGACTCTGAATAAATGGCCATAGAATCAAAATATTGCCCTAGATCTAAAGACACTTTGGACCTAGAGAGTGTTAGTGGGGGGGCTTTTTTTGCAGCTTTATATTTATGTTTGACTGGGAAGGTTGACTGGGAAATTAACCCAATACCCCTAGGCAGAGGGTTGTACATACAAAAACGCATCAAACCCAATACAGACAGTCTCAACAGAATTTGTATTCGTCCAGCTAAAACAATCTGCTTATCTTCGGCCCATTCATTTATTCATCCAAAGATGAGGCCAAAGACAGAGGGAAACCCTTCATGACACCGAACATATGACCCTGTTGCCTTCCACTAGACACAACGTCAGACCAAAGATGAGGAGGTAGGAGCGTAGTCTTCCACTAGACACAACGTTAGACCCAGGATGAGGAGGAGGTTATAGAAGTGTTTTCTTGCCTTATAGAGAGGGCGTCGCACGTCTATGGGGCAGTTCTGGATGACCTCGTCCACCACCTCAGAGATGGGCTGGGTGAAGTCAGGGTTTGCGAACTGGAAGATAGAGCATTCATTGGTTAACACGCAATAGAGACGGATCCCTATGGCAATTTAATCCAAGCATTACAATTATATCATAGTGAAAAAATCCCATCATCAATTAACCAGAGATGCGCGTTATCAAGTCTCTATAGACTATAGGCCTCTATATTGTCATCAATAATGTGTTATTTAATAACCCAATTAGGTACCATGACGGCCTGTCGAAAAGCTGTATATTTCTTCCAACTGTCCCAATATAAAAAAAATGTAATGAAGAAAGAGCATTAAGAAAGGGTCCTCATCGCCTCCTGCTGGCCAGACGGGTCCACGCACCTCAGGGTGGAAGAAGATCTCGGGCCCCAGGAAGCGCTCGTAGCCCACGTCGATGGTGAACTCCTTCTTGCTGATGGCGTTGATGCCCGTGTACTGCTTGATCCACTTAGAGCCGTCCGTGTCGTACTTGTTGAACTCTTTCACCAGGTCTGGACACACGTAGCTGTAGCGCTCCTGAGAGGTGGAAGAAAGAAAAGAGTGATTAAATCCTAATTAATGCTACTGATAGTTAGCTGTTCAGCAGACACTTTTATCAACATACATTGAATTCAAGAACAAGTTATTAGGGAGCAGGTTAATAAGATGTGTGTGTCATGTATCTTGAAAAACACGGGTGTTTGTGAATATGTACCGTAGGGAATTTGATGTCAAAGTGTTTAAGGCTGAAGGGAAACAAATATACATGGAGGGAAGCTGTGTGGATATCGCCAGTCAAAAAAAGACCAGTCCATTTTTAAACGACCGTCGTTTTGTTTTTGGGAGTTTACAATATGCCACCAGCCGCAAATACAAACATGCTTTTAAAAAAACCCTCACTCACCAATCAGACTCCCCAGTCTTATTTGATTTGGTAACGTCTTGCGTGCTGTTTCTAATATGTACCGTATTTAAAAGTGCACCCCTATGTTGTGAACATTTATTCAATCTTTGAGAACAAATCATTACTCTCCATCAACCTATCTATCCAACATTCATCTTTGGACTATTTGTAGCTAGAGCGATATCTAGAAACATTCCAGTAGGGTATGGTTGTGTGTTAAATGATGATGGGGATTGGATGTCAGTCTGGGTCACTTGAGGGCCCGTCAAGTGACCCCTTCCCACTGCTCCCAAAGGGGCCCTCCGTAACCGGGGCCCCAGCTACCGGGAAAGGCCAATCAGGGGGATTAGCTGATGGGAAATGTAGTTCGTATGCGTTTGTGAGCTACCTTGACAGCTTTGGCGGTCTCCAGTGACTGCTCGGGGGGGATGCCCACCTCCCGCTCCCTCAGGAGCTGCTGGGTGAAGTAGGTGATGTCACGTCCTGCGATGGGAATGTGCTTTATACAGCTGCCAATGACATAGCCCTCCGCCTAGATGGGGGGAATGAGATAGAGTAGTGAGAAATAAAGTCAAGCAAATAAGAAATGGGGGGTGGGAGACACAGAGAATTTCAGGCTGTGTGCAAACCGCAGGAATGGCAACAGAAGACAGGTCCCAATGCAAGGAGTCTGGGCTGAGTGTTCAGAGTCTATATGTGTGGTGTGGAGGTCTATAGTAGCTCCCCTCAGTTTTGTGTTGTTCAGAGTCTGTACATGTGGAGGGAGGCCTATAGCACCTCCCCGACCCCTCAGTGTTGTGTTGTTCAGTCTATACGTGTGGTGTGGAGGTCTATAGCAGCTCCCCTCAGCGTTGGTGTTCAGTCTAAACGTGTGGTGTGGAGGTCTATAGCAGCTCCCCTCAGTGTTGTGTTGTTCAGTCTACGTGTGGTGTGGAGGTCTAGAGCAGCTCCCCTCAGTGTTGTGTTGTTCAGTCTAAACGTGTGGTGTGGAGGTCTAGAGCAGCTCCCCTCAGTGTTGTGTTGTTCAGTCTATACGTGTGGTGTGGAGGTCTAGAGCAGCTCCCCTCAGTGTTGTGTTGTTCAGTCTATACGTGTGGTGTGGAGGTCTAGAACAGCTCCCCTCAGTGTTGTGTTGAGCCTCTGTGAGTTCAGTGGAAGGGCTCAGGCCTGCTGACTTGGCCAGACCAGGTTTCTAACTTGGTCCAGTGGGGGATTTTCCCCTTCTGTCGCTGATACCACAGGCTGTGGTAACAGTGAAGTGTTTAGCTTGGTTGAGGATAATAACAGCTTCATGTTTTTCAGTTTGGGTATCAAACGTGATTTTTCATACACAAAACATGCTGATAGACACATATACAAAACTAATCAACAAAAGAAAAGAAGAAACTACGATGAACACTTTATTTTGATATAATTATTTTTATAAATGCTTGGGTAAAAAAGCAGTTGTGCAAGTTCTTCTTAACCTAGACTCTAGCTGAATTACCAAGAGGAAATCTTAGCATTATCTCTCTCTGTCCTAAAATTCAATTGAGTGCCCTCAAAGCTCCCCACAGATATTTGTTTTACAAGTACCTGAAATGCATGACTAATGCTAACAACGTCGGTAAACCAAGCGTGCTGGTAGTATTGGTCACCACAGCAATGATGTTGACGCAACACTTAATATGGATGACATGAATCAAACCCGTTAACTCATAGTTATTAAACATAGGTAATGCTAGTTAAAAGGAGCAGTAACCGAGTTAGACACTGTTAAAGAAGAGCTTAGTGTGGCTTAAAAGTATCTGAAGATACACAGTATGTGGCCTGCACAGTATCAGAGCATTGTTTTAGCCTTGGTTCAAACACAATTGTTTCTAAAAATATAAGGCCTTAAGTAGGCTTAAAAAATAAAAAGGATAAAAGCAAAATGACGGAGTGTACAATGACATGTAAGGCACATCCAACCACCGTAACTCCGGTGAGACCGAAAGGGGCAACCAGGAATCTGATATTGTACAGAATTATCTTTAATGGTACAAACAAGTCCTGATTGGTTGTTCTTTGGTTGTTCTGTGGGTGTTCTGTGGGTTGAAAACATTTTGACAGCCTACTCCACAGTCATAATAAACACGTTGAATGTAGTTTTTGTGAAGAACATTGGATTAACAGATAACAAGGAATACTTCCAACTGCTTCTTAAACACACCACTGGGATTACGTGGATAAATCACTAACTAAAAACAAATAAACTCATTACTTGGATGACCTGAGTGACTTTAGTTTACTAACCACTATTTTCAGAATCGGTCTCTGAAAATAGAGGCAGATTCTGGTCTCTATAAAAGACGTTTGAAACAATGAAGTTTGAAACGTCATTGTTTCAAACCCCCGAACAATGACGTAAATATTCAAACTTTTCCATGATTTTCAGGGAAAGGGACTGGACAGAGTGACTAGTTAACATTGGCTAACTCACCACTGGGAGGACTTGGGTGACTAGTTAACATTGGCTAACTCACCACTTGGAGGAATTGGGTGACCAGTTAACATTGGCTAACTCACGACAGGGAGGACGTGGGTTACTAGTTAACATCGGCTAACTCACGATTGGGAGGACGAGGCTGACTAGTTAACATTGGCTAGCTCACTACTGGGAGGACGAGGGTGACTAGTAAACCAGTTATCAAGTCCAAGACAAATTACCCAAAAGAACAAATAGAGTAAGCTTAAACTTGATCTCACCACTAGAAAACACTGGTTAACTCACCACTGGGATGAGGTGGGGGAATGTAGTTAACTAAGCACTAGTTCACACTGGTTAACTCACCACTGGGTGACATGAGAGAGAGTTAACAAAGCACTGGTTCACACTGGTTAACTCACCACTGGGTGACATGGGAGAATGTAGTTAAAAAAAGCAGTAGTCAACACTGGTTAACTCACCACTGGGATGATGAGGGGGAAGGTAGTTAACTAAGTAATAGTTAACACAGGTTACCTCACCACTGGGATGACATAGTACTAGTCAACACTGGTTAACTCACCACTGGGATAACGTGGGTGACTCCGTCCCCACTGTCAATGACGGTGCCGGTGAGGGTCCTCTCTCCCACCTGCCTGGAGGTCCAGGAGGCGGCTAGGGCAAGCACAGCCTGGGGGGGGAGAATCTGACTTTATATATGATGACTTTACACAGAGGTCTCACTCTATTCTTACAATTTAGTATCAAACATAGATTGAGATGAAGAGGTTACGTGACAAGCACCACATTTCTACAGCTCTAGCTGAATAAAAAGGCGATTGCTACACACCTCCTTTTGTATCCTATTCTATACGATTAGACAGAACAGGATATGATGAGCATGTGGTATAAGCTCCAGCATGAGTATTTAGACTACAACTTGAAGATAAAAATGTACTTTATTAATGTCAGTTGGGCAGTCATTGATTAAAGTACATTTATCACAAACACAGCCTCTACTGTGCTGATGTGTAAACACAGACCTGCACGGCGATGTAGAGGCCGGGCACGTTGAAGGACTCAAACATGATCTCAGCCGTGTACTCTCGGTTCTCCGGTGTGTTCAGCGGAGGTTCAGTCTGTAGACAACATTTTAAGAAACAAATACGCACATTCAACAATATTTTCAGACTAGTTTTTAAACAATATTTTACAGCTTACATATTATAATTAAAATAAAAAGGGCCAAAACTTGAATGGTTTCCTTAACAATACATTATGAAATAATTCTTCCAATTCCTGTCTATTCCTCAGGATTAGATGACCAATGGTACTGCCCCCGTTCCATTTGACCAATAGTACTGCCCCCGTTCCATTAGCCATCCTTCTTGAGAAGTGTGAGTGTGTCCTAGTTCCATGCTTGTACCATTACTCCAAGATGCTTATACTGCTTGGAGCAGTGTTCGGGCAAACACTAACCCCGCACTGCAAACCCAAGGTTTAAATGTTTTGTCAACGTGTAGCCTAGCTTCTGGCTCTCCAGAAGACTGACCAGCAGGAAGTAGTGGTCCTCTGGCTCCGCCCTGAGGTATTTGAAGATGACCTGCTCCATGAAGCGCTCCATCAGGTCCCAGTCCTCGACAATACCGTGACGGATGGGCCACTGTGGTAGGGAGGGCAGAGGAGCTTTAGCCAATCAGAGTGCTCACATTGAAACATCCATCAGTTTAAGCTGCCATCATCTTCTTTACGTCAATAATACTTTGCACCAACACTATACCTGAGTGAATAAATCAGCCCCATAAACCATAATAATGGCAATCAGCTTGCATACTTCCTTTCACACTGTATGTAGATCTACAGACTAGAATGCAGTCATGATTTTGGAACCTATTACCAATCACCTATACTAATTTCTCAACATAACAACCACTATTTGTGCTTTGTTTAGTCTAAAACGGTATCATTTTTTCCTTAAATAAGAAGCTTTCCCTTAGGGTGAGGAGGTGTCACACAATATGGTCCAATCAATAAATTGCTGAATCAGTTCTTAGTGATCGTTATTTTATTGAAGAGCTAACATGCACGGTGAGGAGGACGACTGTGATAAACACACTTCTACAAATAGATCATCCCTGCCCATTATCTGTATTTAATCTTTCTTTATCGGGCTTGCTATGCATTTCTTTAAGATACCTTGGTGGAGTATGTGGGCTTGTCTATGGCCTCGTCTCCAATGAAGAAGTCCAAGTCGTCCACACCCTTCATCATCCTCCGCTGTGCCTGGTCGCCCACTTTGGCCGACTCTTTGATGGCAATACCTGAATAAAGAGAGAGAGAAACAAAGCGGAAAAGGACCTTATGAGCAGATTTCTTCTAAATGCTAGGCACCTAGCATTCCAACTCCCCACTTTTATTACTCACAAGCAAAACACCACACTCCCCTGACCAAATCATGCGTGTTCCTACCCAAACAGTCTGTGGATCCATCCATAAAATGGACACTGGTTATGTTCCTTTATCAAAGTAAGGATTGTATACGCTAGCTATGCTATGTTAAAGGCCTATGGTCAATGGGAATCATGTGAACAATGTCTGCCTTTGATAAATGGAACTGATACAAAGCACAGCACCTTGGTTATCTGTGGTTGATTAAACAGAGAGCTGAGATAGCATGAGCTAAGGTTGATAAACTCACATGAAGGAACAATGAACTGGGGCTCTGTGTTTCCTGCATAACCCAGCTTAGTGTACCTGCAGGGAGAACAGAGATAATACTTTACAATGATATCAGGAAGGAGCGTGTGGGAGTAAGGCATGTTAGGGCTCAACACGATAGTTTATGGACATTGGTGAACCAATCCAATACCCAATACAATACACAAAACACATTATCAGGGGATGAAATACGGTATGTATACAGCCAGATGGAAATACAAGATTAAGATACCGAACTAAATAATTTGTAGCACATTAATAGTGCATTACCATCCTGCAATACATAATACTCTAATAGAGCAGATTTAAGCAAGAATATATTTTCCTGCTGAATTGCCTTCAATGATATTGATGACATCAATACCATCAGTGTCTTTGAGGGCAGGTTGAGGGCCAAGGTCAGCATCCCCACTGTGTTCTAATGGAGGACCATCAAAAGACTATTCATGATACACCAGAAAATAGGAGACGCTGTTAGCATTTGGACCACTTCTGCGTTTCCTAATCAACCTAAAAATAGACCCTGACCTCACCTCTGTCCACTTTTAGTATTACGCATTAGTGATGTTGAGTTCTAGTTAGTTTAAAAAGACCTACAGGCAGGATCAATCATGTGCATGATATTAATTAGGACCAAAGAAAAAAGGTTTAAAGGCAAAGGACTGTGTCCCGACCCTATGTATTAGGTTTCGGCTTTTCTGTTATAGATCAGAATGATACTACAAGGGGGGTCTTGCATTAGGCAAAGCCAAACAGACAAAACGTGTGCATACCTTAGTAGCATCAGACACCAGATGTAGCCTCTCACTGCTATATTCCATGTTGTGACCAGCACATGCTAGCCCGATGTTGGAGAGACACGATAGGCCAACTTCCTGTCGCCATTAGACTGATAAGTCAGCCATAATAAGATATTTCCTAGTCACAACAGAAGCTCCTTTCTATTTAGAGCTAGAGAAATGTTGGGGGGGCTAAAATGACATTGTCATTTGATTTTTATGTTGAAGATATTACTTTGGAATGCTATTAGCAGGATCAACTGATACTCAAATTGTATTGCTGTGCATATTAGCATCCTATATTGGCAGAGAGAATTTTTTGGGATAGAGTGACAAAGATAATAACTTTACCAACGTTTTAAAGATATTATAAAACGGATCTGTGTGTTTTGTAACATTTGTCAACATTTAGGTAGTAATTCGACTTTTGGTTAGTGCAGGAGGCCACTTCCTCTCACTACACAGTACTTCTTCATAGGAACCATCCTGCATTAAGGCAATAATGCCCTTGTGTTGTATGCAAGTGAGCAAGAGAGAGAGAGACACCAAAACAGTACTGCTTCATTCCACAGAGATGTCCCATCATGCTTAGAAAGGACACAAGTCTCAACAAGTCTAACCCACCAATACCCCCTAACACCTTGACTTCAAGGTATGGAATGCAAGAAGTTTTGGGTCTATATGCAAGCAATGCAAAACCTTTCTACCCTGCAAATATACCAATAACATGTCATGACTGCCATGATTATGTATCTTTAGTCTAAAGAGAAACGGTTGAAATAGGCTACATCCATCAATCTTTCAAGGTCTTGTAGACCATTTATTTTAAGCTAATCTAGGCTACCTTAAATAGTTTGAATCTATAAACATTGCAGATCACCAAACTATTTTGAGTAAATTGCCCCATAAATTGCCACATAAATGAGAAAGGAAAGCACGACTAGTATGCATTGACCAGATTGAGAATAAAAAGGAAGAGGACACTTCGGAATGCCGTTAGTACGGCATGTTGAATAACCAGGTCAGTGCTGTCAATGGCATCTCTATGATGGTTACCAGTCTGGGCAAATATCCATAATCGATCAATTAGAGAAGTGACTTCAGAAAGCCTCCAGTGATGCCGATATAAGACCATATATGGACTAAAGAGCCTAAATGAGGAAGTGTGGGCCGTGGAGGAAGTGGATCTGCGCATGCCCGGAATAACAGGGTTATGCCAGATTTATGAATTGCAAAGCCTAAAATCATATTTCTCAGGCGCCATTGTACATTAAACGTGTAAAATATGGCAAGAAAATGGCGTGTTACTCGTATTGGATGTAATACCGCCAATCCGAATGAATGAAACCGGTTGCAAATGCCTTGATCGCAATAAAGCCAGATTGGGTCTGTTCGGAGAAAGGTCCAATTGTACATCCTCCATGCAATTATCCCGACTGGGGGAAAATACTGTGATATTATGGAGGCAAAAGGCCATCCACACAGTTGAATAGATCCACGGCAGTATGTAAAAACACACACCCAGTTATCGGTGACAGTGAGAGCCTTAGTAAAGCCACACGGTGACAGACACACACCCGGTTCTGTTCCCTAAACATTAAACCCTATCTGGAGCGCTTACCCTGTGCCGCAGTCCACCACGCACGCCGGTAGCCGTCCTGCCATGTCTCGGCTGTGATAACTACAGAGGGTGAATGTTTCTGATGGATAACAGTCTGTGTGTCTGGATCTTGCAAAGCGTCCACAGGCGGAACCCTGAACCCACAGCCTCTACTTCCGCACTCCGCAGCAGGGAGAGGCAAGATGGCTGACAGGGCAATCGGCAGTCATACAGATAGGCCTTCATGATTAAATAATGTAACTAAATCCTATTCAACCGCCTACAGATACATGATGAAACAATATAACTACATCCTATCCAACAGTCATACAGATATATGATTAAATAATATAACTATAGTTATATTATATAATCATGGATTTGTATGTCTGTTGGATAGAATGTATACATCCTATCCAACTGTCATACAGATAGATCATTAATAATATAAGTATATCCTATCCAACAGTCATACTAATACATTATGAAATAATAAAAGTATATCCTTTCCTAAAACAAGCCTATCCAGTGGCTTGGTTTTCATTTAAACCTTTTAAATCTAGAGGTAAATATCTTCGAACAGAGTTGTCTCTGCTCAGCATAGAAATTAATTAAATAGATTATATAAAATAGAAGACCAAGTAGGAAGACAGCATATGGTAACGGTACGGCCGCACCAAACGCGTTACTCGCGTTAGGGGCGTCCAAACTCGGCATTTTTGCATAGGGAACCATTGGTATAGGCGCGTAGACGCGTTACATGCGATGAAGCGTCGCGTTAGGGGCGTTACGCGCGACAGACCCACGTAAACGCAGTAACGCGCCCAACGCACCAACGCCCGGAGTTCAGAAATCGGAACTTTCAACGCTCCAACGCGTGGCGCTTAGCCGCGATAGCCAATCAGCGTGGAGCTTGACCCGACGTCACTAGCAGAGAGTAGTGAGCTTGGACAGAAGCATACGGCCGACATCTTTCTTTATTCTGGGTGGAAATAGTAACATAGTTACGCTATTAAATGCGTTTATGGAAACATTTTTAGCGAGAAATGTGCATTTTACTTTCATAATGTTCGCTCGGTGAATGTGAAGGATGTTTGGTTTGATAGTTATGACGAAGAGGGAACGCTCCGTTCACTTGCATGGACAGAGTGTCTGGATGCTAAGCAACCTCAACGTCTTGGCGGACTATTTCTCTGCTGATCAACACTACGAATGGTGGAAACACACCAGACACACCATGTGAAGTTATTTCACCCGATTATTGTTATTTATATCAGAGATTATTTAATCTAACCCGATCTAAACTCTATCACCCAAACACGGCGGCGTTTGGGGTTCCTACCTCGGACTCCAGCGCAGCCACGGCCGACAACTATCTTTATTCTGGGTGGAAATAGTAACATAGTTACGCCATTAAATGCGTTTATGGAAACATTTTTAGCGAGAAATGTGCATTTTACTTTCATAATGTTCGCTCAGTGAATGTGAAGGATGTTTGGTTTGATAGTTATGATGAAGAGGGAACGCTCTGTTCACTTGCATGGACATGGACTCATCTAGCTGCGTTGGCGCATTGACGCGTTGGAAGCGTTGAACCGAGTAACCACCACACAATGATCAAGCGTCAGGTTAGGCGCGTTACTCGCGTTATCCAACGCGAGTAACGCGTTTGGTGTGGCCGCACCGTAAGGCAATAAACATAACATGCATATCGCTGATGTGCGTGCCTGCGTGTGTGTGTGCATGTGCGCGCGCGTGTGTGTGCATGTGCGCGCGCGTGTGTGTGCAGGGTGGCAGCAGGCATAATGTTGTAAGACTATGCCGTGTTCTCCATCTTCGTTCGTTCAAAAGAGTTATTTAACAAAGTTACCGAAGTGTTGTCAGTTGTAGGTCTAACAATAAGTGGACGGGAAACAGCATGTCGCCTACCAATATAAAAACTGAAATCCGATTGTTATCAGCAAACTCCACCATATTCTTGTACAACATTTCCCGAAGTACCTCTTAGATTATTTTCAAGTTCCTTTACTGTAGTATGTTTTTATAACCAGATGCCAAAGTCATACCAAATGTATATCAGTATAGATGGCTGCAGTGCCTATATATATGGTGCTGAGGATTGGAGTAAGGAAAAGAAAATGAGGATGACATAGGAATGCATTAAGGAGTATAACACTTATGTGTTGCTGTATTTTACTATGCTTTGTATTGCAAAATACTGTGATATAACCATTTATCGAAATTAAACCAGGCCTGTTTCAAGATATAGAAATTGTAGTTTTTATAATTTTTTGCAACGCAGAAAAGATCTGGGTGAAAGACCTGTCAGGACCTCCGAGATATTCAGAGAAGGCCCTGGATCCTCAAATGAAAGAAACGAAAGAGAGAAATAATTGTTTATGGGTAGAATACCCTATAGAGTGGCGTAGTCACGCCTCTTCCGGTAGAGCCCATGGGACCTATGAGATCGAAAAATATGTATTGGTTTCAATGGAGAGAAAGTAATTATCTTCTGATCCCAGTTTTTATATGCCCTGGATTACACATATGTTGTTTGTGTATCTAAATGATAATTTTTAATGTCAAGAGTTTGATCGTTTATTGTGGAATTGTACAGTTAAAGGCATTAGCAAAAACACAATGTGAAAGACTCGTAGGCCTACGTGCCGTCACGCTCCCTGCGACTGGCGTGGACAAGACCGACAATCTCCCCATCGGCATTACTGAAACTCCACATGCCCCAACATATAATGGTTTTCACCTCTTTCGATGCTTTTATCCTTCCCCTGGAAAAAACCTAACATTATCAAACTTTTTCACAAAAATGTTTAGTTTTCTTTGCATGAAAAATTATCATTTAAATCCACAAACAACATATGTGTAATCCGCGGGCATATAAAGACTGACCAGAAAATAATTACTTTCTCTCCGTTGTAACCCATTCATATTTTTCAATCTCATAGTTCCCATGGGCTCTACCGGAAGATGCTTGACTTCGCCAGTCTTTTATCATGAAAGCTTTTGGAGACTGATACACAACTTGTCGAACAGAGTGATAAAGACGATGCACAATGAAAAGGTGAAAAGAAAAGAGGGAGGATTCTGATTTTGATGCGTCTGATCCACTGTGTGGTTTAAACTGGAGTAGTGGCCATGTGGGAGTTAAAATTAAACAAATTGCAGTATAAACCATAACGGAGTGTCGATGTAATTTAGAGATCATGGGGGTGTATTTGTTTCAAGGTTTATTACGGGGTTTGCACAGGGTTGGATAGTACTAGAAAGATAGTAGTGAATCCAGTAGAGATTAGTTCTCGCTGAGTGAATCCAATAGAGGGCGGCAGTACATCGACACGATTCAGACCAAAAAGAAGAAGAACAGCTAGCTGGCTGATCACATCAACAACACTCTGTTCCCGTGTCTTTATTACCGTATTATTATTATTATATATGTATCAGGACAATCGTTGTCACTGGCTGTGATTGACCTTTCCTCGGAGGACCGAAGGTAGGCTATATGCAGTATAGCCTACTCTACTTAAGATACAATAAGGGTGTTATACAACTCTGTGGTGAAGGAAAGCATGCATAACAAATGTATTTGTGGTTCTACATCATTCAGACCATGGGGAGATATCAAGTGAACCCTATTCGAAAGTATTTCACTTTCGAGCCCGCATCCAACAAGTCCCTGTGCCAGATTGTGGGTTGTGAGGCGAGGATCGCCGGCAACCACGGCGGCAACCTGCAGCGGCACATCGAGAAGAAACACCCGGCCGTGTACCGGGAGCTGCTTGGGCAGCCCGGCCTGAAGAGACACACCGCGGGGGTTGGAGGTCACACGGCGCTGCATTCAGTTGTAAGAACCTGTTTATTAACGTAATGTTTGGGACGGCCATTATGATCGGTTTCGATATCATTTATTTTTCCAAGTCCTGCAGATAATCAATGTGCTTGTACATGAAGACGTCACATCAACATTACCGCCTCCATTTCGGAAGCATAGGGGCATTGGGATCGGTGTTGCCATATTGGGCCTGATTTTCCTGGCCCAATCTGGCAACAGTGATTGTGATGTTAGTGTCATGGTTTCTGATAGTTGTTTGTAATTAATCGTTATATAATTTGTATCATGCTAGACGTGGCCAAACAAGGTTTTTAATGAACGCAGGTTGGATACGCTGAGGAATTCACAGTACCACAACTCAATGGAGTCTTCTCAAAATAGCATTGGGTTGTAAAATATGAAGTATGTACAACCAAAATTCCCTAAATGAAGTATGTGATTTTAGATCATAAATGTGATTTCTTAAATCTCACCACGGCCCCGTTTTCCGAAAGCATCGTTAGCCTAAAGGTACGAACACACCAAACGCGTACCCGCGTAAGATTTACGCGCGTAACTCAGCTAAAATGTTGCTTGACCATTTTGTGTCAAAAATGGTCCTACGTACGCAGCTACGCGCCTGTGGCTGCGCTGGATTTAGGAGTCCGAGGAAGGAAACCCAAACGCCGCCGTGTTTGGGTGCATGATAGAGCTTGGATCGGGTTAGATTAAATAATCTCAGATATAAATAACAATAATCGGGTTAAATAACTTCACATGGTGTGTCTGGTGTGTTTCCAGCATTCGTAGTGTTGATCAGCAGAGATATAGTCCGCCAAGACGTTGAGGTTCCTTAGCAACCAGAGACTCTGTCCATGCAAGTGAACGGAGCGTTCCCTCTTCGTCATAACTATCAAACCAAACATCCTTCACATTCACCGAGCGAACATTATGAAAGTAAAATGCACATTTCTCGCTAAAAATGTTTACATAAACGCATTTAATGGTGTAACTATGTTACTATTTCCACCCAGAATAAAGAAAGATGTCGGCCGTATGCTTCTGTGCAAGCGTCACTACTCAACGCTGATTGGGCAACGCGGCTAATCTCATGCGTATGAGCGTAAAAAGTTCAATTTTTTTAACTATATGTACGCGCGTATATGTACGCAGCTCATACGCCGCTAACGCGGGTAAAATGTTGCTTTAGCGCATGTAACGCATGTACGCAGCTCATACGCGCGTAAACCAATGGTTTCCTATGGAAAAATTGCCGATTTTATACGCGTCTATACGCGGGGTACGCGTTTGGTGTGTTCGTACCTTAAGTGGTTCATGAAGTGCGTCGTACGAGCGTCGTACAGTTTTCACACCGTTTCCCGAAAGCACCGTTAACGAACGTCGTGAAATCACTCGTAGCTAACGAGGACTCCTACTTGTTATGTTTCAAAGCATCAACCATTATACCTGTGCCAAAAAAGATTGCAGTCAAGTGCCTGAACGACTATAGGCCAGTGGCTCTCACCCCCATACCTGCTAAATGCTTGGAAAGGCTGGTCATGAAACACATAAGAGGCATCACACCAGCTTCCTTTGATCAACACCAATTTGCCTACAAAGCGAACAGATCTACAAAGGATGCAGTAGCCCTGCTGCTTAACACTGCACTGGAGCACCTGGAGTTAAAGAACACTTACATCAGTATTCTCTTTATAGATTACAGTTCTGCATTCAATACGATCCTTCCAGGCAAACTCATCTCCAAACTTCAAGACTTAAACCTCAATGCTTCACTGTGTAACTGGGTATTGGACTTCCTGACCAATCGCACACAGAGTGTACAACTGGGGAAGCATCACTCTTCAAATCTGACCATCAGCACTGGCGCCCCACAAGGTTGCGTGCTCAGCCCACTTTTATACACCCTCTACACCCATGACTGTGCTCCCTCTTGCCCATCCAACTACATCTTCAAATTTGCAGATGATACAACAGTGCTTGGCCTCATCTCCAACAACGATGAGGCTGCCTACAGGCAAGAAGTGGGAAACCTGGCAGTCTGGTGTTCTGAGCACAACCTCAGTCTCAACATTAGGAAAACCAAAGAGATGATCATTGACTTCCGGAAGTCTTCCCAGCATAATCACCATCTCCCACTCTACATCAACGGTGAAGAGGTTGAGCGTGTCACCTCTCTAAAGTTTCTGGGTCTGACACTGACGGAGGAGTTGTCCTGGGTCAAAAACACAGCTTCCGTTTTGGGGAAGGCCCAGCAACGCCTCTTTTACCTCCGGAAGTTGAGGAAAGAACACCTTCCTCAGAGGCTGCTGTTTAACTTCTACCGCTGCGCTATAGAGAGTGTGCTTACATACTGCCTGAATGTATGGTCCTACAGCTGTACAAAGGCGGAGCAGGCAGCCATCCAGAGGCTGATTAAAACAGCGGGAAGGATCATTGGAGTAGAGCTGCCCGACATCTTGTCCATCTCCTCCTCCCGTTGCCTGCAGCGCTCTAAACGCATCCTCACAGACCCTTCTCATCCTGCCCATCATCTGTTCCTGTTACTCCCGTCAGGGAAAAGGTTCAGATCAAAAAAGGCACGCACCTCCAGGATGGCAAAGAGCTTCTATCCCTGTGCAATAAGGCTCCTCAACAGCTTGACCACCCCACTCCCCACCCCCCTTCATCTCCCCCCGCCCCCGGCCCAGCCCTCCCTGCCCCCCATGGACTGCACTCTAAGACTTGATGCACCTTAATATGGAGATATGGAGATATATTGCTTTTTATTATTTTTATTATTATTTTATGTATGATATTTATGAATCTATTTATTAATTGTTATTTATTATTATTTAGCTGTGTAAGTCTGGTTGCCTCTACTGTCTCGTTGTCTTTATGGCAATGACAAATAAAGTACTTTGAACTTTGAACTTTACTTGTAGAGCGCTAAGATCGATAGCCTACTATAGCCTCAGTGGTGTCACCAGCGGTCATTCCGTGTATTGGATGCGTTTTATTAAAACGCATCCAATACGCGGTCATTCCGTGTATTGGATGCGTTTTATTAAAACGCATCCAATACCAATACCACGGAATGTCCAGCTGGCGCAATTTCGCAACACCCCCAAAACAGTGGTTTCTGCCGATATATTACTCATAGACTACTGTTAGATTTAAACAGCAAAGACATAGACATGTTAGAAGACAACAACAACATAATTTATTGCAGCATTTTATATTTCCAAAAATACATGCGCAGCCAAAATGTACCGATCAAGATCAACGCCACGTCACAAGGCAACCCTCTCAAAATGCATAATAAAATCAAATGATTCCATTGCTTTTGTGTGAGAGGTCGCTGTCGAGCTGCACTTGCTGTCTCCCTCTGATTTTTGCTGTACACGAATCATGCTGAGATCAGCGAGTGTCTGAGAATTTCTGCAGGCGTTTTTTGTTGCGATTGTTTGACATAAAGCACTATCGGCGTTTCGGTGAGGCTTTGATGAAGTTCATTATTTATTTAGTTAAAAACATCCCTGACCTTAGTCGAGTGCACAATTGACAAGTGAGATCGTGGTTTCTGCAGTGAACGTAAACTGCTGCGGGAAACTGCTGGGGGGGGGGGGGGGAGACGACGGTATCGTGCGGGGCGGTGTCCTGCGTACTACAGTGACGGTTTCGGGCGGTTCCATTTCATGTAGGCTACACCGTCTAGGCTTCGCCTTATGGGCTGTTCCCGTGAAAATTTCAAACTATGCACCAATCAGCGTGGGCACCGGCCACATTTCACACGGTATCGTGTCTATATAACGCGGTGTATACCGTCGCTCATCCTCCCTTTTCTTTCAGCACTTGGGCTTATCAGCGAATCGAGAATACAATTAAGAGGACTTCGACACGGATCTTCCAAGCCGTTGGCAGCGGCTCGGGCGAGGCCTTGGACAAACTGCCCTTTTCAGGGCCACCTGAGAGCGCTCCTGGAGCTAGGTCCTCCCCTATGCGCCTCCCTGGACGACGTCTTCGGTGACTCGGCGTCCGGTTTTTCCCGCTCCCGGGTTACAACCGCCACCGTTGTCCAACGCGAGAAACCGCGCTGGATGGCCGATCTCTTCGGGGAGATCATGGGGGAGGCGGCGGCCATCAAGGGGATTCCCATGCTGGCCCCACCTCTCGTCCCCGTATCTGACGATATGTAGGGCGAGTGCTTTCGCACCCCATCTTCTTCCCGGCGGGTTACCCAGTGCCCCTTGTTCCCGCCTGTGCAGCACCTGTTTACTGCTGCCGGTGGGGACCCTTCGACCCTGAAGGCCCCGGTGAAATCCTTCACGGATTTCACCAACGTGGAGGGGTGGGCCGATACTCAGGCGAGGGGGATCCCTCGCCCGGAGCTTCCCCTGGCAGCGCTTCTCTGTCCCGGCGCCGGATGGCGCCCTAACGAAAAGCCGCTGCCCCCCGACCGCCTCCAGAGACAGATTGTCGGCCTAACGGACAGGGTGTTCGTTTTTGCCTCTCAATCCGCGGCGGCGGTCAACAACCTCGCCCTGCTCTCCTCTGCCATGGTCTCCTTGTCGACTGGCAGGGAGGCCTACGGCCCGGAGGAAGCCGCGAGATGGCTAGCTGTTTCCCGCTTTTCCAGCGCCATCCTCCAGCTATGCCAGCCGATAGCCGTTTCAGCCGGCCGGCATATGGCGTGGGCCACGATGATCCAGAGGGCCATTTGGCTCTCCCACACTGCGGTGCCGGAACGAGAGCGGGCCAGCCTCGTCCAGGGCCCATTAGCGCCGGATGGCCTATTTGGGCCCCATTTCTCCGAGGTGCTCGCGCACCAGTAGTCTGTCCGTGGAATCGTTCCCGGTTCGGGGCGATTCTCACGGGCTCCTCCCACCAGCAGGCCAGGAGGAAGCGGGGTCCAGGCCGGTCCCAGCGTTCCAAGGGGCCACCTCCAACTCCAGCCCCGGTGCCGCAGCAGCAGTAGCAGCCGCCGCCGCCGCAGACGGGTAGAGCAGCGCCACGGACCGGGAAGCTTGCTCCCACTTTTTTTTTTTTTTCCTACGCTTGTGGTGCGTTCCTCCATGTTGCCTCTTTCCCCCCCTTAGCCCGGTGGCTGTAGGGTGGCGGTCGGACGGCGTGTTCACATAGCCTCTGGTTCACCTGCTTCTAAGAAGCGGCGTCCCTTGGAGCCTCGTGGACGGACCAGAGTCTTATTGCACGAGCCCGTGGATACGGCCGCTTGTACCGGTCTCCTGGTTCCCCACATTATCCCCTCTACCTCCCTTCAAAAGTTTGTGGAAGGTGAGGAGACGGGTCCGCACGCTGTGGCTACAGCCTGCGGACAGCGCACGGACACAGGTGCGGCGACCGGACGGCTCGCCCCCTGTTCAACGGGCACGAGCGCGACATCTAGGCAGCTCGTTGTTTTTACAGCGGCTGGTTCTGGTACGTCTCCTACGCTCGCTGAGCCTCCTCCCTTTCATGGGAAGCCCCCCTTGGTTCACACACAGTGTGGAGGCGTTAGGGGCCGAGGAATACGGGTTATTCCTGGACGGTCTTCCTCTGCTGTCGGCTCGCCCTCTCTCCGACCGCTATGCGTGTTGGGAAGAGCGGTGCGTTCTACCATCGTGGTTGGACAACACGTTGAGATGGGGCCATCCCATACAGTTCAAGCGTCGTCCCCCACCCTTTTTGGGGTTGGTGGAGACCACGCTACGGGACCCGGCTGCGAGCACGGCTCTGGCAGCAGAGGTGGCCTGTCTCTTGGTGAAGGGGGCCATCACTGTCGTTCCCCCCCACAAGTCTCACCTAGGGTTTTATTCCCGCTACTTCCTGGTTTCCAAGAAGTCAGGGGAAAAGAGACCTATTCTGGATCTTCACGTGTTCAACAGATTCGTTGCCGCGAGGAAATTCAGAATGCTCACTGTCGGATCGTTGTTCCGGTGTGTGAGAGAGGGCGATTGGTTCACATCCCTGGATCTCAAGGATGCTTACTTCCACGTCACTGTTCGGCAGGCGCACAGGAAGTTTCTCCGCTTTGCCTTTATGGGGATGGCGTACGAGTACCAGTGTCTGCCGTGCGGCTACTCCCTGGCTCTGCGCACCTTCTCAAAGTGTGTGGAGACGGCGTTGAAACCGCTCAGGCGTCAGGGAAAGAGGATTCTCTTCTACCTAGACGACTACTTATTCTGAGCAACGCAGAGGAGGCCGCGAGAAGGGACACCATGACGGTGATAAACCATCTCTCCTTCCTGGGTTTTGCCATCAACTGGGAAAAGAGCTTCCCGCTCCCCAGCCGGCAGACAGTCTATTTGGGGCTTTGCCTAGACTCAGCCACCATGACTGCGATGCTTTCGCCTCCTCGGCTAGACACCATCCTGTCGGCGCTCTCCCGTTTTCGCGTTCGCAGAAATGTGACCGCACTGTCCACCATGCACCTGTTAGGGCTGATGGCAGCTGCCCACCCCGTGGTCCCCCTGGGTCTGCTTTTTATGCGCAGACTCCAGCGGTGGTTTGCTTGCCAACGGTTGGACCCCAGGCGACACAAGCTCAGGGTGCTCCTCGTTCCCCGTTCGGTGTCGCCATACCTGGAATATTGGGCCCGCCCTTCTCAGGGCTGTTCCCCTGGGCAGGGTGGCGTCCTACGTAGTGGTCTTCACGGACGCCTCGTTGACGGGTTGGGGAGGAACGTGCCTCTCTCACTCGGTCGGAGGCGAGTGGCACACGGCCCCTGCAGCACACATAAATGTGTTGGAGCTCGACGCTGTGAGGAAAGTGCTGTTGCATTTCTTTCACCTGGTGCGCGGCCGCCACGTTCTGATCACGACAGACAGCGTGTCGGCGGCGGCGTACATCAACAGACGGGGGAGTCTGCTCCCCTGCTCTCCACCGAAAGGTGGTCGAGCTCTGGCTTTGGGCTCATCAGTATCTCCTCAGTCTGAGAGCCCTGTATATCACGGGCACCCAGAACTTTGGGGCGGACCTCATGTCCCGCGGCGTTCCCCGCCGAGACGAGTGGCGATTACATCCCGACATTGTCAGACTGATCTGGCAGAGGTTCGGGACGGCGCAGGTGGACCTCTTCGTGTCCAGGGAGAACACGCACTGCAGGTGGTGGTTCTCCCTCAGCCCTCGGGATCTTGGGGGGGTAGATGCGTTGGCACACACACCTTGGCCGCGGGCTCTCTTGTATGCGTTTCCCCCGCTCCAGCTGATCCTTCCTCTTCTGGAACGGGTCAGACAGGAGAGATGTCCCTGATAATAGTGGCCCCGGAGAACCGTTCAGCTCTGTGTTTTCCAGAGCTGGCCGCGCTCTCGCGGTCGGCGCCGTGGCTGGTACCGTTCAGGCCGGATGCGCTTTCACAGGCCCACGGGACGGTGCACCACCCGCCCGATGTCTCGGGACGGCTGTTGGTTTGGCTCCTGAGAGGTTGATCCTGCAGGGCAAAGGTTTGCCTGAGACGGTTATCAACACTATTCAGAGTGCTCGTACGCCTTCTACTTCTTCCCTCTATGTGGCGAAGTGGTGCGCCTTCTCTAATTGGTGTGACAGGAACCACGCTGTCCCATCTCAATGCGAGGTGGGAAGCGTGCTTTAGTTTCTGCAAAACTTATTGGAGAAAGGTTTGGCCTTCTCCACTATCAAGGTCTATGCGGCAGCCGTTTCTGCTGGCCATGCAGGCTGTGATGGTGGACCGATCTTCAGCCATCCACTGGTCAAGAGATTCTTGCGTGGGGCTAGACAGGTCAGGCCTGTTTCACGCGTGCTTACACCACGATGGGCACCCATTGTGTTGCGCGGATTGTCCAGGGATCCTTTCGAGCCTCTTTCTCAGGCCCCTTTGGATGCCCTGTCCTGACGGCGCTCTTGTTGGCCTTGGTTTCTGGCAAGCGGGCTGGTGAGCTAACCGCTCTGTCTGTCAGCCCGAGTTGCTTGTTGCTAAACGAGGACAGCTCGCGTTGCTCAGACCTAATTCTGCGTTCCTCCCGAAGAACATTAATAGTTATTTTCGGTCGAGGGATATTGTGCTTAAGGCTTTTCACCCCCCGCCTCATTCTAGTGAGGCGGAGGAGGAGTTGCATCTCCTGTGCCCGGTGCGGGCATTGGCTATGTACGTGAATCGCTCGCCGCGTTCCGCCCCACACAACAGTTGTTTGTGTGTTATAGCGACGCTAGCAGGGGCCGCGCTCTCTCTAAGCAACGGTTTTCTCGCTGGATATGTGGGGGTATTTGCTTAACCTACTCTCGGCAGGGCTTGGCGCCACCGTTGGGCGTTAAAGCTCACTCCACACGGAGCGTGGCCGCTTCAACGGCTCTACTCAAGGGCGTTTCGGTGGAAGACATCTGCGCGGCTGCGTCTTGGTCTTCCCCCGGCCCCTTTTTTCCGTTTTTACATGTTAGACATGTTAGACGGGTTCACTCTGCAACTCTGTGCTGGAGTCCGGGACCCCTTTTACGGCTTAAGAATATAGACATGTTCTTTAAAGCGGCGTGGCGAGTTGGCTGGCGAGTTGGACTAAACTACCAGTCTTACTCTCCCACTGTTTTTTTAAATGAAAAACAGGTTAGGGTTTTTTTTCTATTGGGCCGCCAATTGTCAGGTGGTTTTGTTTACCAGTATGGCACTCCTGCCGTTTCTTTCAAATAAGAAACGGCCCTTATTGGAGAGCCGTAGCTCCGCCCCCGGTGGTAGCGGACCTAATGGAAACCGTATTGCTCTGGTTTTTCTTTTCCTTTTCATGGGTTTCATGAAGCACGGATTAGAGCCGGAGTCTTTACAGACTCACTTTTTTTCTCTCTTGATCATTGCCTTGCTTGATCTAGTAGGAATTCATTTTTTATCAAGCTGTTGTGTTTTACACTTCCTTGGCTTTTTGAGTCTTAATGTGCTCTGGTGACTTAGGTCGTTTTGACTGGGGTCCAGCAGGAGTACATTGATCGGGCTCCGCTCGCAGCTTCACCTTAGCCCATAAGGCGAAGCCTAGACGGCGTAGCCTACATGAAATAGAACGATACTTATGTTATTATAACTCTAGTTCTATGATTGTAGGCGTAGCCGTCTAGTTTCCCACCTGCTGTACCCTCCAAATGCTGAAAGAAAAGCGTGGAGGATGAGCGACGGTATACACCGCGTTAGATAGACACGATACCGTGGGAAATGTGGGCGGTGCCCATGCTGATTGGTGCATAGTTTGAAATTTTCACAGGACAAGCCCATAAGGCGAAGCCTAGACGGCTACGCCTACAATCATAGAACTAGAATTATAATAACAAAACCATCGTTTCTAGTCGAGTCTCTACAGAGAGACAACGCAGCGATATCATCATGAGCAGTTCTAACAGGAGAGAAAGTGTAATCCGCAAGCTGCTGATCATGTGAGAGATGGTTATGCAGTCGCATTATACAAAGACCTTGAAAGATGGTGCGATCTACGAAAAAGAGACGCAGAGGAACTTTCCTTACGAGGCTTTTGTCGGGATAAAAAAACTATGGTCAGCAAAATAAAGAATATGTTGCCGTTTTTGCACTTGTAAATCGTTCATCGCGTTTGTAGCCAACACTCAGACGTGAACTCATTCTTGCATGCGGGTGTCATTCATACAAAAATAAAAACATTCGGGAGTATGCTAATTATTCAGGTCTAGACTCCGTGCGCAGCCCCGCCTTCTCCAGTGAACCAAAAAAGCCCTCCGTGACGAACGGGGGATTTGACCCCATTGGTTTTACAGAGGAAACTTGAGATAAGACGGTGAAATCGCCGGGCGTGCCAAACTGCGACCGAACCGGCTTGGCAGTGTAAAAAGGCCTATACATCATCCTGCCCAACAACATGGGCCAAGTAATTAGTCAATTAAACCTTATGAAACCGAATCAGATAAAGTCGGCTCTCTTTGCTGAGCAAAGCATGTTTCAGAAATCAGCACATTAAGATAAATGTAGTTGTCACACAAGCTATTCTTGATTTTTGTAATATGGAATTATTTCAGGGGGGAAAAATGCCTTGAAAAAATGTACGAGCACAGTGTGTTCAGGATTAGGACTGATATAGCATATGTCGGCCTAGGCCTAATCAATTGTGTTTTAATAGCATTCAAATTATTGCAGTCTATACTTTCCGTAGGCTACTCTGCTGTTGGCCTAGCCTGGTTCTACCAGACTCTCGTACTTCACTTCATTTCATTTCATTTGTACAGAGAGTCTGGACCTAATCAATTGACAAACGTTAACTCACTTGAAGGCGGGTGTCTGTTGAAGTTTAAAATGATTGGATCTGCCCAGTGCCACTCTGGATCTGCCATAACCAATCGCTAACGTTTGGTTGTGACGTATGTCATGCGCCGGGAGTCACGCGCAGGTTGTACACAAACCAAACACCTTGCGCGTCTGCACGAAAATGTACGTCAACGACAGCTGTAGGTTTTGTTCGTCGAATTTAATTTATCGGGGAAAAATTGCACATTGTAAATCAATATTTTATAGTAAGGCCAGAGATGATGTATGCAGTCAACTTTCGAAGCTGGGTCTAATCGTTGACAACACGCCGCTTCGGTCGTTTCGGATCTGTACCAAATGCCTCGTGGTGATTAACAGGCTTCTTCTTCTTCTCAGACACGCCCTCTGTTCGCTGATTGGGCGCACGCTGTGGTAGCGCAGAAAACCAAATTACATACAGCAGGTCCAGACCTAGTACTGAAGGGAAATTCAAATTGAGCGGAAGTACTTAGGTGGGCGAAGCCAGGCTACTGTTGGCCTTGATGGGGAGGTATTTTAACCCTTTTGAACCCCATTTTCCTGCGACATTCCTGCGTCTCCCCCTCCTACAGAGCCCATTTCAGCACCTTATCAGTGGACAGTTACAATCCTACGAACGTCGTTAGTGCAGTGCACGCGCGTTCATGTTAAGAGAAGTTTCAGGAAACGCTCCGAAGAAATTTACGATGGTTCGCAAGATCCATCGTGAGAATTATCGTATGAGCGTGGATCCATCGTTATCGGGAAACAAGGCCCAGATTATTGACTTCTTTTTTTTTTTTCAGACTTTTAGACAGTATCCTTGGCTTACAGTCTCGAAAGGCAGAAAAAGCTTCAGGGACCAACTTCTGGTTGCAAACACGAATCAAATCACCCAACAGAAATGAGGGAGCTAGACCACATTTAGTCAGACTAGGTAGACAGACCCAATGACGGGATATAATAAGAGTCTATTACACAGTCCCAGCTCAAGAAAGATCTGGATATTTCAATCATGCATTTAAAAGAACATATGCTTTTCAGGAAGAGGGTGAGGAAGAAGAGGAGGGTGCGCCTGAGTATGATTCAGCTGCTTCCACTTCAAACCTCTTCTCGCACTACCATCCTCTCACCCCGCCGGAGATCACAGAGCAGGCCATCTCTTTCCGCTTGAAAGGCGAGAACGACGAAGACCTCTTGTCCAATGACCTTCCCCCGCCCCACGCCCTGAGGCACGACATGGTACTGCAGCAGTTCACCGACATCATGCTGGCAGACATGCAGCAGATCCAGGACCCCCTGCTGCTGATGAAGCTCAGACGAGATGTCACCGACCTGGTGTTCAAAGCTGTTGAAGAAGATGCCAAGAGAAGTCAGATCGGGAACAGAAAAGAGCTTTATTGCCAGGTGAGTGAATGCACTTGCACAAGGATTGTTTTTTTATTGATTGTTGGACTGTTGGAAATACAAAAAAATGAATTTGGCTCCTCGCTCCTCCTTCACAACAGATGCTCCCTCGCTTCCAGATGTCCAGTGAGCCCTGTAGCAGCGGGGCCGGCCCGAGCTCGTATATGAAGAACTCTCGGAAGCAAAGGAGGGCCAGTAAGAGTCGGAGGATGCCAGCTGGGGGGGGAGGAGGAACGGGAGACGAGTGGAGGGCGAGCATGTGCGAGTTAAATAGCGCTGCCACCCTTCAGACACACCCGGTTAAGACAGAGACTGAGCCGCTAGAGGAGATGGAGTTACCGGTGTATTTCTCCCCCATCAACTTGGAGGGAACCAACGAAGGTTGATCAATTAAATCAGTTTTTTTTAATGGTTTGAAAGAAAAACCTTTAGAAAACATTTAGGGGTAAATTATTTTTGTAGGGCTACCTGCCCAATAAAGTTTTCCTTCAATGGTTGCTTTGAACTTAATTTGTTAATTTTTTTCTCATGGGTTTCCAATGTGGAAATATATGTGCAAAGTTCCTTGATGGTCCACTAGAGTTGGCTAAGTAAGAGATATTTGGCCTTCTTGTGTATCAGTCATGCCTCTTCCGGTAGGGCCCATGGGACCTATGAGATCGAAAAATATGAATGGGTTTCAATGGAGAGAAAGTAATTATTTTCTGGTCCCATTCTTTATATGCCCTGGATTACACATATGTTGTTGGTGGATTTAAGTGATAATTTTTCATGCAAAGAAAACTAAACATTTTCGTGAAGAAGTTTGATAATGTTGCTTTCCACGCGAATGATGTACGTCACCACCCGCGCTCGGAATTCCAGTACAGACATGGCGATCTCTCTGCTCCACGCCTGTCGCAGGGAGTGTCGTCATTTACGAGACGTGTAGTCGTTCTCATTGTGTTTTCTTAGCCTTTAACTGAACAATTGCACAATAAACGGTCAAACTCTTGACATGAAAAATTATCATTTAAATCCACAAACAACATGTAATCCAGAGCATATAAAGACTGGGACCAAAAAATAATTACTTTCTCCCATTGAAACCCATTCATATTCTTCTATCTCATAGGTGCATGGGCTCTGCCGGAAAGGGCATGACTTTGCTACTCTATTGTATTTAAGCATTTAAAATCTTCAATGTGTTCGCAAAAAAAGTTGCTAGAATACAAAAACATTTCACAACTTGTAGCAACTGTAAGTGTACAAATTAAACGTTAAATAGGGCTTGTGCATTGCTTCACATTGCAATAGCCAATGTCATTTTGGGACCATAGGAGGTGCATTGGATGATAGTATTTAATGAATAATTTATGGTTCATTTATATATATTATGGAATGACATGGGTGTGTATTGCACTGCCACACCGTTTATCAACGTTTCCGTCAATTCAGTTCCGGCACCGTTCACAGAAATAATATAGACAGTTTTGAACCTTTGCCTTTTCTTCCGTTTTCCAAATTAGTTTTATTGTCACAACTAGCCTGACAGGTGATTGGCTTTGTTCCAGCATTAAAACTCTATATAACGATAATGTAAAAATAATGGGAAATTAACATCCGGAACCAGAGCTGTTCAAAAAGGGGGCGGTCACTTTAGCGCTCTATGGTTTCCGCTTATGTGTCACACGTTGCTCTGAATGATGATTCAGGGTGTGTTCCAGATGCCTCGGACTCAAGCCTTCCGAGCTTCCGAGTTATTCTAGGTCTATTGGTCTGCGCCGCTGTTGACTCCACTTGGATCAATAATGAACTGAGAGGTCCGAGAGTAGTACGCAGTATCGCATTCAATATGAAAGCCCCATTAATGTAATGTAGTCCATAATGTATTAAGCCTACACTTAGAGTAATTGATAAGAGCCCAAAAGAAAGTCCCGAAAACAAAGTGGCTCTTCATTCAAATCAGGCACTGCAGTCGCCACCTTTGCGAGGACCTCTCGGGGTTTCCATTCAGGCAGCGCCATCGTCTCCAGGGGTCCTCTTGACGGCACGTGTTTTCAGAGCTGCAATCATGTCGGACCTGCCGATGAAAATACTTCGCAAGAAGATCGAGAAAAGAAACGAAAAGACCAAAGAACGCAAAGTTCTCTCTCTCAAAAAAAAGAATGAAGGCATCGGTATGTATTGTAATGAATCCACGAGACCTGATTAATGTTTTTTGTTCGTAATGTTAGTTACCAGCATCAGCCATGCTAGCACCACAGCATGGCCCTAGTCTGTAGGACCAGTTTCCTAAACACGTTAAAACCAGACCTATAGACGGTCTGAAACACGTTTAAACCACATCTATAGACGTGATAACTCTATAAACCGAGCCATATATTATACAGATGTAGCAGTGGATTATCGGTTTTATTAATGACAATGCAGTTATCGTCTTCAGGTAAAGTAAGATCATAGTCCGTTTTAAAGGATCACTCGGTTTTAAACACTCGTAATCCCACGAATGGGCAGATTTTGATCGATTATATAGTGCACGTCCTTATTGTTCTTTTGTTTACCTCAGTTCCAGAAAATGGGCTGTCAGGCGCAGGAGGCGAGGAGACCCCTAATTCCGTGTCTTCCGAGACAGCCATTAAACCAAAGATAAAACCAGAGAAACAGAAGTTACCCAAACAACCAGAAAACATAACAGACCTCGTTACGAAAAAGAAGAAAAGGAAGCTGGCAAATGACAGTGAAACGTCAGGTAACTATATTTACATAACATTGTAATGGTTGATAAACGAGTGTTGATTGTTAAAACGGCATTTAAGGTAAAATGACCGTTAATGTCAATGAAATTCTTCCAGGTTGCAAAAAGGCAAAAACAAAAAGCCAGAACCAAGCAGTAGAGGCTGAAGAGGAGGCAGATGAGGAAGAGGAGGAAGATGCAACAGCTGATCAACAAGACAGTGATGAAGATATTGCAGGGAGTAACAAAGAAGACGATGATGACGGGGAGGAAGATGAAAACGATGTTGATGCAGAGGACGAAAATGCTGAACTACCAATGGGCTTGTCAGGTATTGGACTCAGGATGTATCTATAGATATTAGTTTGTCAAGCAAAAGCTTGTAGTGAATCATTCAACTGCTTGAATGAAGATTTTGAGCAACAGATCAACGCAAAAGTTATTAGAAGGCTGTGCAATCCTTAAGGAGAATCAATGCCTTTCTACCCTTTTCTCATTAGAATGGATGAAAACTTGCCTTCATGTGTTGCCAGTTCATTGCCATCATAGTGGACTGGGTGTCAACTAAGGCATAAAGAATCTCTTGTTGTTGTCTTTGAAATGAGCTGTCAGTTCTCTCTGAAAGATGATTGGCATGGACATGCAGTTCTGAAATCTGACCAAAATCCCAATTATTTAAATGAGTGCTTGGTTCTTGGGATGGACCATATTGTATTTTAGCTGAAGAATTTGCAGCTGAAATGTGCAGTGTGCATGCTGGTATTCTGAAAGTCATTTTGCCGTTTATTCGAATGAGGTTTTCCACTACATTATTTTGCAACCCAGGAGCATTTGAGGACACCACGTTTGAGTCTCTAACCACGTTGGTGAGTGAGCACACGCTGAAGGCCGTCAAGGAAATGGGATTTGAACACATGACTGAAATCCAGCACAAAAGCATCCGTCCTCTTCTGGAGGGAAGGTAAGACCTGAAAAATCAGTCACTGTTTCATCTTATTGACGATATGAACAACGGAGGGTCAAAGGAAACTTAAACATAGCTGAGGGGAATGAATATCTTGGTATCAACAATGATTCACAGCAGTGATGGCCTGGTTTGAGGTATCTTGGGTCTTCTTTAATCACACCGGGAGGATTGAGAACATCTTTGAATGTTACTTTTATTATTTTTTTTATCTCCCAAGGGATATTCTTGCCGCTGCCAGGACAGGAAGTGGCAAAACCTTGGCCTTCCTCATCCCCTGCATCGAACTCATCCACAAACTCAAGTTCATGCCCAGAAACGGTACATGTTTTTCTTCTTCCCACTGATGGTCTTCAGTCTGCTGTGAGAGCAAATAGTTCCTACTGAGCTGCTTGACAATTGATGAAATCCATTCATGTCCTGAAGTCTGGTTGAATGAAAGCTTTTGTGCATTTGAAATGATATGGCAGGATTCTAAATGAATCCCTTTTAAGTCAAGTGAAAGGATTACGAAACGCATCCCAATGTAAAACATGTCCACCTAATCCCCCCACCATCCAGGAGCTGGTGTGCTGGTCCTTTCGCCAACACGGGAGTTGGCCATGCAGACGTACGGCGTGCTGAAGGAGCTCATGGCGCACCACGTGCACACGTTTGGCCTGCTCATGGGTGGCAGCAACCGCTCGGCCGAGGCCCAGCGGCTCGCCAACGGTGTCAACATCCTGGTCGCCACGCCGGGCCGTCTGCTGGACCATCTGCAGGTGAGCACTTCTGTTGGTATACTGTGGCCACACGCCAGCGAGACGACCAGTACTGAGCACGCATTACTAAGCGTGTACTACTACTGGTGTTCAATGCGCAGCTGTCAAATATTGCGATCGGTATGTGATTTTTCTTTTTAAAGTTCCTTTCTTCTGTATTATTCGCTAAACACAAGAAATAAATAATTCTTCATTGGATAGTTACAATAAAAACTGCTCGTTCCTTTGGGAGCATTTTTTCAACTAATCAAAGCGTCACGTGGCAAGGGACCCACATTGCCCGCCGGTTTATCCGATCCTCTTGATTGGTTCGATTTTGTAACATTAAACCAAACTCATACTGTTTTTTATCGCAGCCTTTGCGATTTGCGATGATTTTTTTATCACTTGCGTGTCTTTGTTGTATGCAAATGTTTATTCTTGTCCTGTTTCCATTTTAATGGATAGGAAGTTGCCTTTATGTGTTGCCAGTTCACTGCGTTCATAGTGAACTGGGTGTCAACTAAGGCAAACAGTAACTTGCTGTTGTCTTTGAAAGGAATTTTACATGCCAGAACAATGGCATGTACATGCTGTTTCCAAACAGAAAACATGAACTGTGTTTCCAAGTAGGAAAAAGTTGGTAGCTTTCCAGGAATCCAGCCTTGACCAAGAACTTTAATGGAGTGCCAAACCAGTGAACTTTACTTCTGTGGAACATGTTGACTAAAATGTGTTTTGTGTGTAGAATACCACTGGCTTCATGTACAAGAACCTGCAGTGTCTGGTGATTGACGAGGCCGACCGCATTCTGGAGGTGGGTTTCGAGGAGGAGCTCAAGCAGATCATCAGACTGCTTCCCAGTAAGTTTCTACCCCCCCGACCCCCTTTACATGTAGGTTTCTTCTAGCACCAGCACACTTCTCACTGCCCCCCCCCCCCTGGTTCCTCCCTGAGTAATCTTCTTTGTAAGAGTTTGTTTTTGAAAGGATTCCAACAAAGCCAGATAGAAAAGGTTCCATGCACCGCGTTTAATTTAAATTGAAGTTGTAAGTTGGTGCATGGCAGTAACTGGTCGTGTGTACGTTCCTCAGAGCGCAGACAGACCATGCTGTTCTCCGCCACTCAGACCAGGAAGGTGGAGGACCTGGCCCGCATCTCCCTGAAGAAGGAGCCCCTCTATGTGGGCGTGGACGACGACAAGGACAAGGCCACGGTGGACGGCCTCGAGCAGGTTAGTACAAGAGAAGGCTAGTGCTGGTCAGGGGGACTGCTAGCCTAAAGATTCTGGGTTCAAACCCCTTTTTCTGCCGTCTTCTTCGTAAGGCGTCATTGAGTATGGGGCCTAAATCCTACCTGTTCATTAATGGCATTGAAATGTATCACTCTCTTTGGACAAGTGTTTTGTGTGTCGTAATAGTAATGTAGTAAGGGGTACAGCCCTAACTTTGCAGCAATGGGGGCATCTTTAAAACTCATTGGTACTGATGTTATTTTGCCTTTATGTGTTGCCAATTCATTTATTTTGTAGTGGATTGGGTGTCAACTAAGGCATACAGTATTATCTTGCAGTTATCTTATTGATAGATTTTATCATTAATTCTGTCAGAATAATTGCAAGGACATAATGAGGAATGGTAATTCAGTGCATTGATCAGATAGGACTGTGGATTGGGCCAAAAATATACGCGCTTTGAGCATCAATCGATCATAAAGTCGTATAACATCAATGTTTGTTATAGGAGACATATTATGTTGTTTTCCCAACAAGTAAACATAGTATTTGAGTTCCTGAAAACATGCTTTGGAAGCTGTTTGCTGGAAACAGCTCGCCTACCTCTATTCCCCTCTGTTTCAGTCCCTTCAGATCGCTCTGTTTCTGGGGTCTGTATTTTTAATTCAAATGAGCTGCTGCCCTTTGACCAATGAGCTGTCGGACTGAACCACAGTATTGAGGAGAAGGGATTGTTGCCGTTTGCGGACTCCTGGAGCTCTATATCTATAATAATAATAATACTATATATTAGGGCTGTAACGATACACAAACTCACGATTCGGTTTGTATCACGATTTTTGACCCACGGTTCGATACATCCCACGATTTTTTTAAATTTAAAAAGCATTTTATTTAAACAACCCTTATATACCAATTAACTTAAAGTAACATTTAATAACAAATAATTTGGAACACTGAACAGAAAGAATACTATTGAAGTATAGCTAAATTAATAAAGAAATAACCAAAGATTGCAGTTGGGTGCTTTTTGCTGGTAGGCAAAAACCCTCAACTGTTTGGTTGGTTTAGTCAAATATCCTTATTAGCGCTTTTTATTAGGCTATGTAGCTTAAATAATGATGTAATCGGGCCGCATAGAATGCATCATGTTTAATAGCCTAACTTTCAATAGATGGGGAAAAACATGAACGTCGCAATAACGAGGCATAGTGTTACGAGCATATGTGTGTGCGCGAGATTGGCAGTGTGCGTGTGAGTGACGTCAGCGAGTGAGTGGTCGAGCGAGGAGAGTGAGCGGTAGCGCGTGTGTCTAGTGAAGAAGCGAACGAGTCCGGTAGAATAAAGTACCCATCCTGTCAATAATCGGTGGCCGCTTCAATCCGACCTATAAGCAGACAAACTGCCAGTCAAATCACACAAAACAATAGAGACAGGATCACAGAGGCAATTCTTTTCGCGCTTGGCCCACTCTGGATAAATGTCGTTCATATCACATATGAGGACTACGACGGCTGTGGAGAAATGCAATCCTCCGTAGCCACGGAGAGCTGTCATCACAGAGAGGGCATCTCGTCGCATACTTACGGCATCGATAGGAGGGGGCGCTGTCAGCAGACTATTATTTAGACAATTATTAGCACATTTCAATCTGACAATTTGACCGGAGAGTTAGAAAGCCTTCTCACACCGCGAGACAGGTTCGTGGCTTTGAGTGTCGTGATTTCGGTTTCGATAAACGTATCGTTACAGCCCTACTATACATGGATATTTATATTATGTATCTAATATCACGGCCAAAAGCTATGTGCGCCTCGGAGGACATCATGATCAAAGTGTTTCCCCTAGGATGTTGTTGCAGCAGCGGAGGTGAAATGTTATTTTTTTTGCGAGCAATTATTTTTGTGTGCTCGCAAAGCGCAACCTGTCTGGAGGTTTCTATGTGTCTGCCGGCAACATACATACAGTACATTTTAGGGCCCGACCGATTTATCGGCCTGCCGATTTAATCGGCCGGCCGATTTAATCGGCCGATTATAGCCTTTTTGAAAATAATCGGCATTGGCCAAAAAGACGCAGATTACAACCTATTTATTTATTTTTTTTATATAAATGTTATTGCGATTAGTATCCTGCAGATTGCGCTCCTACTCGCCTTGCTAACTAACAACTTTAGCTGGAGTAAAAAAGAGGAGATTGAATTTTACCGTACAACATGAAAGCACGCTCGCTCAGGCAGCTGCGCGCTCACCTCACCAATGTACACAAGACGCGTTGTTTGAGCATGTTGTGCCTGTTTTTCTTTAGGTCCCAGGCCATGTTAATTTGTTATACTGTAGACTCTAACGGTGAGACCATACTGCTCAGCACGCACGTGTTAGTCACTGCTCACGAGCGCAGCACATTGGGAGTTAGTTATTTATTTTACATTTTACATTACACTCATTTTTGACTGTAAATGTATTCTAAAACACTCAAAGGTTCTGTATTCAATTCACATATTCGTCAAAAGTGTTTAAAGTATATTTAAGGTATCAAAAACTACGTTTTATATGTTTGTTTGTTTTTTCGTTTTTTTTAATCGGCCGATTAAATCGTAATCGTAATTTTTCTCTGAAAATAATCGGCATCGGCACTCAAAAATCAATATCGGTCGGGCCCTAGTACATTTGTGCACAGAAATGAGCAGGGGAAATATGGAGAGATTGAAAATATCACAGGTATAATCTTCAAAACCATTATTTACATTTATTTAACAAAAAATGTATTATATCAACAACCGGCCTATACAGTAAAATCACATAACCCAAATACAACAATCGAAAAGGTCTGTGCTCAAACCAATGGATCTTCCCACTCCATCCCCTCCCCCCATCACAAAGGTTTTAGTAGGACCATAAAGAGGCCATGCCTCTATTGAACAAGTTTTGGGGCTCTAGAGTCAATAATCGAGACGCTACTGAAATTGTTGCCATTGTGGTCGTTTTGCACTGAGACCATAAATAGCCCATGCATATGGAAACCATTTTGGGGATCTAGTCAATAATGGCAACCCTATTGAAATTGTTGCTAAATAAAAAATCCTCATAAACAAGAAGCGATATATTTTTCAAAACTAAAGGTTGTAGTAGGACCATGAAGAGCCATACCTCTATGGAACAAGTTTTGGAGCTCTAGAGTCAATAATGGTGATGCTATTGAAATTTTCACCATTGTGGTTGTGTCAGTTTTGCACTTTGCAGACGGTCCCTAAGCTCGCGGCCAAAAGCCGACAGCTCATAGAAGCCAATGCAATTCACACTTCGCTGTAGACGGCTCGTTTGGATGAAAACAATGTTGTAGCTGGTTCTCTGGGTTACTACACTCAATTGTGTTGCAACAATGTTTCACTGATCTATTGAACCGCAAACTCTGAATCTACTAGGGCTTTGACTCCGAATCTAATTTGAATATCAAAAAATAAATCAAAATTCGAACAAATATTAGGCAGCCATTAATATTCGAACCAAGAGGGAGAGACTTCGGAGAACCCGACGCAGTCTATTCATAATATTGTAATGACCACGGTAGAGGCAGTGAATGAAGTATTGATTAGACAGCGATTTATTAGAAACATAATAAACCGTTGGAACACGCAAGACCGGTAACCGTCGCAACGCCAGTAAACAAACCTCGCAATGCCCAATCCAGGGCTGAATCCGAATACTCATACTTATAGTATGTATTTTATAGTACGCCACAAATATAGCGCGTCCGAATGCTCAGTACGCATTGTGTAGTACGGAAAACGTTTCCGAATGCGTACTACCGCCACAGTATACAACGGTAGGTCACTACGTTATCCCACAATGCAACCGGAGTCTGGTAACGAACGAAGAAGAGATGGCTGACCCAACACTACCAACAGCGGCTTAGAAAGACGTTGTAGAAAGTGTCCATAGCGCAAAATAATAAATTAGTTTTTTAAAGAGATAAGAAGGAGCTCCTCTCCGTTTATATGTTTTACTCACTAGTGTGTGAATTGACCTGGATATGAAGCGCATATCCAGCGTCCGTAGCGCACGGAATTATATACTATTTTGCGTAGCGCAAAATAATGTAACATTCGTAATTTAAAGAGATAAGCTGAAGCTCTCCTCTCCTCTTGTTAAAAAAAAAATCAGCAGCGGCGGTCATATTTAAAGGGATACTTCACCCATTTAGAACCGGCGTTCTATCATTATAAAATCGCTATTGTAATATAAATAAATACATAGATAAAAAAAAAATGGCCCATTTTTCTCATCTAATTTTCTCCCGAAATGACGTCAAATGACGCGTTTGACGTCATTTCGGGAGAAACCTCTTGTCCCGCTGGAAGGGCCGAGGACTACAACACACTTTTGGTGGCAAATTTTTCCACCAATAAGGAATGAGAGGGGGCGGGAGCTCGCGTACTGAGGAGGAATGAGGGGGACGGGAGACCGACAGGTGGGCGGGGCAGCGAGCGCAATGCACTGTGGTAGTTGGAGGTTTTCTTACTTTGAGCCAGAGAGACCATGAAAACACTCTTTCTGCCTTTTTTCAGGCTAGGATGAACCGATTTCAATATTTTTTTTACATTTACAATACATTGAATTATTTAATTGATAAAACCTTCATATTCCCACCGGTGAAGTATCTCTTTAAGCAGCGGCCTACCGCCGCTGCTAGGTGCATATAGGGGAAACACTGGATCATAAAGACTGCATCTGACGTCTCTGGTACTTCCATAACAAATAAAGACTCGTAGTGGGTAGATATCGTAGATATCTCGGCCATATCGTAGATATCTCGGCCATTGTTGATAAGTATTTGGGGGGGGGAAACAAACTTTTGCCTTGACTCTGAAGTCCATGAACCGCGACATGGAGGAGAAAGGGATTGCACTCCGGGAGCTGAGCTGCCGTACTGCTGCTGAGCTCCCCGCGCCAGAGCTGCCAGCTTCGACGGCAGTTCAGCTCCCGGACCGCAGTAAGAGAAATTTGAATAAGTGGTCTAAAATTGTAACAAGCTCTAATGAGTGCATATTTTATGATCAAGGCATTAATATAGCCACTGTCATGATATTGTACAACCTTGATATACCGTAGTATCAGATAGTGGTGCAACGGATCACGGGTTACACGTGATCCGTATGGATCAACCCTCAGGTTTGGGACGCAAGTGATCCGCTGATCGGCTGACTATGCAAAACAAAATAAAAAAATGTGTTTTATTTAAAGTCACATTTGTCTTATCTTTCTTGTTGCTCCGAAAGTGAATCCGACCCGTGACTCAAAAACCGTGATCCGAACCGTGTGTTTTGTGATCCGTTGCACCCCTAGTATCAGAACATCGCCCTAATCTGAAACCGCTGCAATAAAATGCGTGTTAATAATTGTAACTCAATAGTGAGTTGTATTTGTTCCAGGGTGGTGTGCCCCTCGATAACTCGATGGTTGATGGTATTTGTTCCAGGGTGTTGTGCCCCTCCGATAGCTCAATGGTTGTTGGTATTTGTTCCAGGGCTACGTGGTGTGCCCCTCGGAGAAGCGATTCCTGCTGCTGTTCACCTTCCTCAAGAAGAACCGCAAAAAGAAGATGATGGTGTTCTTCTCCTCCTGCATGTCCGTCAAGTTCCACTATGAGCTGCTCAATTACATCGACCTGCCTGTCATGGCCATCCACGTAAGCACAGAGACGGGTACTGTCGTCCCCCTCCTCCCAAATACGTTGTTAGACATTTAAACACATGAGGAAGTGGTCATGTGGTAATCACTCTAAAGTTAACATTTATTTAAGGCCAAAATTAAATCTTTCACTCACACTGTGGTCTAGCTTTATTCACTCTAACCAAGAAGTATCCACCTGGATCATCAATAATCACACTGCACACCATTCTCACATCTGTTCTCTATATTTTTAGACCATGCAGTTGTGGTACTATTTACACTGGGCTAGTGATGAGGATAAACTCACCAGGGTATTCAGGCCGATCTCACCATGGTTTGTTACCTATGTCTCCAGGGTAAGCAGAAGCAGACCAAGCGAACCACCACCTTCTTCCAGTTTTGTAACGCGGACACGGGCATCCTGCTGTGTACAGACGTGGCCGCCAGGGGTCTGGACATCCCGGAGGTGGACTGGATCGTCCAGTATGACCCCCCAGATGACCCCAAGGTACCCGCCGCCATCCATTATGGGTTCCGTTTTATTAGGGGTCCAAGCCAACAGGTTGGATCCCTATTGTTTTTGTAAGGATTATTATTATTCCCGCGCTAAAAGTCGGACCACAGCCCAAACCGTAAATGGTGCGGACACGCCAATTGCATGACTAGATCCAGATCCGGCAACGCTACTCGGATAACAAAATCCAGACCTGCCGGTCACTAGGTGGCGCTATACAAAGGAAAACGCGTTTGGGGCTATAACTCCCACACCGAACCTCCCACAGTCCAAAACGTTATACCCACAAAATTCGAACACTTTTTTGATCCGACCGTCGACGACGAAACGGTAGCGTTTTGAATCTGTTTATTAGCTTGGAAAATCATAAATCCAAAATTAGACATCGGATCGAGTCCAAATTGTGCACGCATGTCGGCGCTACCCTTACTGGCGTTCGGTAAGAAATTAAAAAAATTTCGCCGCAAGGAAAATTCTCTTCAGAAAAATTTGCCAAAAGGGAGCGCCAAAAACGACGACATTGTGTATCTTTATACTTCCTTCCCTAAAAGTGGGTCCACAGCCCAAACCGTAAATGGTGCAGACACGTCAATAGCATGACTAGATCCAGGTCCGTGAGGTCTACGAAGACGACAAAATCCAGACATGCCGGTCACTAGGTGGCGCTATACCAAGGAAAAACGCGTTTGGGGCTATAACTCCCACACCGAACCTCTCAGTCAAAACCTTTATATCCACAGGTTCACGGTAGCATTTTTTGAATACATGCTTCGCGTTGTGCCGGCGAAATGCACATCGCTTGGACCCCTGGATAACTGCTTGCAGTTCTAGTTTATTTATTTATTGTAAACAATGTTAATTTCAGAATGCAGGCTTTAGAAATATATTGGGTGATAAGATTTGCATTGAAAAGGAGCTTCTGAACTGAAATAACTTCTGGCGGCAGAACCAAGTGTCCCAGCTGAGCTACTTCTTAAAATTGCTAAGATCCGGTATCTGATGTCTCTGCTAGTCTGTGACCGTGGAGTAGAGCCCGACCGATATATCGGCAGGCCGATATTAGGCATTTTTCAAACTATTCGGTATCGGCATTTATAATGGCCGATAAATTAATAAAAAAACAAAAAAATATATATCGGCCGATATATCGGCATATCGGATTTTTAAATCGCAAAATATTCGTATCGTATCGGCCTGAAAAATCATATCGGTCGGGCTCTACCGTGGAGGTAGTGGCTTTAACCAGCGTGTTGTCTTCTGCAGGAGTACATCCACCGTGTGGGCAGAACGGCCCGTGGAATCGACGGTAAAGGCCACGCCCTCCTCATCCTGCGGCCCGAGGAGCTGGGGTTCCTTCGCTTCCTCAAGCAGGCCCGGGTAGGTCCTCCAACCGCCGCTGTGGAATGGCGTCTGATCTTTAGTAGGGAAAAGCTCTGTCCGTATTTCGGCACCCACCGTATCAGGGCTGTACTAAAGAGAGCCAAAACTACACACACAGCTGGTTCTTCAGAAGAGAAAATCTATCAAATCAGACATCGCAGTGACCGCCTCCATTTTGGGGAGCATACCAATATTATTGGTAGTTTTGTCTTTTGTCATTCTGGGGAGATGTTGAAACTAGCCTAAATTACGGTATATTCGCGTTTTTAAAGTTTTCGCATATTTACACTCGACGCATCACAAAATGGTTATTTATATTTTTATATTATATGTATTTTAGAAGAATGTTTACGCTCAAATTAGGTACCAGAACTAGTATTGATATGGTAGTGGAACTGAACCCAAGGTAGTTGTATGGAAAGTGTCTCCTGATGAGCTGGCTGTGTGCTGGGTACAACTGGACATGAATCCTTTCCTGCCGGTTTTCCAATGTAATGTCTCAACGGTCATGTTGCTCTGGTCTTATGTTCAGGTTCCGCTGAGCGAATTTGAATTTTCGTGGAGTAAAATCTCTGACATCCAGTCCCAGGTAAAGTAACGCTCAACCCTCTGATCTCAATATTGTAGTTAACTCCTTATTAAAAGATGGAAAGTTAGGGATATTATAATCAACCAGTTCCACGCAGTCTTAATATAACGCTGCTGTGGTGGTTCCTTAGCTGGACAAGTTGATAGAGAAGAACTACTACCTCCACAAGTCCGGCCAGGAGGCCTACAAGTCGTACGTGCGGGCGTACGACTCTCATTCCCTCAAGCAGATCTACAGCGTGGGCACCCTTAATCTCCCAATGGTGGCGCTATCCTTCGGCTTCAAGGTCCCGCCCTTCGTCGACCTCAGTATCCTTCCCTACCGCTTGTTCTATTGCTCTGTAAACCTCCGACCAACCTATTTATTAGAAAAGTCCTTGTTCTATTTACTTCAGCTATGCCCAATACTATTTTACTATTGTACTCTTGCACTTGAAACGTTTTCTGCAACAAAGCAAATGGTTCTTTCTGTTCTTTACTGCCGTTGGATGGTTTCCAAGCTGAAAAGTACTTTTTGGAAGGGTTTGATTCTCACTCATACTCCGCCAGCGATTCTCCTTAACCCCTCCCCCTCAGATGTCAACAGCTGCCACGGTATGAAGATGCAGAAGCGCGGTGGCGGCGGGGGCTTCGGCTACAAGTCCAAGGGCGTCGACAAGTCCAGGATCTTCAAACACGTCAACAAGGGACGTGGAGACAAGAGGCAGTTCTCCCGATAAGTCTGTGTACCAGGTTCAATGAATAGAGAGGCCATGGCTTCTTCTTCCCCTCCTGCCGCTTCATCTCCCCTTTTCCCTCCCCCGGGTGTTGATGAAACCCAAGTCGTGGACAGGAAGAGGTGTTTTTAGGTGGCATTTTACTGCCACTTTATTTGTTATCATGTGATCCTCTAATGTGACCCCTCAAGGTTTCTTTTTTTTTTTATTCCTGGATGAATTGTAAATGTATACAAACTTTGAGGTGGCATTTTATTTAGTAGTAAGAAAAGCCTGTTCATTCCTTTCTGCTAATGATTATATAACACGTTCTCTCATCAAGTGTTAATATTTCCTCCTTTTCTGCAATAAATCTGTCCATGCGATTGGAGTACTTATTTACTCTAAACACAAGGAGATAAACATTATCCACTTCAATTTTCAAGAGTTTTATTAAAACATCTGTACATTTCAGTAAAGGGGCTCTTGCACATTGAAATTACATCTCAGACAAATAGGAATTGAACATATGTACATGTTTCAACAAAAAACAGCTTGATTTGTCATTCGCCCTTTTTAAAATGAATCATCAGTCTGATATTTTAGTGGAAGTAACCAAACCCGGTCACCAAGACCCCAATACATGTATACAGTTTCTGATCTGGGCCATGACCTGTGTTCTAGGTGATCTTATGGCAGGTTTGATTTCCAACATGTAGCAGGCTAAAATATTTGGACTTAACAAGTACTGCATAGATGTGTCAATTAAATGGATTAATTAAAAGCCCAATTTCACATTCCCTCATGAAATCCCTTTAAATTAGCCCATGCTCGACACAAGGTCATTGATAAAGTGCGTTCCAGAGCTGGCAGAGCATGCGCAAACCTTTGGTTGAGAAATTCAGTTTTTCAACCATCACATTCTGAGAAATAGTAAAACACCTTCAAAGGATAATAAAATGTCAAAGCTTCAAAGTCATCTCAAGTTACTAAATTTGAGTTTCTTTGAGGAAAATAAACCTTCATTGCTTCCACGAAGTGGAAAATGAAATAAGGTTATGGCCAGTGGTCAAATATATACAGTATTTCATAAGAGTAGGAGGAATTAATTGTGAACCTGAGCATGGCAGTTTGTTTTGCTACTGGAAATGACACGCATGAGATTTCTCTTTTAACCGTTCATGACAATTTGCAAAAAGACGTTTCCTCCGACAATGTTATGTTCCCGTGATGTGTTGGTTTAAAATTGGCGAACGTAACATTAGTCTGGGGAGGAGGGGTGGGCGGAGTCTGGGGAGGAGGGTTGGGCGGAGTCTGGGGAGGAGGGTTGGGCGGGGTCTGGGGAGGCGGGGTCTGGGGAGGAGGGGTGGGCGGGTTCTGGGGAGGAGATAACTTAAATATTGTGCATTTGGACTGCAGCACCAATTTAATCTTCTTCACATTCAAATTTTTTGAACGTAAAAAAAAAATATCAGTTTTGACGGCAGTGAGTGTCAAGGTCAAACTGCAATTTTATCTTCCGTTTGGTCACACAATGGCCTTCTTTGTTGCCTTTGGCCACCAAAGGTTCTCCCAAGTTCAGTTATTGCTTTTGATCTGTTGGTTGAAGATGTGAAACAATAATTAAAAGGACAAGAAAGCACCGGAGCAATCAGAAGTAAAAAAAAGAAAAATGAGAGCGAAGGCTTCGTTAATTCAGTTGGATGGGGTTAGTTAGAACACTCATTCCTTATTCACAACTTGTTAGAAACAGCCAGTGAATAAAACCCACCAAACTGTTTTATTCGATTGTTATTATTGTAACAAGGAACACCCAATAACCATACAAAAGTGTTTTTTAAAAAGGCATTGCTAGAAAAATATATTCTTAATACAATACATCCATACCGAGATGGTATGAATGTATTTCACATCTTTTAAAAATATTAATTTGGTTCAAGTGCAAAACCAACGGTGAAAATCTACACTGTTCAACGGGTACTCCAAGTTTAGGAACCAAAACTTTTTGAGAGGGTTTTTGGTGGGTCTACGTGAACAGCCTTCAGATCAAGTCGAGCATGCAGCAGTTACGCAGACCTCAGGGGTCGGCGGGACCCCCCAGGGAGGGCCCTTCATCTTCTTCTCTAATCCTGTCGGCCGAGATGAAGAAAAGCCCCAAGCACCGGACAACGGTCGGATTTTAGCATGTCAAAAGATGATTTAATTAAAAGAGAATCAACATGGTTGCAAAGCGGTGCCACCCCTCAATTAATTTAAACTGTTAATTACCATTAGAACACCAAACAGTAGATGTTACGTAGCGTTCCCTAGGTTACCGTTTGAGAGGCTGGCAGGTTCTATGGTCTCCCAGTTCATGGCCTTCTGCACAGCCTTCTTCCAGCGGGAGAAGCGGAACTCACTCTCTGTAAGGGGCAGGACATGGGTTAGTGATGAGCATCGTAGCGCAATGGGGCTTTGAGTGTAACAAAGCACTGACAAGAGCAATTGTGCGTGAAGGGTAAGTAAACTCTAGAATCAAACTGCATCTCTGCTGAAAATGGAAAGGCTTTTGCAATTTCCATAAATTGTGTTAGCTGCGATAAGGCATATTTTAAAGCTTGTATATATTTTTATATAACAAATATTTCGTTATTTTTTGCTTCTAAAGATATATGACAACCAAAAGCTAATGCAATTATCAACTTTAATAGCGTCTGCTTTAACACAGCTCTTCTGGACAACCCACCGTTAGGGTTAATCTGGGGCACAAAGGTCTCCGAGACGACCTGGGGAAGATGATCGGCGGTCAGGTCCCAGACATTCACTCCCTCAGCCGCGCCTGCAGCCATGGCGACCCCCAAGGCCGTGGACTCCGCCATGGTGGGGCGCACTGGAGGAAGCAACAAAACACTAGAAATAGCTCCCTTCTTTACTGTGAGCAGAGAGCTCTACCGTCAAACACTTTAAGTTTGAGAGCGATATTGTGAAACATTTACCCGGGGAGCTCTACTTCGAGAGTTCTACCCAAATTATTCTTTGGAAAATACTGAGACATTTATTGTGTAACACAGCTACAGCCCCCAAAAACTATGAGGGGGAATGCTACTGGGAGACCTTTATTGTGAAACATTTCACAATACTCTACACCCCCAATAAGCTCTTCTTTGAGAGCTCTACGTTCTGATAGCTCTCCTGTGACCTTGACACAGAGCTTTATGCTCCGAGTGCTCTACGTTCTCCTCGCTCTGAGAGCTCTACGTTCTGAAAGCTCTACGCTCTGAGAGCTCTACGTTCTGAGAGCTCTACCCTGTACTGTGTAGCTTCTCTTACCAACGGGGATGCAGAGGATATCGGCCTGCAGCTGCATCAGCAGCCGGTTGGAGGTCATCCCTCCGTCCACCCAGAGCTGGTCTAGAGGAACACCGCTGTCCTGGTTCATGGCATCCAGGATCTGGATCACAGAGAGCGGGGGAGAGAAGTTCAAGCACAGCTTGGATTTGGCCTAATTTGTCGTAATTTGTAATTATAGACTCTGAACAAAGTATTGGGCACCCATGACATGACATATATTTCAATTCGGATACGAGAACCACCATTGTACTGAACTGCATCTACAGTTTAAAATAACGCCTTTACTTGGTGAAGTTACGAAAAACAAACTTAAAAGTTTGTGAAAGCTCACCTCTCTGGTCTGGAAGCAGACCGCCTCCAGGGCAGCGAAGGCCAGGTGGTTTTTGTTGGTGAACTGAGTCAGCCCACAGATGATTCTATGCAACGCAGACACACACAGAATATCAAGAAACAAGTTAAATACCTTAGCGAACTAACTGTAATTTCTATCAAATATAGAGATTGCTATGCAGCATATGCTAAGTGCTATGCAGCATATGTAGTGAAATTTTTTGCTACAATAGCATGGATAAGTAAAAATTTTACTTTTTGTAATGTACAAAGCATAACATTAAGATATCATAGCATGTGTTGTTAAAACGTTTGCTTTTTGTTAGCGTAAATATCCATTCATTTAGCTACCGTAGCATGTGTACATTAAAAGTTTTGCTTTTTCTAGTGTATGTAGTGTAACATTTACCTACTGTAGCAAGGGAAGCTTAGGTGTAGCTTTTTGTTGTGTCCGTAGCATAATATTTAGCTTCTGTAGCAAGGGTAGTTTTAGGGTAGCTTTTTGTAGTGTTGGTAGCATAGCATTTAGATATTTTGAATGTTCTCACCCTCGTGCACTGGGCTCCCAGTAGGGGGCGTAGAGCCCGGAAAATGCCGGAACAAAGTAGCAGCCGTAAGACGAGCCCGCGGCAGCTGCCAGTTTCTCTGGAGTTAGAAGATGAGAAAATAAATTAATCAATATGGAAAGTGTTAGACATTGTGTTAGACAAAACTTGAAATCTCTGTAGAAGTGGCACTTACTTTACCAGAGGAAAAGGCACAAGAAGGAGAAATATAAACAATGACACAATCAGATTAATAATAATACCACTAAATGAACGTGGTTCCTAAAAAATAACGCATGCTTTCATATCCAAACAGGAAAACAATAAAAATAGGGTTTGATCGATAAGAATGTGTGTGTGTGTGTGTGTGTGTGTGTGTGTGTGTGTGTGTGTGTGTGTGTGTGTGTGTGTGTGTGTGTGTGTGTGTGTGTGTGTGTGTGTGTATATATATATATATATATATATGTATGTGTGTGTGCGTGTATAGATCATAGTTCAATGTACCTATCTCGGCAGTTGACTTGACAATTCCCATATTGTCCTTTAGCCACCGGACAACCGCCCCCGCTATGGCAACCGACCCCTGATGGGACACAGAGCAACCAATCACAACTCTGTTGACCAACCACGACCAATAAGGGACTCCAATAACATCAATGATTCCTGATGACAAGATACCAACAACCATATCATACAAACTACAAAAAAAGGGAATAAATGTCAGTATCCATCAGTAGCCTTGAAGACATTCCATGTAGTGGGAGAGACGTGGTCTCACCTCGAGAGCGTAGCAGGCGGGCTGGTCCCTGCCAAGCTGATAGGCCACAGTGGTGAGGAGCCCGTGCTCAGACTTCACCGGCTGAGGAACAACATTAAAACCTTTAGTAGGCTGACGGTATATGATAATCACAGCTGTGCTGATATTCATTCTAACTGCACCACTATGCGTGTAATAATGCTTCTATACAACAGTTCTCCAAGCGCAATTTATTACTGAGCATTAAAAAGCGACCGATTATGATTTTTTGGTTTAGTTAATCATTTAAATAGAAAACTGAACTAGGACTGGAGTGTTTCCGAGCAACACAAACGATTTCCTGCCCACTAGGTCTACAAGTTACTAGTGGCCAGCTACTTTGCATTCTGTACAATCTCTATGTTTCCATTCATTGTCCAACCATTGAATAAGAGTCGGTGGCAACTCTCCTACCTTGGATCCAGTGTTTCGTAGCAAAAAGCAGCCCGTTCCATACCTTAAGAAAACAACATCACAAGAATGAGCAATAAGTGAGTAATTAAACTTATGACGGAAAAGTAACCCCACAATAAACCCACAGTAATGCATTAGAAGTGCAGCATCTCTCTTAACGCGCAGTTCACTGATGTGCCAACGGGTTCACGTTCAACCACACTCCTCCCTCCCTCTCTACACACACACATAGTCCTAGCTTTAGTTCCAGTCTTACTGAGAGTGCAGATGAGGTGTGTAACTCAATATGGCTGGAGTAACTTTCCAATGACTTGGTTAAAAGTAAGTGAGCTGAAATGGAGTTTAAAGTAGCTAACAAATACTGTGCGTGAATTAATGCATCCCATGAAATAGAAGTCTCTCTCTCTCTCTCTCTCTCTCTCTCTCTCTCTCTCTCTTCTCTCTCTCTCTCTCTCTCTCTCTCTCTCTCTCTCTCTCTCTCTCTCTCTCTCTCTCTCTCTCTCTCTCTCTCTCTCTCTCTCTCTCTCTCTCTCTCTCTCCCCTCTCCTCTCTCTCTCTCCTCTCTCTCTCTCTCTCTCTCTCTCTCTCTCTCTCTCTCTCTCTCTCTCTCTCTCTCTCTCTCTCTCTCTCTCTCTCTCTCTCTCTCTCTCTCTCTCTCTCTCTCTCTCTCTCTCTCTCTCTCAGACATTTTCCACCAAACTTGACATGTTTGTGTGGGTGTCTCTTACGTGTTTTTGGCGTGCCTTCCTTGAAGCACATCTGTCCAACCAGGGCGGCAGACTGATCCCCGAGACACTGACGTAAACAGAGGTTGGCATTAGTTACACCCGTGATAGACCATAATATTACAATACCCTGCCGATAGCAACATAATCCATCCATCCACCACATGTCACATCTCAGTTCCACAACTGCATCACACTTTTTTTTTTTTTAAGTATAATAATAATGTATTTTATTTATGCATGAAAATATTTAAGGGCATTCAAATGAAGAGCCAAAGTGGGAAAGAGGCGAGAAGAGTATGTGCACAAATGAGAAAGAATAAAGCCCTGACTAAACAAAACAAACACTGAAGTTGGGAAACTGAGACTTTTTATAAGCCTGCTTACCCCCGAGATCGGCACCCCTGAGAGAGAGCTGGACTTCTGCAAGACAGGGAACAAGAGGCCATGGATAACACACAACATTTAATTTAACAAATAAGAAAACATTGATCACTACAGTACTGAAGTACCTGCAGACGAGCAGAGGCTGTGTGTTTGTGTGTCAAGTTCCACGAGTGTTTCACGAGCGGGGTCATGGTTTGGCCAAGCTCTATTTCTCTCAGAGCCTATTGAAGATGACCAACCAATGAGGTATCTATACAATATATATATATATATATATATATATATATATATATATATATATATATCTATACAATATATATATATATATATATATATATATATATATATACAATATATATATATATATATATATATATATCTATACAATATATATATATATATATATATATATATATCTATACAATATATATATATATATATATATATATCTATACAATATATATATATATATATATATATATATATATATATATATATATATATATATATAATCTGAGTTTTTAAAAAAATATTTCCTTTCCACCGCTACTGACTCTGGTTGTTAGCAATGTAAGAGCTGCATAAAGAACTGGTTGTTTGAATAAATACACCCTTTTATTTACGCAAGAAACACTAGGTCTATGAAAGCCAAGGTTTTTCAGGCCTGATGGATGGAGTTGAAAGGAGTGTAGTTTAGTCTATCTCTTGCTGTCTAGTCACAGCCAATACCGTCTTCCATAGCCTATTCAAAGCACTGAATCTTTGATAAAGAGATATTTTGGAAAACAACAGGAAAAACTGAAAGCACACAAAGCTACAATAAACATTATAACCTGCAAGTTGATGATAGCATGATGTAATGCACTTACTGCCTCAGTGGCCGTTCTAATAAATGAAAAAACACCCATCTGGACTAACTGTTCCAAAACCTCATCACTCAGATTGACCTAGATTTATGTAAAATAATAATTGAATGACCGGTTCAACTATCCCGTATGCAAAAACAAAATACCAGATTTGACAACGCGGTGTGGAAATGATTGAAAGACAATTTTTCACTATTTACTGAAAAGAATAAGTTTGGGACAGACAACGTTTCCACAAGACAAGGGACTACATAAACACCTTGTACTTGCTCGTACAGATAGGAAGTTAAAAGAGTGGTAACGTCTGGACGTCTCATCTCATCTCATCTCATCTTCGTCCGCCTATCCGGGGTAGGGTCGCGGGGGGAGCAGCTCAAGCAGGGGGCCTCAGACTTCCCTTTCCCGGGCCACATTGACCAGCTCTGACGGGGGGATCCCGAGGCGTTCCCAGGCCAGTGTTGAGATATAATCTCTCCACCTAGTCCTGGGTCTTCCCCGATGTCTCCTCCCCACTGGACGTGCCTGAAACACCTCCCAAGGGAGGCGCCCAGTGGGCATCCTTACCAGATGCCCGAACCACCTCAGCTGACTCCTTTCTAAGTAAAGGAGCAGCGGCTCTAATCCGAGTTCCTCACGGATGGCTGAGCTTCTCACCCTATCCCTAAGGGAGACGCCAGCCACCCTTCTGAGAAAACTCATCTCGGCCGCTTGTACCCGCGATCTCGTCCTTTCGGTCATCACCCAACCCTCATGACCATAGGTGAGGATAGGAACGAAGATCGACCGGTAGATTGAGAGCTTTGCCTTGCGGCTCAGCTCTCTTTTCGTAACAACGGTGCGGTAAAGCGAACTCAATACCACCCCCGCTGCTCCGATTCTCCGGCCAATCTCACGCTCCATAGTACCCTCACTCACGAACAAGACCCCGAGGTACTTCAACTCCTTCACTTGGGCTAAGGACTCATTTCCTACCCGGAGTAAGCAATCCACCGGTTTCCTGAGTCATGGCCTCAGATTTAGCGGTGCTGATCCTCATCCCAGCCGCTTCACACTCGGCCGCCAGCCGATCCAGTGAGTGCTGAAGGTCACAGGCCGATGATCCAATGAGGACCACATCATCTGCAAAAAGCAGTGACGAGATTCTCAGACCACCGAACTGCAACCCCTCCCCACCACGACTACGCCTCGATATCCTGTCTATGTATATCACAAACAGGATTGGTGACAAGGCGCAGCCCTGGCGGAGACCAGCACCCACTGAGAACGAAACTGACTGGCTGCCGAGGACGCGAACACAGCTCTCGCTTTGGGAGTACAGAGATTGGATAGCCCCGAGGATAGACCCCCTTACCCCATACTCCCGCAGCACCTCCCACAGTTTCTCCCTGGGGACCCGGTCATACGCCTTCTCCAGATCCACAAAACACATGTAGACCGTCTACGGTCTACATGTGTAGTACACGTCTGGACGTGTAAAACATAATGACGATATAAAGTGAACCATCTCCCCTTCTGACCTACGACCCAGAGAGCAAAGTTCATGTTGGGCTTTTTTAATCTGTTCTACTTCTAGATAGATAAGATACACACAACAAACGAAGATAGAATACACAAGCCAAATCTTTTGTGCTTCACCTATTTTATGTACCAATTGAGAACCACAATGTGTTTTTTCCATGCAGTATAATTCTGTATTATCTCATCGGTTGCGCTTTCACAATGAATATAAAACTAAACTGCATTCAAGCAAGCATGTGAGATTCATTCAATAATCCATTTGCGCTTGAAGACACCAATCATTTCAATTCTTCATAATCCCTATGTTATCAAGACATTATCTTCTATTCCAGCAACTATGTCCTATATTACATACTTTATTATCCCATATCAAGGTCATTTGTATCAAAATGTGTATACAACGCTTTCATCTGTATTTCATCTGACTTCAAATTAAAGCTCTCTATATATTGATCATTCCTAAATGTGGTCTTTTATAAATTGACTTAACACTGTTTCACACACACACAAACGCACTCACACACACACAAACGCACGCACGCTCTGAGTTTACCATGCATCCATATATTTCCGACGAGCTCCTAACTTTGGGCAGAATATCCATGGGGACGTCAAAATACCTACAGGAAGCAAGACATCCACCGATCAGATTCAGGTTTACATCAGCAGAAAGGTCAATCAGATTAAACTATTACTATAAACGGAGGCAGGGAATATTTCTATGTGGAAAAGGGGAGAATGTCATCAATGTTTAGGTTATGATAAGCCCTTTGTTTGAGTTTCCCCCTAAAAAATATAGAAACATGGTAACAATTTTCATTCATTAAGTGCAAAACAGAGTCTTTCACTAATGTCTGTCAGCGTGTCTGTCTGCGTGTCTGTCCGCGTGTCTGTCCGCGTGTCTGTCCGCGTGTCTGTCCGCGTGTCTGTCCGCGTGTCTGTCCGCGTGTCTGTCCGCGTGTGCTTGGACCTGCAGAGCTCGAGGTCCCAGTCCAGGGTGTGGATGTTGAAGAGCAGGGTGCGGCTGGCGTTGGACACGTCCGTGATGTGAACGCCTCCGTCCGTGTTCCCACTCAGACACTGAGAGGAACCATTCAATCACACTTTATCTAAAGCCTTTAAACACCTGCTCGAAGCTGCAATAATATTTGCTTAACAAGGGATTAATGCAACAACAAGAATTTAGGTTTCACCAAATCACAGCTAATTAGGTAAAGGTTAATTCGGTAAAATGTATGCTTAGAATAAATGGGGGGAGACCACAGGGTTTGGATTATATAAACTCTACGTAGACATAATATTTTTGTTAGCCATTATAAAAACATCTACTCATCTAATGTTTCCCAATATATCCCAATATATATACATTCATCATATACTTCCTGTGAGTGGTCTAATCAAATTGAATGGTTTTACTGTAATGCAAGGAAATACTATGCAATTTAAGATCTTAAATCCATGTATCCTGGGGTTGCGTGTCTGTGGAGCTTACCCATATGATCCATGAGTCCACCGTACCAAACATGGCCCTGTCCTCCTCCACCGCCCGGCGGACCTCCTCCACGTTGTCCAGTAGCCAGCGCAGCTTCACCGCGCTGAAGTAGGTGCTGATGGGCAGGCCCGTCTTGGGCTGTGGAGAGACACCGCAACCATGTGTCAATCAGCCAGCGGTTTGAGACTAACACCCCCCGACCGTTGATCGATCTCCACAATAACACACATCCCACCTAAAGGGCCCCTGACACTCGGTGTGTATCACGATAGCCAGGTGACATCTGCCAGAATGACAGGGATCTGAATGAGCTGCAAGTAGCTTGAAATCTGCTCAATGCCTGCTCAATGATAGTAAATAACCGATATTAACTTATCAGGGTTCTCTGGCTCACCTTGAGGTGGTTTTTGTTCTTGCCCGGGGACTTGTTGATGAGTCTTTCCACCGTGGACTGTGTACGCAGATCAAGCCAAACTACAAACACATACACACATTAAACATGAATTAACATTAATTAATGCAGTAATATGCATTAACCAACAGTTAATGAACAGTTAACTGATGGTCTAGTAAGCCTTTACTAATGGTGCTCCTGTTAACCCAGGTAATGGTGTTCATGTTAGCTAAGGTAATAAAGTTCATGTTACCTAAGGCCATGGTGTTCATGTTAACTAGGGTTATGGTGCCCATGTTAACTACGGGTATGGTGTTCAAGTCAACTAAGGCAATGGTGTTCATGTTAACTAAGGTAATGGTGTTCATGTTGACTAAGAACCCTATCACTGGGTCCTTAGTTAACATGATAAATTAACCTCATTACATGAACATTGTTCATGTGTTCATGTTAACTAAGGTAATGGTGTTTGTGTTAACTAAGGTTATGGTGTTCATACACAAAGAACGATAATAACATTTATTATCGTTCATAATTTAATAGGCCTCCAACCCTATCCTCAACCCCTATGCTTATGCAATATAATAATGCATATTGCATTAACTAAGGCATGATTAAAGGGACACTTCACCCATTTACATTAAGCTTTGTATCGTTAGAAACCCAAAAAAAGTCACTGTCTACCTTTTCTCGCTCATGAATGCACAAAATTTGAAATTGATGTTACTATTCGACAAAATATATGACCCACTTTCAATACAGATTTATCTCCACCGGTGAAATTCTCCTTTAAGGTAACCTTATTGTAAAGAGATACCTATTCTTTTTTACCTACTTTACCATCACGAAAAACAGTACATGAATACATTTTGATTTGACATGTGTGAAGGGATGCAGAGCAAGAGCTTGTCCTTTGCTTTAAGGAGAACCACACGCCTCAAATGGTTCACAACTGCTCTGAATCCTTTACCCCTGGTGGCCGTTGGTGTCATGACGGTTAGCGTGAGGGGAACAGCAGTGAGTGACCCAGAGGTTGAATAACTTCACCATTGGCTGCCCCCAGACATGTTTATTAAACCTAAGAAATTATAAAATGAGGATTTCTTTTGACTCTCAGGCAGATTCCCCCAATTATTTGGTATTTTGTTTCAAGAGAATACTTTATTATGGGATGTGGTGTAGTCACCCAGGGCATTGTAGAGTGGCTCCCCGGTCCCCTTATCCCACACCACTGTTGTCTCTCTCTGATTGGTCACGCCCACCGCTGGAGTAACAAAATAACAAACAAGAAACTTAAACAGGTTTGTCCACACACACACACACACACATACACAAACACACACTTATTCTACCTAAACTAGTAGAGCATGGCAATAACACTGCTAGTATAGTATAATCGCTAGTAAATATAATCTCACCAGTTGCCGAAATGGATGTGTGTCTTGGTTTGTGTGTGTTGGGGTGAGCACCTTTAATGTTGGAGAGGTCGATGTTGAGTTGACCGAGCTTCTCGCACGTCCGCTCTATGCAGTCGTACACTGACTGGATGATCTCCTTGGGGTCCTCCTCCACCCAGCTGATGAACACACAGAACACATGTTCCACGCATGGTGCTACTTCTGTTATAGGGTCAACTACAGCAGTTTAAAAAGGAATTCCATCCCATGTCTTCCTACACTATGGAAGACAGAAAGATTTCTAAAATAAAACCTCTACACGTGGCACACACAAACCGATAGATGAGCCAAAAAGGTAACAAGGTACGATGTCAATTTTAAAAAGGGAAATCTTACCCAATGTTAAATGTAATTCTGTAATATTTTGTCTTGACTTCATTGGCGCCTCCATAGTTTTTTTTTTTTTTAAAGATCTGCATTGTTGCTAAATAAACTCCACATTTCGGAAAAATAAAAACGGACTGATGAATGCAACACCGCTCTGGGGTGAGCAACCAAACCAGCTCTTACAGCGATGAGATTTTGTTTTATATACATCAAAACCAGAGGGTTGGAACTTAAACCTGTTCAACAGGTAAGTGAATCATACTAAAAACAAATCGTTAAATTGTAACCCAAGCACTCAAAACTGTAGTAAAGAAATGTTGCCATGCCATTTTAATTGATGGTTTCTATAGTTTGAGACATCATGAGACGCTGTGGAGACAACACACCAATAGTCTCTCCTTTATCTCCTAGTGGTGAGGAAATAGTGCTTTTTAAATACAACCACCGGCACCCTTGAGAAAGTTATGCTTCGATGTGGACTCAAGAAACCGCAAGAATGTACATTGTCCAGGACACTGCTTTACTTTATTTCACACATTATTTTACTTTATATGGGCGTCATGTGGCTCAGAAGGTAGGGCGGGTTGGCCGGTAACCGGAAGGTGGCTAGTTTGTTCCCCGGCTCCTCCCCCGGTGTCGAGGAGTCCCTGAGCCAGACACCTCAACTTAACTGCTTCAGACGAGCTGGCTGTCGCTTTGCACGCTTTGCACGGCTGACACCGCCATCAGTGTGTGAATGTGTGCATGACTGTGTGAATGTTAGGCAATATTGTATAGCGCTTTGAATGGCCACTGGTTAGAAAAGCGCTCTATAAATGCACTCCATTTCTTAATATCCATCTTGACTCGATTCAGGGAAACTGACAGGGCTGATATATCTTAGCGTTTGAAAGTGTTATTTTATGTGAGAGTCACAGAGTACCACTAATGGGAAAGCCATAAAGGGAAAAGTCAACTCACCCCTCTTTGGGAAAAAACTGTGTGATCTCCACCTGATGCTGACTCACAACCTCGGCCGTTCTAGCATTGAACACCTGTGGAAGACAGGGACACACATTTTGAAAGACTGTGATAGTCGACCTGCAATATCAACCAGTGAGTACACTCACATTGCATGAGAAGATAGTGTACAAATGTAAGTGTACGTTGATAACCTTGATTCTATGTTGGATTGAGGTTATAAGAGAGCTGTATGATTGCTTTTGGTGTAGGAATGTGGTGGATGTTCAGAGACACGGAGAAATAGACATGAAGCAAGGGGCATGGAAAACAGATATTAGAGGGGAACCAAACTACTGCTTCCACGTTTTTGTGGCATGGGAAGGAATATCAACTTGGCACCCATATCAGTTTCTATATCCTACTGGAGATGCGGTTTCCTCCTAACGAGCTTAAGAGTCAAAGCAACAGTCAGGTGTGCCCATCCGCGCTCAGATGGACACAGAGAGGGCTTGAGCAGTACAGCCATACATCAATTTGTGGTTAAGAGGCGCTTGGATCAAAACCTGGATTTTGATCCAACATTTCTGTTTTCCTGTCTTAAAACACATGACCTGATTTAACGGTTTAAAACATCGGATTGGTCCGATGTTTCATATGACGGTGTGATTAACAAGTACAACTATTCTTTTTCCCAGGTGTGTGAGGTGTTCTGCACTAGTGTGCACTTTCCTGCGTATGGTTCTAGCTGTCCCTGTCAGGCTGTTCTATTCTAAACATATTCAGCTGCCTTATGATGTCCCATACAGAGACATGCTTCCACTACTATCTGTGTGCGCTTACCTCATCTCATTTATTTAAATCATGAAGCTGTACACACACACACACACACACACACACACACACACACACACACACACACACACACACACACACACACACACACACACACACACACACACACACACACACACACACACACACACACACACACACACATTTTATGTACTTTATTTGATTCCACATTACAAGTTAATATCATTTTAGGAACCAAATGTGATGAATTATCCAACAACTATTTGACCAACAAACATCTTGTTATGGGAACATTAAGGGTACAGGAAACATCTCCTTTTCCAGATGAACATGCACCCTATAACAGCTGATATTGAGCAGTACTTAGCTAGCTGTCTGGCCCTTCTTTTACTTAGTCCACTGATGTTAAGTCCACTGACCACCAGCCTATGCACATGGCCTAGACTGCCAAAGACAAGAACAATGAGGACACATTTATAGCCACAGCTTTCAATGGCAGATGTTAGAGGATGGTATTTCAGTTTTTTTGTACAATAGGATTCCTCCATGAACAGGTCAAAGGCACAGGCTACTTCAAAGAGTCTGACTAGTCTGACACACACACACACACACACACACACACACACACACACACACACACACACACACACACACACACACACACACACACACACACACACACACACACACACACACACACACACACACACACACACACACACACACACACACACGTTATAGGAAATCACCTATCTCCACCGGTGAAATCACCTAAATATAACGAAACAAGGTTGGGTCGTTTCCTGTAGACATCCCACACAAATACAAACACACACGGTTGTCTGTGCTCTTACCTCATCTCACTTATATTCCTCATGAAGCTACACACACACACACACGGTCAAAGTTTGGGAGTGGACAGGGAGGTCTTTCTCCCTAAGGACTGCAACACAATCACCTCTCACTAGATGACGTTGCAGACTGCCTGACCACTGATATTATTCATCCCAAGTGACTCATGCTTGACCTCCTGAGGGGAAGGGCATAGGTCATATAGAGAACTGTCTATCTCCCTGCTTTCATCTGAAATATTGAGCTATTGGTTAATCAAAACCAACGGCTGTGGCCATTGGCAACTTGTTTTTGTTTTGTGGGCCTTGTTGCCCTGCGACTGTTAGCCTGTTTTGGGTAGGTTTAAAAAACAACTTGTCCCGTTAATGTATAACCAGTTATGCTCTTTGGCCAGAGTGTCTTTAGATTACAGCGGCAGGCTCATTGAGGTTCTGTAGAAAGCGACCCTGTGACACACAGTCATGTATTATATAACAGAAAATCAAGCCTTTTCTGGGAAATGTCCTATAACTTGAGTCTACAACATACATCTTTCTAATGTCTCATCGTCCATTTTGATCCAACATTTCTAGAATGTAGCATTCGAGTTAACACACTATTATTACACTGTGTTCTAGCTTACGTGTTGGATACCATTTCTCATGATCATGCTTCACTGACCTGTGACCTGCTAAATGCTACTCCTTATACGACAGGGAGGCAGCCATGTGTTATCATCGTCCATATAACGATATACAAGCCCCAGAAATGGACCAATAAAGATACTAAAACACTTCTAAGTGGTCCCTTTGGGCCTTTGGCTGTATTTACTTAAATCTAACAAAACATGGTTGTGTTGTTTCCTGTAGACATCACACACACACACACACACACACACACACACACACACACACACACACACACACACACACACACACACACACACACACACACACACACACACACACACACACACACACACACACTAGGATATATGTCTACTACTACTACTTTTGACCACATTGGATGGTTTGTTAAAGGAAGTATACTTTTAGATGTAATATTATTTGAGGAGGACTTAAAGTTTTAATTTAGGAGGTACCAGATCAAGTTAGGTTGAAAGCTTTACTTTGGTTAATCTGTAAATAAATGGAAGAAGAAAATATACTTTATTCCTGACCTCATATGACCACAGACCAGCCTGTACTGCTCCTCACACACCGCCAGAGACGCTTCTGGAAACCTTCGATTTCACAATATCGAAATGTTGGTCTCAAATCCACGTCTCTTCGTGGATTTGGAAAATAATCCACAGATCGGACTAAATTGGTAGGCGGGTTTCACCATGGATGCGTGTGTGTAGGGGTTTGACATTTAACACATAACGCGTTACTAGCATTCAATGTCAATGTGTGAACTTATTTCGCACCCACCAAATAGACCCATAGACAATAGCCTACAGACACCTAGCATACATTACAAACAACATCCAAACAACGTATTAAACCCATATACATTTTCAGATCGTATCCACCTTAAAAAACATTTATACCGACTTATTAGAGTAAAAGAGCATTAGGTTTATAGCGTCGATCACTAACCAGAAAGCGCGTCGAGCTGGTGCCCTGGTCCACCGCGGCGACCAGCGGGTCCGTCCCAGCGTTTGCTTTCATTCTGGTAATATACCAGGATACACTCACTAGATTAAAATGATCAGCGATACTCGGTGGAGGCACACAGCCTTTGAGAAACAGACTGCTGGGACCACGACTCGGCAACTTCTGTACAATGACTACAAACCAGCGTGGGCAGACGCAACCAGAACGGAGTGCAAGAGACGAGTTTGGCCAACCAGTGTGGCCCGGGTTATGAGAGGGAGGGAACGGGGGAGGAGAGGGAGGGACCCGGGGAGGAGAGGGAGGACCTGTTGGAGAGGTCACCCTGCCCGAGTTAGGAGAGGGAGGGACCCGGGTTAGGAGAGAGAGGGAACCAGGGGAGGGGTGACCCTGCCTGGGTTAGGAGAGGGAGGGACCCGGGTTAGGAGAGGGGTCACCCTGCCCAGGGGAAGGAGAGGGAGGGACCCATGGGAGGTTGACCCCTCCCCTGGGTCCCTCCCTCTCCTCAGACTGCCCAGGGTGATGGAGAGGGTGGGACCCGGGGAGGGGTCACCCTGCTCGGGGGAGGGGTCGACCTGCCCGGGGGAGGAGAGGGAGGGACCTGGGGGAGAGTGACCCCTCCCCCGGGTCCCTCCCTCTCCTCAGACTGCCCGGGGGAAGGAGAGGAAGGGAGGGACCCGGGGTGTAACCCTGCTCGGGGGAGGGGTCACCCGGCCAGGGGGAGGAGAGGGGGGGTCCCGGGGGAGGGGTCGACCTGCCCGGCCAGTCAACCACGGTTGACTGTCAAAGGTTCTTGGCTCCGTGAGGACCAATCCCGTTTGGGGGGCACGGCTCAACAAAACAAAAACAAACAACAAAACACACACACACACACACACACACACACACACACACACACACACACACACACACACACACACACTCACACACAATGTGCAAATCGGTTAGGTCTTTATCACAATTAAAATCATGAATTGCCCGCAACTTATTTATTGTTTAAAACCGACCAAATGTAAGGTTTTCTACAGGGCAAATGCCAATATTTGTGAGGTATTCACAATCAACAACAAGACGGTGTCCTTCTGTTAATGAATGCAATAAGATAACAAAGTTGAACCAGATAATACACTGTTCATACATTTTAAGTAAAAAACATCATTGGGGCCAAAATGCATATTCAATACACATTTAATACAATTTGAATATGCTTATTTCTAATTGGGTTTAAATCCTGATATTTTTTTTGGTCTTTCGATTCACAAATGTTTTTTTGCCAGTAATACAAATATTACTCTGTGTTAAATACTCCTTCAATCACATATTTTTTTGAACATCCAAACAACATTAAAGGGGACATATTATACCACCAGGTGTGGGTGTGATTAGCCTTACATGCCGTTTAAAAAAATCGAGAAGGGTCCATCTGCAGGCTTGGGCTTTTCCGTCATGACACAAGAACGCCCTTTACGTGTTCCTGGTAGCGTTTCATCGACCAATCACGAGGTGTTTCGAAAGGCATACTGGGTTTCGAAAGGCATACTGGTTTTCGCAAGGCATACTGCGAAGCACAGTCGCAAGGCATACTATGCTTTCCTTCGTTAACGGCAATTTTACCTCTCTCATTAGATTTAGCAATCATGGAGCCCCCACTTGGCTAAAATTAGTCCTATATTACCCGTACTTACTACTAGATCTTATTTTGAAACTTCTGTTTGGAAAATCGGGTTCGGTGTTGACGTTGAAAGTTAGGTTGGTTTATAGCAGAGTTTCCGTTGTCCGGTTATTACCGGTCATTGACCCGGGAAAAACTGAGGAAGACCGACATTTCTTAACGAAATTTCAGAATGACCAATGGAAATAATTCCTTGCACAATTTGAATTGTGTTTAAATATGCTACAGTGGTCATTTGTTTAGCCAATTCATAAACATTGAGGGTTTTTGATTGACCCGACCCGGCCCGCCGATATTTCCCACCACTATCTTTGAGCCGGGTCGGGCCGGGCCTTAGGCCCCGTCCACACGAAGCCGATTTCATGGCGAAACCGCAAAGGTCTTGTACGGTTCGGCCTTCCGTCCACACGAAGCCAGCGAATCTGCTGACTGAAACCGCAAACTTCTGAAACCACCCTCGGAGGTGGTTTCAAATCTATCCGGTTTTGTTTTGGTTTCGTGTGGACGCCTGAAACCGACTGAAACCGCAAACCATGACATCATCGCCCCACCCCTCGACCTCCGAGCCAATGGCTCTTAAGCCCGCGGAGTCTCAGAAATCACAACAAAAAAGATGATGGCGGACTACAAGCTTGTAATCGTTCTGCAGCATATCATGTCCCTTGTTGGGTTGCTAAGCCATTATTTATTGAGAATCTAGTTCGCCATCGTAGAAGAGCTGTTTGTTTGTGTTGTTAGTGGTTCGGGGGGCAGCCTTTATGCGCATGCTCGCCTCTTCTTCTTCTGGATTTGTGTACCAGAAGCAGCGCCCCTTATGGGCCTGGAATGTTTACTACAGCGTTTCTACAGATCAATCCGGTTTCGCTTGGCTTCGTCTTTACGGAGATACTTAGAAACCGGATAGATCGAAACCGTAACGGTTTCGCCCGTTTCGGCTTCGTGGACGGGGCCTCAGATTGAGCGTTTGTGTTTTTTTGTTTTTGTTATCATTGCTTTATTGGCCTAATCTGAGGAGAAATCTATGCCACAAACAGAAATATTATAGGCCTTTATTACACGGGTCTTCTCAATGCCGTGGAACGCTCCGTTCACTTGCATGGGAAGTAGTCTGGATGGATCAGTCTGCCAGCCTACCCAGTTGACTGAAGCAAACGTTGCTCATCTATCCAGCACATATCTAGGTGGACACGCCCACTAGTGATGTCATATGGGGCAGATTTTCGAAACGGCTTGTAAGGCTAATCACACTCACACCTGGTGGTATAATAATTCCCCTTTAAAAAATAAAAATGACCCCACAGAATTTTTTTTTTGCTCAGAGGCACCTTTGTAATAGCACGTCAATGTCCAATAGATGGCGCCATACTCTTCCTTTGTTTTACATTTGATGATAACACACGTACAATTTATGAATCACATTTGAGAGTTTACTTCTATCCACAAGCCGAACTCGGATAAGAAACGGCAAACAAACACAATAAAAATTGAATAACTATGATAAACCCAATAAATTTATACATACAAAATGTTGTTAAATATTGACCCGTTATTCCTCCATACAGGCTGCTATGTGTGTGTATGGCCCCTTATGACTCCACATAGACTCCTATATGCGTCTATGGCCCGTTATGACTGCAGATAGGTTCCAATGTGTGTAAATGGCCTGGGCTGCTCACTGTGCTGCTGTCTTTGAGCACTCCTGCACTGATGCGGTTTGAGCGTCTGATGCGGCCTGGGAGCCTGGAGGAGATTCTTTACTCTTGCTAGCCTTCTCTTGAGCCCGGTTCTGTTTATCCCGCTCCAGAGCTTTTTCCATCTCAGTGTAGTAGTCCAGAGCCTTCCGTACAGGGTATACTATGTGCTGCTGCAGGGACAATGGAAAAGTAGGATTTGTGAGTAGTCTTTGTCTATTATTTATAACTTTTTGCTAGGCCATAGTATGGATCTGGGAAGTATATTGACAGCATGTGACTCAGGAGGTAGAGCGGGTTGGCTGGTAACTGGAAGGTTGCTAATTCGATCCCCGAACTAGCAACAACGTGTCCCTGAGCAATACACATCACCCTGAGCTAGCTATCACCTCTCATGTTTGACACTATCGTCTTTGTGTGAATCTGTGCATGAATGGGTGAATGTCAGGCAATTATTGTAAAGCGCTTTGAGAGACCACCATATTTTGTATTGTACTGTTATTCTGATGCAAGTCCTAATAAAGTATGATGTAGGTTGGCAAAATTGAATATATATTTCCTTTTATGTTATTTCTTGAAGCAATTTAATCTGAATACATATGACATAACATCTTAAATGGAGTTTAATCCTTTACACCACTAACACAAACCAATAGTCCTGTGACAGATGCCTTTGAAGAATCTTGTTCCAACAATGATAATGTCTAGCCATCATCTCAAAAGAATAAAAGGTTTAAAAACCTGAACAGACTGTAATTAGCATTTCAGGCATAAGCACTAAACACACAGACTAGGTTTAGCGCTTATGCCTGCCATTTACACATTCAGATGGGCTATATTGCTAGCTAATGTTACATTGATCATACCCTTAAAACCAATAATGGCACAGGCGTGTTTGTCTGAACAGCATAGCGCACTAGCCTGTATTAAAGGCAGGCCATTATTAGAGTCAGACGTTTATATTGTAGTTATATGAATATTAATTGATATGGATTTATTTTTAACATAATAGCTTCCGGCAGCTCAAATTTAGAACGTTGCATAAGAGTGATCGATTATTAAAGCTGCTATTAGGGCCTACCTCCAGACAGGGGAAGAGGTTGGCCAGCTCGATGAAGAGCGGCATGAGGACAAACCGGATGAAGCCGGTCTGAGAGGAAGGCTTGGTCACCTTATCGCGGTCCATGAAGGGCGTGACCGGAAGTCCCTCCAGCTTCTCCATGTCGCCCTGAGGAGGACAGCAGCAGGAAACCAGATCAGAAACAACCCGCTGTCTAGAACTAATTCAAACCACATTCAGGCTTCTGGGAGACTTCCTGTCCGCATCCAAGTGCCCAAGAGCAAGATGCCATTAACCCTACCTGCTTTTAAATTATGTGAATTCTTTGAATACCTGTCTTTGTATGAGGTGGTGGACATTACCTGGTTGTAGAACTCCTGAAGAAGACAGTCCAGCCACGGCTCGGCCACTTCCATTGGCCTGGCTTCGTTGGAGATGTCACTCACTTTGATCAGGATCATCATCAGCTGTGTGGATTAAGAAATACAAAACCATGTTAGATCAGGACAAAAACACACTCCATTAGATGTTTCCACATAAATTCCTCACTGTTATTACCACATCTTTATGGTCCTTGTTCTTAAAGTCAAACACAGGCAGGATCGTCTTGAACTTGCTGAGGATCTCATTGTGTTTCGTCATGTCAGTGGCCAGGATGCATCTGTAATGAACACAAGCTGAACACAAGCTGGGAGAACAGTGTTACACAGAAAAGTGTGTTTGTCACTGTCAATCACATACATAGGCTACAGGCAGACTTACTGAATGATTCCTTCCCTTATCCGCTTGTATTGCTCTATCGTCAGATTTCTGAAGATGTTGCTCTCTCTCTGTGAAAGTGAAGAACAGTGTGTAATCAGTGTTTTAACAGTGTGTAATCAGTGTTTTAACGGTGTGTAATCAGTGTTTTAACTGTGTTTAGTCAATGTTTTAACAGTTTTTAATCAGAGTTTAATCGTTGTTTTAAATGTGTTTAATCAGTGCTTTTATCCAGCTGCCCAGGTCTTACCTTCTCCAGTATCTCAAAGGCCACGGCGGAGTGATGGTTCTCCAATGGAGAGATGTCGTTGTAGCGCAAAGCCAGCTCAGTCCGTGCATTGATCTGACAGTGTGAAAAATTCATTGTAGGGGGATAGAGTACAACATACTGTTGCTCCATAGGCTAATTAGTAATTGACATAAAGATCAAATGGGGATTCCTTTAATAATATAGAATGTACTTGAAACAGTTGAAATGCATCTTAAAAAACGCATACATATTGTACATCCAGTGACAGATTTCCATAGGGGTTTTGTTATTGCAGAAGTTAGCTTTAATATTCAGAAAGAAAACCCTTAATTGCTGATGACCTCTACATGTGGGTCAGGCTATGAACATGAGGTGGCTCTGAAGCAAAACATTGCAGGATTTCACGTATGAAAATAGTAATGGTTCCCACCATAATGGGAAGATACCTGATAGGCGTTGTTATACCCGGTGTGGTCGAGGTCATGACAGACAGCAGAGGTGAGCATAGTCAGCAGGTCAATACTGTCTATCTTACTCTTTAGGTCAGTCATCCAGATAAGCCCATACATCTGGAGAAGGGGACAATGATGCAAATCTAAATCAGATCAACGTCTGCGGATAAATCTCATCAGAGACTAAATTTAGGGCGCTCGATAGAGGAGTGGTTCGGGTGATCATCATTTTGGGTGTAAGGATCCTGAGTTCAATGTCCACACAGCCATACTGGGGGCATACCTTATATCTGATTCTGAATTCACTGTAAGTCTTTTGGATAAAAAGTCGACTCAATGATTTTTTTTAGTAATAGTGGTATATGGTAGAATAATACCTTTTTTAGTTCAGGTTAGTTCATTTTTCTTTAACTGAACCGTATTATTCCCAAATGCAGCAGATCAACGGAAGCCACTTCAGTATCTTGCTTTAAGGGCTCATTTGGTTAATCCCTATTGATCTGGCACTAACACCAATCAGCCATTGAGGTGATCAACAAATTGGAAAATCTCTTGATAACAGGAGAGAGACCACTACCAAAACTAAAAACACACCTACAGTCAATGTACACCCAATCATTCAATTGAGGCCACACACACACTCACCATCTGGGTGACACAGAAGCAGTGTTTGAAGTTGTGGAAGGGGATGTTGTTGTATCTGCGGTACACTTCAAACAGGAAATGTTGCAGGACCTCAGGCTCGATGTTGAAAGTGGCTATGAAGTCCAGGTCTGTGTACATCACCTGAAGAAGTACCATGATCTCTGCGTCCTCCCATTGCCTGGGGATACACGTGTAGTTCTGGGATCAATCCCAAATGCCATTTCTGAGCGCATTATGGCGATCGTGGCCGGTAATTGCCCATATCCCGGGTTGCCGCAAGGACTCATGGGAAGGATTGAGCTCTGTCTGGGCGGTCTGTGGGGACGTGTGTAGCTCTGTCTGGGCGGTGTGGGTGTGGACGTGTGGAGCTCTGTCTGGGCGGTGTGTGTGGACTTGGGGAGCTCTGTCTGGGAAGCGGTTGACTGCGGTAAATTTTAACCGCAGTCAACCGCTATTAAGAATAAACTATCTAACCCCCACCCTCTCCTTTGTGCCCTTTCTCTGTATCCAATTACTAACCCTGACCTTCTCCTTAATGACCTGTGTCTATATCACCTGTCTAACCCCTACCTGCTACTTAATGACCTGTCTCTATATCCACTGTCTAACTCCTACCTGCTCCTTTTTGACCCGTCTCTAATGCCTAAATCCTCCTTAAAACTCTTTCTGTGTTCACCTTCCAACCGTCCTGCTCCTTAAAGACCATTCTCTCTTGTTTAAGAACTGTAATAGCGAGCTTGCCTTGTGGGGAAATGTTCAAAGATTAACAGAAATGTGCCATTGAGGGCTTTTCTCAGCTGACAATATGTTTCACCAGCCTGACAACCTAAAAGACGGAATAAGTTGATTGTTTATGTCATCCTAAATGGCCCCTATGAACGTTTAGCCCGACTGAAGAAACAGCAAATCGTCATGTATGTCAAGGTTCTGTCGTGCCAAAATAAAATGGTAGACATTTTTTTTTACTCTGAGTTGAAATTATGACATTTAAGATAGCTTCAGCATTAAAAAATGCATTTTGATAAAATTTCTCGCAATTTTTTTGATCTTTAGTCCGTGAATGTACATGATGTTTAGTATATTAGTCAAAGCAAAGTTTTTTATTGTCGCCATTGTGATTCATACGGATGCTGCTCAGCTTGCATGTTGTTTAATCAAATTCTTTGCTTTAGGTCATCTGAGCTGTTCAGTGCTATTTTATGTAAGTGATGATGGTCTTCCATATTCTTTTTTGGAGTGACCCAGGGTCCATTCCAACAGTTCCTTAAATACATTTCATTTATCAAGATAATTACAAATAAAGCTGTTTTAAATGTTTAGAAAGAGAAAACATTCTAAAAGGCTACTAAAATGATCAACAAGGGGGTAATAAAATATAATAATAATAATAATAATAATAAATGTACATCATTTGAATAAAACCAATGTCACCCATTTTGTTTTGGCAGGAAAGAACTTTGACATACGTCACTTATTGCAGGTTCTTTCAACGCAGTCGATAGGGGGCTAAACATTCATATTTTAGATGACCTAAACAATAAACCTATTATGTTGGAGATCCCATTGGTTCAACTGGGTTTGGCTGGTGTTTTTTGAACAACATAAGACTGCAGCATAACAATTTCTGACAAGCCGTCGCCAAACTGATCTTCATTGCGTAGCAGAACACTCGTCTCATTAAGCTAGTCTAGACATGCCATAATTGACAATAAATGATGGGCTCACATTGAAACACTGTTGAAACAAAATAACATTCTGATTTGGCACATTTTCAGGAACTGTTACAAATTAGGAAAGCAAGTCAACTATATTCATTGCATTCCTCCTTGTACCTTGCATGGGGTATTTGGTGTCATCATGTAACCCATCGCAGAGCAGTGGAACGCATGAGTCTAAATAATAATTTAAAAAAAAATGTAATAATTCAGACCACTACAGTTTAGGTTTTAAATAATTGTTACCAAAAACCAACCCACCTCACACCTAAGACCCTTATTTTAAAATGGGATGATATGTATACTAGGGTGACATAACACCCTGGAAAAAATGATATGGTTTCTGTCCTAATAATACACGTGTTCCTATTGTCTAGTGTACGCAAGTCTCCATCTGTATTGGACAGAGCTTGAATTCTGTATTTAGGTGCAGAGACTAATCAAATATGATCAAAGCACACAACCAATTTCCTGAATTGATCCATTGGTTCGCATACATCCCATCTCTTCGACTTTGATAAATCAGAGTCGACACCCGATAAACAAGGATGATTGTATTGTAAAACAAAAGTGTATATAACTAGGTAAAATATAAAAACATCTTTTGTGAAATGCAGTAAATCTAACTAGGAAGGAAAAGCTGTTTTCGTCAGAGGCTAAATTAACACTTTATCTATCTATCTCCTGTTTTTTTTGGTTAAAACACAATGACAATAGAACAAATGAATAAAACAACCAATTAAAATCTGCGTACACTTCCTCTTCCTATCCAACGAGCAGAGCCTTCAAACACAGCGCTTCGTAAATTAGACTTCCTTTTGATTTGCAAACCCTTTAGGGCTCCTATTCATATTCATATGGAGAGTGTGTCTTGGTCCACTTGAAAAGCAGGGGAGAGCTGCCCTAGCCTCTTGATAAATTCATCAGAGGTACTGGGAACACAAGCACAATTCTCTCTCTCTCTCTCTCTCTCTCTCTCTCTCTCTCTCTCTCTCTCTCTCTCTCTCTCTCTCTCTCTCTCTCTCTCTCTCTCTCTCTCTCTCTCTCTCTCTCTCTCTCTCTCTCTATGAGACAGGTGCAGCAAAACAACAAGCATACACACACAAACATCATTGATCATTTTAAATGGTCAATTGTTACTCACCAATTATCAAAGGACGGGGTCTTTAAATACTGTCTCACTTCTTCGGAAACCTCAAGAGAGCTATATAGATATCAAATACAAAGGTTATAAACTATTAAGACACTTACACTGGCTAGCAGCCATATAATATCGAAACGGTAGCTGGTGGAGGAAATTAAATGTTGATTTATGGCTTCTAGAAGATATATTGTAATATTTTGAACCATTTCAACAACACATATCTCCATTGGTAAGACTGATAAGTATATCATGCCTCATCAGGAGAAATTTGTCCCGTACGTGTTTGACCTCATCACAGGTTTTGCGTAGAGGTCTCTTGTGGTAGAAAGGGGAGGGTTTGTGTGGTCCATCAGACAGCTCCTTGAACAGCCCCAGCCAGCTGAGGTGCTCCACACTCTGTGTGGAACATAAACACAGTGAGGTCAACTAACCTGGCGTCGCCTCATGAATGAGTTAATATGTACTTAGGTATTCTGTCACAGCAGACATGCATCACAATAACAAGAAGAAGCAGATCAAAATCTAAAAGAAGAAATTGAGAAATGTAGATAATGCTAAGTTTGGATGATAAAACCATACCAAATATTCACTGTGGTGGTTGGCTTCTGTTTTCACCATTCAAACAAAGATGAAAATAACTCACTGGACTGTACTGTTTTAGTTACATTAATTAGTTACATTATAGATAATTTTTTTATTTGAGTTAAATACAATCTAATTAAAAAGATTACAAATATATAGTTAAGTAAATAATGTTTGCTGATGACTATCATCTACTGACTGTAAACTATAATCGTCCAACCAACCATACAACAACAAACCTAGAAGCTTTGACATTCACCTCCAGTTTCTCCCGGAACAAGTCCACCTGTTTCTTCATCTCGTACACGACTGCAGGCGTCTCCACCGCCTGGGCCAAGATCTTCTTCTCCAGACCCTGCAGTCTGATCCATCAAACACCACTTCAATCAAAACTACAGAACACAGGCTTGTGTGTTCAGGCTTGCCACTTTCAGAGGTACAGGCTTGCCCCTTTCACAGTTGACCAAACCATTTATTTAAAATACAACTATGAACGCTGGAAGTAATTGATCAATTGGCAATATCCATTTGTATGAATAAACGAAAGGACAGAAGCAGAAGCAGAATTCGTTCTCCACAATTTATATATTCTAGGGGTTTGACACTAAGGTTTCAAAAGCACTTGCCCATCGGGCAAGTACAGGTCATGTTCGACTTGCCCAAATGTCATGTTCACTTGCCCAAATTAAAATCAGAATCGTGAACAGGCCCCTTTTTGCCAGGCAGCAGGTCTGGTTTTTGAGAGCTCAGAAAACTCATCCTAGCTCAGACTGAAGCTGAATGTTAGCTTCCACACATGTACGTGTTTAAAAAATAACAAACTACTTCTTTGTTTACTTATTTACCGAATGGTCACATCGTGCCATGAATTGATTTCAGTCCACCGTTGCAACCTATTAAAGCTATCACCCAGTTATATGTAGACTTGCTTGCTTTTATCTTGATTTTATGCAAATGTGCATAACTAAATGTCCAAGGTAGCAGCAAAGATTTGTCTTTTTTAACTTGAAGGTCTAACATTTCTTGAAGGTCTAACTGAATAATCATAATCGCCTTTATAGTACTGTTGTCACAATACTGGATTTTCTAACTTCGATACAGTACCTGGGAAAAATAGCGATATTCTATACCCAAAGTAAATAGAGTATACCTCCAAATTGCAAGGGCTATAATATGCCATCTTGGTGCCAATAGAAAGATTGTTGTGCAAGTGAATATTCAATGTGGATACTACTTTGTTAAAGTGAATAAAGCTGGAACACGTCATAAGTGGAAGATTACATTGCCACCTGAAATAATTATCAGTTGGTCATTATTTTTCTTCTCCCTATTCTTGAAACACACGTTGGATTTCCATGTAAATAAAACAATTGGGTTAATTAAGAAAGTCCAATTGTTGGATGCATAGTCTGAGAAGTGTCCAAGTCCCAAAACACAACAGTACAAAAACAAAATGGGCCTACCTTTTCTCCATGGTGGAGAAGTTAAATCCGAGTGCCACAGCAAGCTCCACACCTACAGCATATGTACGAAGAAAATACAAAAACAAAAAACCGTCAGAACACAGGCTAGGATCTTTCTTTGGCCTTATTTTACACCTAGTTAGTAGCCTTCTTGGTTATATTGATAAGAACCAAGAGTGCCACTCGGTGCCGACGATAGAGATACCTAACAGCTCACTGGTGCAGTCTGCGGCCACCACCTCCAGCTTGTAGCAGGAGCTGGGGTTGTTAGGCTCCAGGCGGGGGGAGATGTTGATGAGGTTGCCCTTGGGGTTGTACAGCTTCAGGATGTCGTGGGGTCTTGCCTCGGCCGCAGAGCGGAATAAGTCTAGACAAAAATGTGAAACAAACGCTACATGAATGGTATGTTATGATATTGATATTGTTGTGACGTTGTATAGGCCAAGGGCCTGCTTATAAAATGTATGATTCCAACAATTCACAATTTGATCTTGGATCATTATGTGATCATTTAATTTGATGCTAAATGGACTATCCTACAAATGCTAACTATTTTAAGGCTATAATAATGCAGTGCATCAAAAGGTGAGATTGGTCCTAATATAAATAACATTTATATAATTAAAAAAAAAATCGAGGTATAATAAAACAGTATATAACAGTGTATATCCGAACCGGAAGGGCTTACGTTTGAAACGCGACTTTCACCTCAAATTTAACTGAATTATATAATCCTGGACCTGACTCAGGAGCGTCTGTCTCTACTGGACCACCTCCTCCCCCCTTTACAATCCACAGAGGAACTGGTCTCTGTGAAATTACTCAAATATTCTCCTCCATGTGCAAAAGTGGACTATTTCCATATCGCGTTAATAACACAAAACAGACCAATGAGTTTTTGTTCTAGTTTTTGCTGGTTTGACTCACTGTCGCGTTTGGATTTAAAATGGGCACAACCTCACAAGAAGTTTAATGCTAGTTATTTAAACATTAATATTGAGTGGTTTTGAGATAGGCCTAAAGACATATTTAATATTTGAAGAAAGTGTTTATTTCATTCTGAGCAAAGATTACATTTGAGAATAGTTTCTTTATTCCTTGAACTTCCCTTTTAACACCGATAGAAACACCATGATAGGGAGATTCACCAAAATTACACGTTAGAAGTGATCTGTGAGCGTTGTTATTTTACTTACCTTTTAAGTCCTGCGCTGGACAATCCAACGGGAGCTCGGCTCTCTCGGGCCTCCCGTTCACCGTGAAGTAGATGATCTTCGTAGCCATATCAGGTGCTGCTGATGCTGCTGTAAATTGTGAACAAGAGCACGTCCGTGCGTGATGAGGAGGACCTCCACGGAGCACCGCCCTCCTCCTAACCCCTCCTAGCTGTTGCTTATAGTCCTCCGTAAATAATAATAATAATAATAATACATTTAATTTAGAGGCGCCTTTCAAAACACCCAAGGTCACCTTACAGAGCATATAGTCATCATACAATTTTTTTAAAAAAAAACAAGACATTGTGGAAACAGATAAATAAATAAATAAATAAATAAACATAAGCAATAAGAAATAAATAAAACAAAAACAAGACAGAACAAAACAAAAAAAACAATCAAAACAGTGATCAGTTAGACGTTGTGTGCGAGTTTGAACAGGTGAGTTTTGAGTTGTGACTTGAAGGTTGTAATGGTGTCTGACTGTTTTATGTGTGGGGGGAGGGAGTTCCAGAGCCTGGGTGCTGAACAGCTGAATGACCGGGCACCCATTGAAGTGAGTCGTGATGTGGGGATACATAGTAGTCCAGCAGAGGTTGAGCGGAGGGAGCGGGAGGGAGTGTATTCTTGGAGGAGGTCGCAGAGATAACTGGGGGCTAGGTTGTGGAGAGCTTTGTAGGTGAGGAGTAGGGTTTTGTATTGGATGCGGTAGTGTACTGGGAGCCAGTGAAGTTGAATGAGGACAGGGGTGATGTGGTCAGATGATTTGGTGCGGGTGATGATCCGGGCGGCTGAGTTCTGAATGATCTGCAGTTTGTTGATGAGTTTGGTGGGGAGTCCGGTGAGGAGGGCGTTGCAGTAGTCTATGCGTGATGTGACAAATGAGTGAACTAGGATTTCAGTGCTGGATTGGGTCAGTGATGGGCGGAGTCTGGCGATGTTGCGGAGGTGGAAGAATGCAGTCCGGGTGATGTTGTGAATATGGGGTGCGAATGAGAGGGTGTTGTCCAGGATGACGCCAAGGCTCTTGACTTTGGAGGAGAAGGGTACTGGGAATCCATCGATAATTATGAGTGGAGCTGGGGTGTGTTGTGATTTAGTGAGGGTGGATTTGGATCCGATGAGCAGGGCCTCGGTCTTGTTTCCATTGAGTTTCAGGAAGTTCCTGCTCAACCAGCTCCGGATCTCTTCCAGGCACGTGATGAGGGAAGTGGGGGGGATGGCAGCGGTGGGTTTGGTGGAGATGTAGACCTGTGTGTCGTCAGCGTAGCAGTGAAAATGGACCCCATGGTGACGGAGGAGTGTGCCCAGCGGGAGGAGGTAAGTGGTGAAGAGGAGTGGACCCAAGACTGACCCCTGGGGGACACCCAGTGAGACACCTGAACACCCAGACTTGTGGTTGCTTAGTTGAACAAAAGTGCTGTACGTAGACACAGAAAGCCCTCTCCGTAGCCGTAGAGCCTGTCGGAGACCCTCTCCTTAGCTTAGTATGGTATGTTCCTGAATCTTCGGATGCCAGCCTTCCGAGTCGGAAGTTTGTCTTCATCTCTCGAAATTCTGACACCGGGATTCCACCGGACGCGTACGCGCCGAGGAACGGCTGCGTCCTCTGCCCTGCGTCCATTCCTACCGGGCGCGTAACGGCAGCGTAGCGCTGCCTTGCGAGCCAGCCGTATTCACGCGAGATCACGAGATCACGCGATAATCCTAAACCTAATGTACTCACCTTCCACTCCCAAAACTATTGCAATTAAATGCCACGCTTTGTCCTTTCTGACATTTTCCTTATAAAAAGGATGATTTGGTACATAAATGACTTCATGTTGCTGAACTTCGACAATGAGTTTCTCGTCGTCCATGTTGCCCACCCTCTGAGACCCACCGGTCATGACGTAATAGAGTGGCGAAGTCACGCCCCTTCCGATAGGGCTCATGGGACCTATGAGATCGAAAAATATGAATGGGAGTCAATGGAGAGAAAATAATTATTTTCTGGTCCCAGTCTTTATATGCCCTGGATTACACATATGTTGTTTGTGGATTTAAATGATAATTTTTCATGCAAAGAAAACTAAAAATGTTCGTGAAGAAGTTTGATCATTTTAGGTTTTATGTGAGGCCGCTTTGTGAACTACAGCTCTTCGCTGCTCTCGACGGATATGATATACGTCACCACACCCGCCCTTGGAACTCGGCACAGAGATGGCGATCTCTCTGCCCCACTTCACCGCTTTTTCCAAGGGGAGGATAAAAGCATCGAAAGAGGTGAAAACCATTATAAATCGGGGCACGTGCAGAGTTTCAGTTATGTCGATGGGAAGATTGTCGGTCTTCTCCACCACGCCAGTCGCAGGGAGCGTGACGTCACATACGAGCCGTGTAGTCTTTCTCGTTGTGTTTTCTCTACAGCCTTTATCTGAACAATTGCACAATAAACGGTCGAACTCTTTGCATTAAAAATTATCCTTTAAATCCACAAACAACATATGTGTAATCCAGGGCATATAAAGACCGGGACCAGAAAATAATTATTTTCTCTCCATTGACACCCATTCATATTTTTCGATCTCATAGGTCCCATGAGCCCTACCGGAAGGGGCGTGACTTCGCCACTCTATAATGTTGATGTGAAGTTACATGAGCTGAGTATTGTGTTTTATTTTGAAAATTTACCGGATGCTCTATGGCTTTTACTTTTCACTTCCTGCCCGGCTCGACCTGCTCTGTCGAAATTGACGCGGTGTAGCAGCGGCTCGCAGCAAAAATAGAATTGGACGGAAAGATAGCGCCGCGGCGCGGCACGCCGCTCCTGGGACGCTGCTGAAACGTTCCGCGGCGCGCCCGGTGGAAATGGTCTCATTGATTATAGTGGAAACGATCAGCAGCGGTGACTGCGGCGCAGCCGTCCCGCGGCGCGTATGCCTCCGGTGGAATCAAGGCTTGAGAATCGTGTAGTCTGAACCGGCCATAATGTCGCGTTTCCACCGCCAAAAGTGGGCGTGATCCGGACTGAGCCTATGGATTTCATGATTATTTTTCTTGATTCAGTTCGCCAAGAAGAATCGTTCAGAATCGTCGCGTTTCCGGTAGCAGTGAATCAAATCATGGAATGACGGTTCTCAGACGAGTCAGTCAGACTTAAAGGGACACTGTGTAAAAATTACTCCCATCTAGTGGTACAATTGTATATTGCATTCAAACTAATAGTGCTCGCTTGTCCAAAAACTACGGTGGGCAGTATGTGCCAAGAAGCTGTGACATGACACCTACTAGGCTACCTCATCGAGTCATTCGAGTGATGATGAGGTTCGTGGACAACTGGACAAATTAGATGGACAAATCAGATCAGGTTTATTGACCAAGCATTCTTACAGACAACGAACTTGACTCCAGCAGTTGTGGACTTTCCAACATGACAAATAACTATACAGATGATAAATAACAGTAGGTCATTTAATGTCAGATTACATAAAATGTCATAACATAAAAGTTGACATAGCCTTTGGTAGTCTTGGAGTTACCGATAATCAAAACAATAATTCCTATAATGCGTGCGGCTGAGCACGCATCCTAATCAACGCATTGTAACCCGTTGATTTCAACAATGTAACAGTATTCTAAATACCAACAATTTACATTGTAACTAACGGAATCAAATCAAAATCAAATCAAATCAAATTTATTGTCATTTTGTTGATTGAACAACAAAACGAGAAGGCGTTTCTCACGGATCAAGATCAACATACATTTCAAACAAACAAACAAACAAACGTCCCAATGATGAATAAATAAATAAATAATAGTGAGTCCAGTGAGAAGATCTGGGACGCTGGTGCATTGAGCATCCTGACAGATTGAGGTAGGAAGCTGTTCCGCAGCCTGGTTGTGGAGCATCTTAAGCTGCGATAGCGTTTCTTGGAGGGTAGGAGCTGAAAGAAGCTGTTCAGTTTGTTTACGTCCACCCCGTCTCTGTTGCTTCCTCCTCCGGGCAGTTGCGGGCACGGTGTCACAGTGTCCGTTAGTATCCTGTGTTTGCGTAGTATGTCCAGATGCCAGCGAATGCCAGTGATGTTACTCGCTCTCAATGTCCTAATGTTTAATATTGTTTCCCTGTCATAAACTACGTTCGTCGTAGGACGTCTCACACTCAAACATTCAATCTCAATCTCACAGATCTCAAGAGGGGCCGCTGCGACTGTGCGCGCCGCCAGTTAGTCGCCCTGGCAACGAGTTTACTTCCTCGTCTCCTATCCTGTTCCTAATTCCTCCTCTCGATCTTCTTTTCCTCCGTATTGTCTTCTTTATCAGAGTTGTTGGTATGAAATCCAGTTGTTCGGGTGATAAATCAACTGTCTCGCAAGCGAGTTGAAGCTCCAGAAGGTCCGCTCTAGCCTAAGTGCGTCTCGGTGGATTTGGATACGGTGACCACAGCAGAGAATAAACCTCCATAACTTGATGAAGAATGGCTTTTGAATTCCTCCAACGCATTTGACAGTATCCATAAGTCATAAGAATATTGTCACGATTTAAACTCGACAAAAATGTGAAAAAGTAAATTAAATATGTAATAAAGTAGCCTTTCAATGACGAGTCGCTCAAACATAGCGCCCCGCATCTCGTTGCCATGAAAAACCATGTTATACATGCTTTGCTTGCACATCGTCGTTTTTTGGGCAACGATGATTCCTTCTCCTGTGGCGTGGCATAACTATGGTCTTTCAAAAAAATGCGGTGCATGTTCAAATTTGCCTGTAAAACTCGTCTCGCTAAACTAAGCTCTGTTCCACCGACCGTCACGCTGGCTCAGAGTGAAAACGCGTTTGCAATTCCTGTACGACGTAGTGCTTTTTGACCCTCTCGGCAGCTCATAGACCGGAAGAAAATGGAAGCCTCCATGAAGCTTACCCGTCCTATGTAACCATATTGATATTAATATTAATTATTCTTCGCTCAGGAGGATAAGTGAGATTTTTGGCAGCGATAATTTTACACCAATGAGGACTTATTTATGAATGAATATGTTGATTTGAGGTAATAAATTACTCAAAATATTACATAGTGTCCCTTTAAGGCCTAAAGGCCTAAATACACCGGCGCCGCAGCGGCGCGTCAAAAAGTCTGCCCCCATTATTCCGGATGTACTAGCCCACACCGGCGCCGACTAGCTGCGCGGCAGCGTTCCGCGCCGCGCCGCCCAACTAGTCTTCGAGCCAATGTTCTATTCCCTAGCGTCGCCGCCCCTGAAAAAGCGCTTTTTAAAAGCTGGTTTGTACATCCCGGGTCCCGTAGGCACCTCCATATCTACCCCTCACCACTGGATGTCGCCCTCTTTCGTTTGTGAGAAACAATTACGAGAATGGACGATGAGAGACGAGGTGGAAAAATATGTTGAATTGTATGACCAATGTTCCCGTCATTACAAAGACAACTCCAAAAAGGACATTGCCTGGCGAGCCATAGCTCTGGAGATTGGCTCTTCAGGTGAGAAATCAACAATGGTGGACTAAGTAATTAAGCGCTTTGAGTACGTGAAAAGCGCTATATAAATTGAATCTATTATTATTATTAAGTACCCAAACCATTAACCATAATGGGAAATAGACGAAATCAAGTCACATACAGTATAATCACACCATGTAGGTAGAAACCAGATTACTTGTAATATACATTTTTTTATTTAAGACAAGGCAACTTCATTTATATAGCACTTTTCAAACATGAAGCAGACTCAAAGTGCTTCACATAGAAATACAATAAATATACAATACAATAAAATAGATAGGCTAAGTAAAAGAAAACACAGGCAAAGTTCAAAAATGCATTGTCATGTATTAACTGTCTCTCTGGGTTTAAGGAAAAATAACATTAAGTGTCTCGAGCACTCAAATAAAATAGACTGGCTACTGAGTCCAGCACAGCAATAACATATATATATATGCATATATATATATATACATATATATATGCAAAAGAGTATTTATACCAGAGAGTAGGGCCCGACCGATTCATCGGCCTGCCGATTTAATCGGCCGATTATAGCCTTTTTGAAAATAATCGACATCGGCCAAAAAGACGCCGATTACAACCGTTTTTTTTTTTTTTTTTAGAAATGTTATTGCGCTTAGTATCCTGCAGATTGCGCTCCTACTCGCCTTGCTAACTAACAACTTTAGCTGGATTAAAAAAAGAGGAGATTGAATTTTGCCGTACAACATGAAAGCATGCTCGCTCAGGCAGCTGCGCGCTCACCTCACCAATGTACACAAGACGCGTTGTTTGAGCATGTTGTGCCTGTTTTTCTTTAGGTCCCAGGCCATGTTAATTTGTTATACTGTAGACTCTAACGGTGAGACCATACTGCTCAGCACGCACGTGTTAGTCACTGCTCACGAGCGCAGCACATTGGGAGTTAGTTATTTATTTTACATTTTACATTGCACTAATTTTTTACTGTAAATGTATTCTAAAACACTCAAAGGTTCTGCATTCAATTCAAATATTCGTCAAAAGTGTTTAAAGTATATTTAAGGTATCAAAAACTATGTTTTATAGGCTTATTATTATTTATTTATTTTAATCGGCCGATTAAATCGTAATCGTAATTTTTCTTTGAAAATAATCGGCATCGGCACTCAAAAATCAATATCGGTCGGGCCCTACCAGAGAGTGATAACTAAATTATAGGTCATCATGGCTAGGTTACACCATTCGGTTCTGCCATTGCACACTTCCTAGTGGCGAATTGAAATATTGGCGGTGCCTCTCTGCACGGAGCTCCTCGACCAGATTGTGGTATACCCCCTGTTCTTGTCTCCGTTCATTGATGGGGTGCACCCAAACCCTTCGTCTTCTCCTCCTTGCTACGGCGCAGCAGAAGAAGGGCAACCACCCTCTGTCTGGCAACAATTGTTCTGTTGAAATTAAAAAAAACTCAATAAAATGTGAAATAACTTGTGTTCAATTATAATGGATAACTACTGGCTGCATACATGTAAATGTGTGGCTATGTTAAGGCTATATAGATCGATAGATAGCTACTTTATTGGTCACAATGGGGACCAATAAAGCCATCCAGTAGCTCAATACAATAAATACACACAATAACAATTGTCCTTAAAAGGTGACTCCACTATATACTAAAAAGGCTTAATAGAAGGTCCTGCACTTATTGAGATTGTTGATGCAGTAGATGAATAATTGCAAAATATAAAATAAGTAAGAAATTACAGTAAATAAAACGATAAAGTGCCCTACAAACTAAGTTGATCTGATGCTTGAAAACATACTTTCACTGCGCAGATTATACATTTTTCAAATTATTCAGCCAAAAAGATGGAAAATAAATAAACTAGGCTACAATAGGCTACTCACCCATTGCGTTTCGTCTCTTTGCTGCGGTTGATCAACAGGTGATTTTATACTGCAGCGCGGCCGTCGCGCCGCCTCCTGTTGGTGCTAGGGGCGGCTTTTGACGCGCGTAAAATGCGTGCCGCTGCGCTGCGCCGCCGGTGTATTTAGGCCTTAAATACACAAGACTCCTTCTCCAGGTCGGGGAAAAGGGGTGGCAGGTACCCGTAGGCGCACTGAAAAGGAGAGAGACCGGTGGATGAACAGGTGAGGGTGTTATGCGCATATTCTACCCATACCAGTTGGTCAGACCAGGAGGCCGGGTTGCGGTTCACCAGGCATCGAAGGGTGGTCTCTAGGTCCTGATTAACCCTCTCGGTCTGTCCATTTGACTGGGGATGGAAGCCGGAAGACAGACTAACGGTAGCCCCGACGAGGCTGCAGAACTCCCTCCAGAAGGCCGAGGTGAACTGGGGCCCCCGGTCAGAGACGACATCGGTGGGTAATCCATGGAGGCGGAAGACGTGGTGGAGGAGCAGGTCCGCAGTCTCTCTGGCAGAGGGGAGTTTAGTAAGGGGGATGAAATGGGCCAGCTTACTAAACCGATCCACAAGGGTGAGGACGACAGTGTGGTCCTTGGACGCGGGAAGACCGGTCACGAAGTCCAGAGAGATGTGCGACCAGGGACGATCGGGAATGGGCAAGGGGTGCAGGAAGCCGGCAGGGAGGCGGCGAGAGGTCTTACTCTGGTTACACACGGGGCATGCGTTGACGAAGCCCCGGACATCCTCCTCCAGTGAAGGCCACCAGAAGCGCCGTCGCAGGAAGTCCTGGGTCCGCTGGATGCCGGGATGGCAGGTGAGTCGGGAAGCGTGACCCCACTGGAGCACGTCGAAGCGGAGGGAGGCTGGAACGAACAGGCGGTCCGGGGGGCAGGAACTGGGGGCTGGCAGATTAAGGGAGGCGGCCCTTACCTTCTCCTCAATCTCCCAGGTGACAGCAGTGACAAGGCAGGAGGCCAGATCAATGGTGGAGGGTTCTGCCGTCTCATCAGGGGACTCGGGGAACTGTCGAGAAAGGGCATCTGGCTTTGTGTTCGAGAGCCAGGGCGATAGGACAGGGTGAAGTTAAACCGGTCGAAAAACAAAGACCAGCGGGCCTGTCTGGAGTTTAGTCTCTTGGCGGTTCGGATATACTCCAGGTTTCGGTGATCAGTCCAAACCAGGAACGGAACCCTGGTTCCCTCTAGCCAGTGCCGCCACTCCTCCAGAGCCAGCTTCACCGCCAGAAGCTCCCTGTTTCCAATATCATAATTTCTCTCCGGGGGGGTTAGGCGACGAGAGAAAAAAGGACACGGGTGGACCTTCTGGTCAGAGGATGAACTCTGGGAGAGGATCCCCCCTACTCCCACACCAGATGCGTCCACCTCCACAATGAACTGACGTTCAGGTTCGGGGATCTGGAGGATGGGGGAGCGGTGGTGAAGCGGGCCTTGAGGGCTTCGAAGGACTCTTGAGCAGCGTCAGACCAACGGAAAGGAACCTTGGGTGAGGTGAGGGCCGAGAGGGGGGAGGCGATGGAGCTGAACCCTCGGATGAAACGCCGATAGAAGTTGGCGAACCCCAGGAAACGCTGCAGCTGCTTGCGTGTCTCCGGGGTAGCCCAGGATGTCACAGCAGAGACCTTGGCTGGATCCGTCTGAAGGCTGTCCTTAGCAATAATATATCCTAGGAAGGTGACAGAGGGAGCATGGAACTCGCACTTCTCCGCTTTGACGAACAAGGAGTGGTCCAGGAGGCGACGGAGAACTGAGCGGACGTGGGTGACGTGTTCCACTAGATTGCGGGAGAAAATCAGGATATCATCCAGATAAACAAAGACAAACTTGTCAATCAAGTCCCGCAGCAGGTCGTTGACTAGCGCTTGAAAGACTGCCGGGGCGTTGGTCAAGCCGAAGGGCATCGCGAGGTACTCGTAATTCCCCGTTGGGGTGTTGAAGGCCGTCTTCCACTCTTCTCCCTCTCTGATACGGACCAGGTGGTAGGCGTTCCTCAGGTCGAGTTTGGTGAAGACCGTTGCCCCCTGGAGCAGCTCAAAGGCGGAGGAGAGTAGTGGAAGGGGATAGCGGTTCTTCACTGTGATGTTGTTCAGTCCCTGATAATCGATACAGGGTCTCAGGGACTTGTCCTTCTTGCCCATGAAGAAGAACCCGGCCCCAGCCGGTGACGAGGAGGGTCGGATGATCCCAGTGGCTAGGGAACTCTGGATATAGTCCACCATGGCCCCTCGCTCAGGAATAGAGAGGGAGTACAAGCGTCCCTTGGGGGGTGAAGTGCCCGGAAGTAGGTCGATGGCACAGTCGTAGTGATGGTGAGGGGGCAAGGAGGTGGCCCTGGCCTTATTGAAGACCACTCTGAGGTCATGGTAAACGGCAGGGACCAGGTAACTCTCCATTCTCGGATGGAGCAGTTGGACCAGTCGATGTTGGGGTTGTGTCTGCGAAGCCAGGAGTGACCCAAGATGACCGGCTGGTTGGGTGTGGGCAGGAGCATGAACTGAATGGTCTCCCTGTGGCCTCCAGGCAGGAGCATGTGCACAGGATTTGTCCGGGAAGTCACCCTCCCCAGCACGTGCCCATCCATGGCTCTGGTGGAGATCGGCACTGGCAGTCTCTCTGGATGGAGTCCCAGCCGAAGAGCGAGGGACCGATCCATGATGCTCTCGTCTGCCCCTAAATCGACAAGTGCGGTTATGGGATGGGAACCGGAGGACAACAGGAGCTCACCGGAGAGAATGGGTCTTGATGGAGAAGCAGTGACCATGGCGGAACTCACAAGTATGTTCCTGCTCACTTGGGGACTCTGCCCCTTTGCTGGGCACCGGTTGACGAAGTGACCACGCTGGCCGCAGTACAAACAGAGGTTCATGGTTAGCCTCTTATCCCTCTCTTCCGATGTAAGGGGGGTGCGGACCAATCGTATCGGCTCGGGACCGCCCAATCCAACGGGAGCGGTTGGGACAGACGAGGAGAAGAAAGGGGATACTGAAAGCTTGGAAAGGGGGAACCCGTGTGGCCGGGTAGAATGTGGCTGAAATTCTGGGACAGGTTCGCGGACTGCTTTGGGGAGTTGTACCAGATCCTGCTGTCTCTGAACCGTGGCGGCCATCAATTGGTGTAGTGCGCTCTCCATCCGGGAGAAACGGTCGTCCATCTGGGCTGGGTCCATTCTTGGTCAGATTGTGCTGTAACGTGGGCGTTTAGCAGGACCCAGGTGCACAGACTGACGACGAGCGTGGAACAGTGTCAATAGTTTTATTCGGATACAGGATCGGCAGGCAGGATAGCCAGACGGGCAGGGATCAGGAACCGGCAGAATAGTCAGACAGGCGGGGATCAGGAACCGGCAGAATAGTCAGACAGGCGGGGATCAGGAACCGGCAGAATAGTCAGACAGGCGGGGATCAGGAACCGGCAGAATAGTCAGACAGGCGGGGATCAGGAACCGGCAGAATAGTCAGACAGGCGGGGATCAGGAACCGGCAGAAGAGTCAGACAGGCAGGGATCAGAGAACAGGCAGGATCGGTGGTAGGTCAGGATCTGAATCGCGGGAAAGCACTGTGAAACACAAGAGACAATCTGGCAGGGAATGTTTGGGAGGAAAGGACTGATATAGGGGAAACACAGGTGAAGGTGGTTGGGATAATTTGGAGTGATCAGGAAGGCAGGCAGGTGAATGAGAAAACCAGAGGCGGATCATGACAGGTATACTCTTTTGCATATATATATATATACTTTTTTTTTATCCCTCGGGATAAATACAGTGATGTTATTGCTGTGCTGGATTCAGTAGCCAGTGTATTTTATTTGAGTGCTCGAGACACTTAATGTTATTTTTCCTTAAATCCAGAGAGACAGTTAATACATAATCTGATACCAGAGAGACAGTTAATACATGACAATGCATTTTTGAGCTTTGCCTGTGTTTTCTTTTACTTATCTATTTTATTGTATGAGAATGTTTCTATGTGAAGCACTTTGAGTCTGCTTCATGCATGAAAAGTGCTATAAATGAAGTTGCCTTGCCTTAAATAAAAATATATATATTACAAGTAATCTGGTTTCTACCTACATGGTGTGATTATATGTGACTTGATTTCGTCTATTTCCCATTATGGTTAATGGTTTGGGTACTTAGTCCACCATTGTTGATTTCTCACCTGAAGAGCCAATCTCCAGAGCTATGGCTCGCCAGGCAATGTCCTTTTTGGAGTTGTCTTTGTAATGACGGGAACTTTGGTCATACAATTCAACATATTTTTCCACCTCGACGACCAGTCTCTCATCGTCCATTCTCGGAATTGTTTGTCCATTCCTTTCTCATCCAGTGGTGAGGGGTAGATATTGAGGTGCCTACGGGACCCGGGATGTACAAACCAGCTTTTACAAAGCGCTTTTTCAGGGGCAGCGAAGCTAGGGAATAGAACATTGGCTCGAAGACTAGTTGGGCGGCGCGGCGCGGAACGCTGCAGCGCAGCTAGTCGGCGCCGGTGTGGACTAGTACACCCGGAATAATGGGGGCAGACTTTTTTACGCGCCGCTGCGGCGCCGGTGTATTTAGGCCTTTACACCGGGATTCCACCGGACGCTTACGCGCCGCGGAACGGCTGCGTCCTCTGCCCTGCGTCCATTCCGGGCGCGTAACGGCAGCGTAGCGCTGCCTTGCGAGCCAGCCGTATTCACGCGAGATCACGCAATAATCCTAAACCTAATGTACTCACCTTCCACTCCTAAAACTATTGCAATTAAATGCCACGCTTTGTCCTTTCTGACATTTTCCTTATAAAAAGGATGATTTGGTACATAAATGACTTCATGTTGCTGAACTTCGACAATGAGTCTCTCGTAGTCCATGTTGCCGACCCTCTGAGACCCTTTGATTGATTGACTGCTGACCTGGTGCCACCGGTCATGACGTAATAATGTTGACGTGAAGTTACATGAGCTGAGTATTGTGTTTTATTTTGAAAATTGACCGGATTCTCTATGGCTTTTACTTTTCACTTCCTGCCCGGCTCGACCTGCTCTGTCGAAATTAACGCGGTTTAGCAGCGGCTCGCGGCAAAAATAGAATTGTACGGAAAGATAGCGCCGCGGCGCAGCACGCCGCTCCTGGGACACTGCTGAAACGTTCCGCGGCGCGCCCGGTGGAAATGGTCTCATTGATTAGAGTGGAAGCGATCAGCAGCGGTGACCGCGGCGCAGCCGTCCCGCGGCCATACTTGCCAACCCTCCCGATTTTCCCGGGAGACTCCCGATATTCACTATCCTCTCCCGTTTTCCTCCCGCTGTTAAAAATCTCCCGCAATTCTCCTGATTTCTGACAAGATTTCATGTCTCCCTTTCTCCCCACTTTCGTTATCATCACAACAACCTGTTCTTCAGAAAAGGATATTGTTTGAGCGAGCCCGCTGTTACCACGGAGACGTTTGCCGCCGCTCCGTGGTAACAGCGGGCGCGACCAATCAGAGACGTCTCTCTGACGCTACTCTAGTATTCTTTCTTCCGTTATTCTACCCGCGCTCGTGAATAAACCTCAGAGTATTTAAAAAGACAACAAAGAAGACGAGAATGGAGTTCGCTTTTCTTACTACAAGGTTTAAAGGTACTGGCTATGGTGCCCTTTGTAAAGTTTGCCCGGTAGATTTTTCCGTGGAGCACCGCGGTCGGACGGACATAAAACACCATGCCAATACAGGCAAACATAAGAAGGCAGTAGCTGCTTCAGAGTCTCAGCCAAGCATCGCTGGTTTGCTGGGGAAAGGGAGACCAGATGCAGTCATATCATATATGCCGAAACAAAAATGGCAATGTTGGTGGCAAAGAATAATATTCCTCTGAGCTTTACTGACGAAATAAATAAGTCAGTAAGGGACATGTTTCCTGACTCGGATGTAGCAAAGAAGTATGCCTGTGGGAGGACCAAAGCCGCACAGATATTGAAAGGTAAGCCATTAACATACCCTTAGAAACATATAAACATTTATTTTTTCGTAATGAAAATGATAAAAACAATCCATATAAGGATAATGTTCCAAGCTTTCTATTTACTATGCGTACATGGGATAGGCTAATTTCACAGCCCATTTGCAGTGATGGTAAGAGTTAACCTACATGTTAACCTACATGTAGCACTTACATGATGTAGTAGCTTACTTTGTAGTTTTGTTTATTAGAAGCTAGTGTAACATGAGACTTATTGGAAGTTGCTAAGATAAAACCGTCAGTAAAATGTAATGAAATGAAATCTATTGATATGTAATAATATGAAATGTAATAATATGAAATGTAATGATATGTAATAATAACATGATATTTAATGATATGAATTATATTGATATGTAATAATAATATGAATTGTAATGACATGAAATGTAAATTAAATGAGGGTATTCAACATAAAATTTACGTTTCAATTTACTTATTTTTTTGTTGGTTTTATTATTTTAAAGTCACCAGAATGCGGGAAACAATTACTTTAAAGCTGAAAATTGTATGGGGGGGGACCCCCAGACCCCCGCTTTAGTTTGGGAATCCTCCCTATTTTCAAAGTCTCAAGGTTGGCAAGTATGCCCGCGGCGCGTACGCCTCCGGTGGAATCAGGCATTTTGCTCCTTCTTTGTAGTATCCCCACCTATGAATGGTCAAGACTTAACTGATGGTTTTCTTGATTTATTGAAATCCTTCCGTGTCAACCAATAAACCACCGTAAGAGCTAAAGGCAGAGCACAAACAGAATGCATTAACTACCTAGCCAGGGTCATGCATTAACCTAGCATAAGATTGGGTACAATTATGTGGAATATGAACTTAACACATGTAAGAAATGTCTTATTACAATACAAAATCATTAACACATTAACCGTATATTGTTCCATGAACACTGACCTTGTGCCTCTTCGGCGGGTGCTTAAAAAATTCAACATTTAACCTTAACTGCTCGCTATCTTACTGTCTTTGTTAACGTTGCTTTTGCGTCCCGTTCTTCTCCTTTCGCGCAAGGAACTCACTCTCAATACGGCACTTTATTTAAAAATAAAATCCCTTCCAACAAGGCAGAATATAAGGCAATATAAATTCACCAAAAAATAAAAGCAATAATAATAGCTAATGACTACAAAAGCGCTGTGTTTTCTTTAGAACTCATTTAGAAATCGGGTCCTTTACGTCCCTCGTTTTCATTCTTAAACGATCGTGCAAGTCGGTCATCAATCAACACAACATTACAACTTTAACCAAACACAGCGGGATGGGGGGGTGTAGTTGATTATTGGATGTTTAACATATCAGCAAGATAATAGACTTGATTTAGCAATGATGGGGATTAAAAGTAAAGCACGTACAGTTGTGTATATTCTGGGCATATTTGATTTTTCTTGGGTTACTTAAAGCCAAGGGGTCCTATTATGCTTTTCCGTTTTTTCCTTCTCCTATTGCGCTGAACATATGTTTTGGGGTATATAAATGGTTGGCAAAGTTACAATACCATAAAATTCCCACAAGGGGGAGTAAATGACTACCGCAAATCACTGTTACCGAGCTGCCTAGAAACGGCTCGTTGGGATTCTCTCATCTCAATTCCTAGTACGCGTACTACGGACTCGCGGACTTGGAAGTTCGTATGCAATTGGAACAGCAGCGGACTCGATGACGTCACCAGCTCAGCTCATCTGTTAACTGTGCTACGGCCTCATGTAGGCATATAACTACTGAACAATATAAACAAATTATATAAAACAAAACACCAGCTTCTTTAGTTTTAAAATAGTAGGCTATATTAATATTTTGAATGAATATAAATTAAAAGTTATGCGTATTCACACGGCAAGCCAGCTGTACCCTACATAAACAATCAGTGGCTTGAAAAACATTGTATGAGATTGCCGTTTCTCAATTTTCATATATAGCCTATTATTATATTATTGGAGAGTAGGCTATTGATATAAGAATTACGAACGAGCGAGAATATAATATAATATAAACACACACAGACACAGACACACGCACACGCACACACACACACACACACACACACACACACACACACACACACACACACACACACGATCAGATGGATCCGACCGGGAATTCCGTTGCGATGGGTTTCCTCCATCAGCGACTTATAAAATATAAACAAATTATATAAAACAAAACCCCTCTTTCATTTTAAAATAATATGTAAATATGTTGAATAGGCCTCCATCTTTGTTATACTTAATAAATATTCCTATATAGCCTATTTTATAGCTTAGCTCGAGTACGACTGATGACGTTTCACAAGAACGCAAGCACACAAGTACAGAAAAGAACGCCAATTGAGAAACGGCTATTGATTCCATGGACATAATAAAGGATGGACCACAGACTGGAAAATGGCCGCCCATTCATTCCTATACAAACTGCTCAGTGGCGCAGGGTAACATTCAGGAGCGATTTGCTTCCGCGTCATGGCAAGTAGGTCTATCTGCAGCCGGAGCCACTTGCCAAACACGCCCATTGCTCTGCCAGACACGCCCATTGCTTTGCCAAACACGCCCATTGCTCTGCCAGAAACGCCCGTTGCTCTGCCAAACAGGTCAAGTCTATTTTCGGAAATGTAGGGGGATATATATGAGTGGCCCCACGTCGAATGGCATGACCCAAGATACGTCAGACAGAGAAAGCGCGCAAATTCGAGCAAAATATGTTTGACAGTGGAAGGATTTACATGGTTGCTTGGGTTATAGACTTCAAGACCATGTCCAAGACCCCCCCCCCCCTCTTTCTCCTTTAAAGGTCCCATGACATGAAAATCTCACTTTATGAGGTTTTCTAACATAAATATGAGTTCCCCTAGCCTGCCTATGGTCCCCCAATGGCTAAAACTTGCGTTTGGTGTAAAACGAGCACTAGCTGTTCTGCTCGCCTTTGAAAAAACGGAGGCTCAAGTGCGCTGATTTGGAATGTCTGTATTCATGACGTCATCAGGAATCTCAGCTCCTCCCCTTACTCTGCCTGGCCCGCCCAGAGACGTTGGCCCGCCAATGAGACTCGACCGTGCGAGCGCCATGTGTGTGTGTGTGTGTGTGTGTGTGTGTGTGTGTGTGTGTGTGTGTGTGTGTGTGTGTGTGTGTGTGTGTGTGTATACACACACTTTAACGCAAGTGTTTCTTGTCGGTTCTTTGACGTGTCTTGTATTTCCACAACGAGACTCGTATTGGGGGTTATTTCAGCCATGGTTGAGAAGGAATTGGGGGAAAGGGACTTTGGCTTTGACTGGCTGAAGTACATGAACTGCGTCATGCCGCCGGTTGCCGCGAGGCACCATCGCCCGGCAGTGGGCAGCCGGCAGCAGGCAGCGTGCGGTTCAGTCGACTTCAGGTTGATGTGAAAGTGGAAGAACCAGAGACGTCGCAGAACCCGACAAAGTCGTTTGTGATTCATTATAATTTATATCGTCTGGAGGCGCACACAGCTTTTGGCCGTGATAATATGTATTATATGATATAGATTTCTATGTATTATATGATATTATTTAGATATAGAGCTCCAGGACTGTAACGCAAGTGTTGTACACTTCCTTGTTATTTGGATAACCGTTCTGTCGGACTCTCGTCTCTGGTATTTCTACACCGAGACTCGTATTGGGGGTTATCTATCTCAGCCAAGGTTGAGAATGAATTGGGGGGAAGGAACTTTGGCTTTGACTCCCTCAAGAACATGAACCACGACATGGAGGAGAAAGGGATTGTTGGCGGCTAATGTCTCCAGCTTGAGACCCGCTGAGGGACCACCGCCGGAGGCGGAGGTGCCTAAGCGCTGCCCGGCAACGATCCCTTTCTCCTCCTTGTCGCGGTTCAGTCTACTTCACATTGATGAGGACGTTGAAGAACCAGGAACGTCGGAGAACCCAACGCGGTCGTTTGAGATTCATAATATCGGCTCACACAGCTTTTGGCCGTTATAATATATATTATATGATATAGATATCTATGTAGGCTATATGATAATATTTAGATATAGAGCTCCAGGACTCCCGTGTGTTCTAGAATATTTACAGAACACGGCTAAAGGCTGTGTGCGCCTCGCCATTGCGATACATCCACTGTAAACAGAGCGCATGGTACCGTGGCTGCAAGCTGCTCAGGGCCACACCCCCACCCTCCTCCTTGACCCGCCTCGCTCCTCCTCATTTGCATTATAGCTACAGACACCAAAACAGCGCATTTGGGGGAAGCTCAATGTGCGACTGGCTCGGAGTGGCTGTAACTCTGCACCACGGCTGAATTTCGGGAACGTCTTTGAATACTGTGTTAGTTGCCCACTAATACCTATATTAAAGAATACATAAAATAGCATGTCATGGGACCTTTAAGTTTGGCGCCGAACAACTCGGCCCATACCAAGTGTGACGGGATATTGTTGGTCAATGAAATGATTGAATAAATGTTCAACATGCATGCATGTAGCCTACTACTTTGACTTTCTAATCTTCTGGCGAAATTACCCAGGTTAAGTGTAAATATTAAGCATATATAAAGCACATACGTGCCTTTTTTTTCATAAATATCCTTAATACATAAAGCAGTGCAGTAAGAATTAAATGACGTCTTCCAAGTAGCTATTAATATTAGACCAAACAAGACTCGTAATGGTAGGTAAAACAATACTTTATTAAAGCAAGCAAGTGCTTATGATATTAAAGCCTACAGCGGTCATTAGTTAACGTGTGTGGCGGACGGTACCACCTTGTCATTTGTTTACCCAGGTGCCATAGCAACACCATTGCTACCTCTCATTGGCTGAATCTTTGAGAACGTTGTAGACTCAATCAATCAATATAAGGTCGCGGGGAGACGAAGCTCTGTTTGTTTGTATATTTTATTTACGTGACCATATTTTTGTTTTATGTAAAAAAAAAAAAGAATCAAAGAACCAGTTCTCTTGTTTTGGGGAACCAGTTCTTGTCGTTCACCTTCGGGATTCGTTCGTTGTGAACGAATCGGTCGCGACCGACTAATCCTTAATGGCCACCATTGAACGAGCAATGGGCGTGTTTGGCAATGGGCGTGTTTGGCAGAGCAATGCCAAACACGTATGAAGTGCCACCATTGAACGAGCAATGGGCGTGTTTGGCAAGTGGCTCCGGCTGCAGATAGACCCTACTCCATAGTTTTTCCCCATATACCGCCACCTACTGGACTACTACACAGGAGTTTGTGACAAGGACGTTGGCAAATGATACTTTAAATCATAAAAATAAATTCAAAGAAAAAACCAAACTAACGAAACAAAATAAACAAAATAAAACAAACTAACAAAAGAAATGAATAAATAAAAATAAAAAATAAAAAATATATATACTTAAGGTTAAATTCTTCTAATTAGGTTAGTATCTTTTAGCTAATTTATCAGCAATTTCATTGCCATATATTCCATGGTGGGCTGGAATCCAACAGAACTGAATAACTAAACCAAGGCTTATAATATTTAAAAGAAGATGCTTTACCTCTATCACCAAATCTTCACGTATTGAATTATCTGTTATAAAACTTAGTAACCCATCTAAGAGCGGTTATTATTGTGGCCATCTCGATTGAGTATACTGATAAAGTCACCCACTCTATATCCATATCCTTTTTCAAATTCTGGAATATATATGCCAATACCACATTGTCACCAACTTAGTATCTACAACCCATCTAAGAGCGGTTATTATTGTGGCCATCTCGATTGAGTATACTGATAAAGTCACCCACTCTATATCCATATCCTTTTTCAAATTCTGGAATATATATGCCAATACCACATTGACACCATTCTATGATAGCTGATAACCAAGGTACACACTGTAATACTATAATCAAGAGGACATACAGGCAGTTCAAATAAAAAGAGATAGAACTTTATTGATCTGGAAACTTCATAAATATGTAAGATTGCTCCATATAATACCATAGTAACATAGTAAACCTATGTAGGCCTAAAAAATTCAGTTCAATGTTATTGCTTAAGAAACAGATTCCTTCCAACTAACTATTTACGAAAAATGCAATCAATAATTTATATAAAAGTAAATGTTTACATATCGACCAGCAACGAAGTTGGAGTAGCCTACCCAAATAATGAATTGTAATACACCAACATTGTCAACTGTCATACATAGCTAAACAAGCAAATGAAAATGAAATACCTACCAACGCAACTGAAATGTTAATATTAGACAATTAACAATATTATGAAAATTACGTAGGTCTCCCATAATCATTCAGGTAATCAATACGTCCGTGCCTGTTACAGCTATTTCAATGATATGTGTGTTATATATCCGTGTTCAACGCCATTCATGTTAAGTAAAAGGACAAATCTCAGACTTTGGAAGTTAATGGAAGTTAATTCGGAATTTAATTTAATTCGGAAGTTAATGGAGCCGTGCACTTCAAAATAGGTCCATAGCAAGGAGCCGTTTGTTTCAGTACGACTCCTTTCAGCTGCCCACCCAACATAAACTGCTAATAAAACGCTTGAGGAGGCGTTTTCAAAAGAAAAAACTTACATTTTTTTAGAACAGGGTAGAAATATAATTATGAGCCTTTGATTGATATCCAGACATTTTTTGCGGAGACACAATCCTGTTCCCCACTTGTATTGGAGTGGACGGCGATATCTACTTCTGGGCCACATGAAATGATGGACCCCCGTCCACAGCCAGCTTAAACAGCTGCAATACCAGGCTTGGCCTCTGAGCACTGGTGGATTGCGGAAGTATGCGCCTATCCTGGGGGCCTGATGTTACCCTGCGCCACTGAGCAGTTTGTATAGGAATGAATGTGCGGCCATTTTCCAGTCTGTGGTCCATCCTTTATTATGTCCATGGTGTCGGGTCATCCATCTCTTCTTCGTTCGTTACCAGACTCCGGTTGCATTGTGGGATAGCGTAGTGAACTCCGTTGTTTACTGTGGCGGTAGTACGCATTCGGAAACGTTTTCCGTACTACACAATGCGTACTGAGCATTCGGACGCGCTATATTTGTGGTGTACTACAAAATGCATACTATACAGCAGTCAAGTATGAGTATTCGGATTCAGCCGAGGTCTTGCGTTTTGGCATGATGCTAACTTTCTGTCAATGTCATATGAAGTAGCAGCACATGGACCCTTGTTTACTTTTTTAACCAATGATAAGCAGGTCACCTGACACCGCTCTTAGCCGTCATGCCGTGTTCCAATACCCGTACTTCCATGAGTATACTTAAAGGAAGTACACTATCTGCACTATCCGTACTCACTTGAGTACGCAATTTTTTTAGATGTGAGTGCTGTTCCAAATCGAGTACTCTGTTGTGCACTTACCGGAAATGACGATCACGACTGCCGCCATGGCTCCTCCCCCGCAATAAACATCCCGCTTTGAACGGTGAACTCTTTACGCCTAGCAGCTATAAAAACTACAAAATGACTCTATTAATGCAGGCTATGTGGAAAATGCGCCGACTTTGGCTCAGCCTGGCTCCGCCTCTTCCGCTACGTAGCTAAGATGGCTGCCGTTGAGTACAGGGAGTGTCCTTCGATCCACACTTCACGATTAGCCCGTTTTGAGTACGGCATCCGGGTCCTTGAAGTATACTTATTTTCGCCGGATCTGAATTGGAACGTACTGTGTACTCAAATTTTGGCTAGTAAGTGCGGACAGTACGGGTATTGGAACACGGCACAGATATGTTACTGCGTTGGATGCATTTTTTACAGTCTATGATTGGATATTGTGCTGCAGCCCAGCAAAGATGAAAAAACTCCGCCCTTCAAGCCTATGCCTCAAAAAGGAGGACAAATACGCGTCCGGCTTGATGCTGCGCCGGACGCCCGACAGAGCATTGAAAATCCGGACTGTCCGGCCTAGCCGGACGCCTGGTCACCCTAATTGTGTATGAAAGAAAAAAAGAAAGAATTCATTTTATTTCATGATTTTATTTTATAAAGTTATTGGAGAATTTTCATTTTGATTTACACTGGGAAAGTGAGACCTATAAAGAAAAGTGAAAATAAATATTTTTGAAAGTTTATTTAAATGTGTATATATAGGTCATATGTTATTGTTTATTTTAACAGAGAATGTATGGCCTTTAGTATTTTAATTTAACTGAATTTAATGAATGTGGCCTGTTCCATGAGTCAGGTTTTTTGTTAGGATGAGATTGATGACACTTGATGTCGAGAGAGAGGACATCAGCGACACCAGAAGTCGACACTAGAGAGAGAGAGGACACCGGCACTGAATAGCCACCAGGCGGCTTTCCAGACCCCTGCTGGTGAGATGGATCCAGAGAATCAGATGGCGAGCTATAGCAGAAGGACAACTTACCTTCCTTACCTGCGGTGTGGTAAGACAAGTGAGACTAACAAAGATTAAAGGGCCCCAACGAAACAAAAACACTGTGCTCATAACAAAAGAATAAAAAAAGAAGACAATAAAGATAAAACACAATTTACAGTACCCTTTTATTTTGTGCACACTTTATCATTTTTCATGTTCAATTGTTACTGTTGTCACATTGTTCTGGTTCATGACCGAGAATATATTTTTTAACTAAATTTTCTGTGATTGAGAGAGATGGGTGTACACTCAGACACAGAGAGAAAAAGACGGGTGTACACTCACACAGAGAGAGACGGTTGTACACTCAGACACAGAGAGAGAGACGGCTGTACACTCACACAGAGAGACGGGTGTATACTCAGACAGACAGAGAGAGAGAGACGGGTGTACACTCAGACACTGAGAGAGAGACGGGTGTACAATCACACACACACACACAGAGAGAGACGGGTGTACCCTCACACAGATGGGTACGCTTTAAAGGCAGAGGACAGACCCTCAATGAGTTAGGAGCAAACGGCTACTGGGTTGTTGGTGGGTGTAAAGCTGTGGCATACCACATTAAACAATGTGTCTCATGCAGGAGAGCTCGCAGGCCAGCTGAGAAACAAACGTAACGTAACGCTTCGTGCCCACTGCACCGTCAGTCAACGGACGTGGGAAGGCGTGGCTGACGGATGGGGGAGTAGTCTTTGCAGAGGCATCCGTCAGCCAATCAAATCGCTTCGCCGGGTTCTTCCCGCTTCTTCCTGGCTTGTTGCGATGCAAGATGACCCGCTTTCCCGCTTTCCAGTATCGTCAGAGCCCGAGTCGCGTCACAGTGCTTAAATTAGCATACGCGATCTGATTGGATGACGGATCCGTCGCTGCCGAAAAAGTTGAAAATGTTTCAACTTTTTGACGGAGCCGAAGGCTCCAACGGAACGGACGGATCCACAATGCATTGCGCGTCCGTCCCCATTCAAAGTCAATGGGGATCAGTCAACGGACGGAGGTAGTGGGCACGAGGCATAACGCTACATGCCCACTGCACCGTCAGTCAACGGACATGGGAAGGCGTGGCTGACTGATGGGGGAGTAGTCTTTGCAGAGTCATCCGTCAGCCAATCAAATCGCTTCGCCGGGTTCTTCCCGCTTCTTCCTGCTTGTTGCGAGGCAAGATTACCCGATTTCCCGCTTTCCAGTATCGTCAGAGCCCGAGTCGCGTCACAGTGCTTAAATTTGCATACGTGATCTGATTGGATGACGGATCCGTTGCTGCCGAAAAAGTTGAACATTTTTCAACTTCTTGACGGAGCCGAAGGCTCCAACGGGACGGACGGATCCACAATGCATTGCGCGTCCGTCCCCATTCAAAGTCAATGGGGATCAGTCAACGGACGGAGGTAGTGGGCACGGGGCGTAAGAGGAGTCCTAAACTGGGTCCTTTCAAAGAGTGCTGGAAGAGTTGATGACGCCTCATTAAGAACCTTCTTGTATTGGATTGGATTGGATTCACTTTATTGTCATTGTGCAGAGTACAACGAAACAAGGTTTTGTGACCAACCGGAAGTGCAAAGGAGCAGTAAAGTGCAGTTTGTACATGAATTATACAGTATCAGAGCAGCATTCTCAATGATGCAGCGGTACAAGGTCACCAGGATCTGAGGAGACAGGTGGGCCTTTTTTAATTTCCTCAAGAAGAAGAGACGCTGGTGAGCCTTCTTGATCAGTGTAGAGTAGGGCTGTAACGATACACCAACTCACGATTCGGTTTGTATCACGATTTTTGACCCACGGTTCGATACATCCCACGATTTTTTTAAATTTAAAAAGCATTTTATTTAAACAACAATATAACAATTAACTTAATGTAACATTTAATAACAAATAATTTGGAACGCTGAACAGAAAGAATACTATATTAATTATAGCTAAATTAATAAATAAATAAATAACCAAAGATTGCAGTTGGGGGTTGCTTGCAGGTAGGCAAAAACCCTCAACTAGTTTGGTTGGTTTAGTCAAATATCCTATTAGCGCTTCTTATTAGACTATGTAGCTTAAATAATGAGGCTGTATAGAATGCAACATGTTTAATATCCTAACTTTCAATAGATGGGAAAAAACATGAACGTCAAACACGAACGTCGCAATAACGAGGCATAGTGTTACGAGTAGCGTAGGCCTATGTGTGTGTGCGAGAATGGCAGTGTGCGTATGTGTGTGTGTGAGTGATGTCAGCGAGTGAGTGGACGAGCGAGTAGAGCGAGCGGTAGCGTGTGCGTCTAGTGAAGAAGCGAACGAGTCCGGTAGAATAAAGTACCCATCCTGTCAATAATCGGTGGCCGCTTCATTCCGACCTATAAGCAGACAAACTGCCGGTCAAATCACACAAAACAATAGAGACAGGGATCACAAAGGCAATTTTTTTCGCGCTTGGCCCACTCTGGATAAATGTCGTTCATATCGCATATGAGGACTTCGACGGCTGTGGAGAAATACAATCCTCCGTAGCCACAGAGAGCTGTCATCACAGAGAGGGCATCTCGTCGCATAATTACGGCATCGATAAGAGGGGGCGGTGTCAGCAGACTATTATTAAGACAAATTAGTAGCAAATTTCAATCTGACAATTTGACCGGAGGGTTAGAAAGGGCGTATCGCGCTTCTGCCTTCTCACACCGCGAGACAGGTTCGTGGCTCTGAGTGTTGCGATTTCGGTTTCGATACGCGTATCGTTACAGTCCTAGTGTAGAGGTGTTGAGGGTCCAAGAGAGGTCCTCTGAGATGTGGACACCCAGGAACCTCTAGCTGGTGACACGCTGGTGTTGAACGCTGAGCTGAAGTCAATAAACAGCATTCTGACATAGGTATTGTTGTTGTCAAGGTACGTAAGGAGAGGACGTAGTGGAGTGCCGTGGAGATGGCATCCTCTGTGCTCCTGTTCTGGCGGTAGGCAAATTGGAAAGGGTCCAGTGTGGGTGGCAGGCAGGTTTTGAGGTGAGCCAGGACCAGCCTCTCGAAGCACTTTGAGATGATGGGGTAAGTGCAACTGGGCGGAAGTCATTCAGGCTCGCTGCAGTGGAGTGTTTTGGCACCGGCACGATGGGGGTGGTTTTGAGGCACACAGGGACAACTGCTTGTGCTAGTGACAGGTTGAAAATGTCAGTCAAGACCTCAGTCAGCTGCACAGCACAGGCCCTGAGAACCCGTCCGGGGATACCATCATGTCCAGCAGCCTTCCGTTCATTAGTCCTGCTCAGTGCTGCACACACGTCGATGGGGGAGAGAGTGAGGGGCTGGTGGTCTGCAGGGAGCACAGCCTTGATGACCACCTCCCTGTTTTCCCTATCAAAGCTTCCATAAAAGTGGTTAAGCTCATCAGGAAGGGAGGTGTCACTGGATGGGGGGGAGATGTTGGCCAGTTTGTAATCCGTAATGGCCTGGATGCCCTGCCACATGCGTCGGGGGTCAGAGTTGCTCTTAAAGTGCTCCTCGATCCTCAGCTTGTAGCAGTGCCTGGCCGCTTTGATGCCCCTCTTCAGGTTAGCCCTGGATGAGCTATAGGCCCGAGCATGACCTGAACTGAAGGTGATGTTTGAGGGTGGTGTTACGACCCCTCCCTTTCGGCAGCTGATTACTTCCTGCAGGAGTTGGCTGAAAGGGAGGGTCGTTAGGGCAAGTTGCTCACACCTGGCTAGGCCTCTACCCAGGGTGATATAAGCCAGCCTGGTCTCATTGTCTCTCTCTCTCACCTAGGCTCCACGCTGCTACAGGTTCTTGGTTCTTTTTGTTGGTTTCCTTTTACACTCAACAGCCGCACACACGTCTCACTCATCCATGCACTACATTCACCACTGATGCCACTACTCTCCACACCTCATGCTATTTGTAGATATGATTGTTTAAGTTATAAATAAACCTTATCATTCATTACTTTCAACCTGACTTGTCTCCCCTCCTTGTCACATATGCTGAGCCGGTTTGTGACAAGTGGGGGCTCATCCGGGATTTACTAGGATTAAAATAGCTTGAATTTTGACTACTGGTAAATTGGCCCGGTTTAGGTTGGTGTGTGCTTCCTCCTCTTGCAGACAATGGTTTTTGGTTTGCTTTGTTGGAGTGTACACTACTTGTTGTTGGACATTAGCTGATTGTGCTGTGGTTATCATCAACTGTTCTGGGAGGGGAGATGTCAGGTTGTTGTGAGTGCTGGTTATTTCTTGTAGGAATTTCAAGGAGAGGTATTTGGTCCATTTCTGTTTGTGGTGAGGGTGAGTAGATTTGACTGGGGCTTTGCGGTTAGCCCTACCTGGGGTATGTTGGTATCTGTTGGAGCAGGAGTTTCTACCCCCTGTTAGGTTTGGTAGCGGGTTCCTCTAGGGGACTTGTGGTGATCAATTTAGGTGGCGGCGAAGGTGGGTAGAGCTATTAGCTCGGGAGCACCTCTAGGGTTGGGAGAGGGTTGCCAGTTCTCTGGTTGCCTTCTTCACACCGCTGGTTTCGCGTGCATAAGTACCCCCCACCATTAACTGCACGAAGACTAGGGCAAGTTAGTTAGCTAGTTTCTCTGGTTGTAGTTAACGTCAGGATAGGGGTGGGGCTCCTGTTCACCTGTTACCTCAGGTTTTCGGTTTTCGGCGTGTCTCAGTCAAGAGTGGTAACTTGTTAGGCTGATTTGTTTTTGAGGATGGCTTCCCTGGTGGAGAGTTTCATCCAGGAACCTTCACAGGCTTTGCTAGATCAGTGCACTAAAGAACAACTTCTTAGGATAGCAGAGCACTATGAAGTTGACATTCCAGATAAGAGGTTAAAGGAGAGTGTGAAGACCTGCTTAAGGGATGGTCTGTTTGATGAGTTTTGGGCTGGCAGCCAGTTAGCAGTCCAGTGACTAGTGTAGTGCCTAATCCTGGAGCTCTAACATTTGAACAACAGAAGGAGTTGCTGCAGTTGCAGTTAAAACAGCAGTTAGAGTTGGAGAGGTTGAAATCTGAAAAGGAAGTAGAGTTGGAAACTATAAAGCATAAAACTGAGTGTGCCAAGTTGGAAATGCAACAGCATCAACTACAGCTGGTAAGAGAGGGTAAACTTTCAGATATGGGGAGAGCGGATAGTTTTGAGGCCTCAGGGGGCAAGTCCCAGGGTGACCTGGTTAATAATCTCCGCCTGCTTCCCAGGTTTAGTGAGTCTGATCCAGATTCATTTTTTTCTCTGTTTGAGAGGATAGCAGATGCTCGAGACTGGCCAGACATAGACAGAATGATGCTGTTGCAGTGTGTTCTGACTGGAAAGGCCCAGGAGGCTTACTCTGCTTTAAGTGTATCAGAAAGTAAGGTTTATGACACAGTGAAGGCAGCAGTGTTAAAAGTGTATGAACTTGTGCCAGAAGCATATCGCCAGCATTTCAGATCTAGGAAGAGGCGGGATAATCAAACCTACACTGAATTGGCCCGTGATTTGACTTCCCAGTTTGACCGCTGGTGTGCAGCATCTGAAGTTGTTACATTTGATGGTCTCTGCAACCTGATGGTACTGGAACAACTTAAAAACTCTGTACCTGAGCGGGTGGCTACCTACATTACTGAACATAAGGTAAAAACCCAGAGAGATGCTGCAGTCTTGGCTGATGAGTATGTTCTAACACACAGAAGTTTCTGTGACACAACGGGAGCAGCTGGTCATAGAAGTGACACTTATTCTAGGCCAGTAAAGATAAAAACAGCTAACGAGGCAGATCGGTAAAAGTTTACTCAGGGTGGAAGGAGTTCAGTAGTAAATTCTGACACTTGTAGATACTGTCAGGCACGGGGGCACTGGAAAAGGGAGTGTCCAGCGCTGAAAGCCAGGAGGTCCTTTGGTCAGGTGAAACCTGCTGTTATGGCTGCTCCAGTTATAACATCTGAGAGCAGGGCGTTAGGTCAAGTGCAGGCTTGTACTAAGCCCGTAGCTCCTCAGGTTGACTACTCTGCTTTCATTTCAGATGGATGGGTCTCTTTGGTAGGAGGTGGGGAGCAGGTTCCCATTAAAATACTAAGGGATACTGGGGCACTAGATTCTTTCATTCTTGAGTCTGTGTTACCATTTTCATCCAGGACTGATACTGGTGGATGTGTAATCACACAGGGGATGGGTATGGTTCCATTCTCGGTCCCATTGCATCGGTTGGCTTTAAATTGTGGTCTTGTTCAGGGGGAGGTGTCAGTGGGTATTCGTCCCCAGTTGCCTATTGAGGGTTTGCATATGATTCTGGGGAATGATTTGGCTGGTGACAAGGTGTGGGCCGATGGTCAGCCTAATGTAGTGCAGCCCCCTACGTTCCCCACTGCAGTGGAGCCCTTTGTGACACCACTGCCTTTAGGTGACATTTTCCCAGCCTGTGCCGTCACTCGTGCTGCCAGTCGTGATGCCCAGAGGATGGTGAAGCCAGAGTGTTTGGAGTTGCCAGATTCTTTGCTGGTTGACCAGTTAGCGGGTTCTCAGGCTGAGCTAGTGGCAGAACAGAAGGCTGATTCCTCTTTAATGGAGCTGTTTGACCAAGTTGTGCCAGCATCAGAGGTGAGGGATGCTGCCCAGTGCTATTTCCTCCTAAATGGGCTATTGGTTCGGAAGTGGCTGTCACATGGTGATGCATCTGTAGGAGAGCCAATCTTCCAAGTTGTTCTACAAACAGTCGCAATAAAGTGCTCCAGACGTCACATGGTGACGTGGCAGGTCATCTTGGCGTCCGTAAAACTTACCACCGTATATTGCAACATTTCTTCTGGCCACGCTTAAAGAGAGACGTTGCTCTTTTCGTTAAGACGTGTCATACCTGTCAGATCACTGGCAAGCCAAATCAGGTTGTTAAACCTGCTCCTCTACAGCCGATCCCCGCCATTGGACAGCCATTTGAGCATTTGATTATTGATTGTGTGGGGCCCCTACCTCGGTCCAAATCTGGACACGCATATTTGCTGACTGTAATGTGTCAGGTTACCAGGTATCCTGCTGCTTACCCACTTCGCAGCATTACAGCAAAAGCTGTGGTTGGGGCTTTGACTCAGTTCATTTCAGTGTTTGGTATCCCCAAAGTCATACAGTCTGACCAAGGTTCCAACTTCACATCCCATCTGTTTGCTCAGGTGCTTAAACAATTACACGTCAAGCATAACAAATCAACAGCCTACCATCCGCAAAGTCAGGGTGCACTTGAACGTTTCCACCAAACGTTGAAGTCACTGTTGCGAGCTTATTGTACAGAACTGTCGGGTGACTGGGGGGGTGGGCTGCCCTGGTTGCTGTTAGCAGCTCACGAAGTTATCCAGGAAAGTACTGGATTCAGCCCGAATGAGCTGGTGTTTGGCCATAAAGTGCGTGGCCCACTTGCAGTTTTGCAAGATGGTTGTTTGCCAGAGGATCCACCTCCAAAACGTAAGGATTATGTTAGTGGTTTCAGATTGAAACTGTACAGGGCAGGTGAGCTGGCTAAGCAAAAGCTGCAGAAGTCACAGGGCAAGATGAAGCAACGATATGACCATAGGCGTCGATTACGCCGGGGACGCGTCCCCACCAGTTTTCGTAAAGACTCATTTTGTCCCCACCAGAAAAAAATAAAATAAATAAATAAATTTGAATGCAGTTTTTTAAAATGAATGTTAATAGCGCGAGACAGATGCGAACCAATCCATCTGGATACGGCACACAGCCGTCAACAATTTGCAACAATTATAACATTTGGATGAGTAGTTCTAGAATGGGGGAGGGGTGGGTGGTACGGTGGGCGGCTCCTTCTCTGTGTAATCTGAACCTGACAGCTTCCTGCGCACTTCCAATCTGCTGCGGTTGCAGCCTCATGCATTTGAGGAGAAGAGGTCCGGAGGAGGTAACGTAACGTATCTATATTTATTCATGATGAGGACAATCTGTACAAACTCCTTTGTCGTAGTGTGACCGAGGGCAGCGAACGATTTATCTTGATCGTTTCTAAGTTCTATCATTGACGTTGAAGCTATAGCCAACATTAGCTTCACTAAGTTCTGATTGACTTAGTTCCTCTCCCTGATCAAATGTAAACAAAGACAGAAGATTGATAACTTAATTGATTTAGCTCTGTCTTATTTATTTATTTTAAAATGCAGTGTTTTCTCCTTTTAGGAACTTGTTTCTGCCAACTCGCCTCTTCATTGCCATCTACCAGTTCCTGCCTTTCATTAAGCTCTGATGCACTTGGTTCCTGTTCCTTATAAATAAATAAAAATGTGTTAACTCAATTGATTATGCCCTCTATTTTATGAGATTTATGTGGTGTGCAAACAAAAGTCTTGTAACCTTTATTGTAATGTTATGACCACTGTATGTTGGTTGTGGTATATGTTATCAATATTGTAATTGGTTTTTGACAAAATATAGGTTTGGAGTGTGCGGTTGCCTGGTACCATGGTTGTTACTTGGTACAAATAATATGGATGATTTACGACCATCTAGTGGGGAGTCTGAAAACTGCTAACGAAACGTCATTGAAGTGAAAATAAAATAAATAATTCGTACTGTTGTAAATTCAAAATTAATTTAAATTGGAAAGCTAAACGTTAAAGCACATAGGGCAAAACACTCCAGTAGCACCAGGCATGCTAGCCAACAGTGTGTCGCGCTGGTAGAGGCTAGCTAGCTAAAAAAAAACCTCAATAACAATATATTTCTAGAATAAATATTAATTTAGCTGAGCTCATAAGACACTAGCACACTTACTGTGCATGTCAGCTTCAATTGCTTGGCTTTAAAAAAAAGCTCTGATGTCCTGTCCACTCCTTTTTGACATTTTGCTGTATTATTAACTAGGTAGGATCAGAGAATGTCGGGCTTTGGTTGTATCGCTATCTCGCCTTTTTTCAGTCGTGACTAGATGTCCCCTCTGCGGCACCGTAGTGGATTATTTTTGTATGAGGTGCCAGCCTGATTTGGACAATGAATGAGATATTAATACTAATACTCTATGGCTGGTATGCAATGATGAGGCACCAGACAGTCAATTAATATTAGCCTGAATACATAGGTAAAAAGCACCAGACCGCTAGTACCATGGATGGACAGTGTCAGAGCGAAAACCTGTTGAACTAAATGGATGTGGTTAGGCAGCAGGCACGCAGGCTACACAGCGGGATACATCTGCAGACCACTGGCACATTAATAAAGGTAAGATGCGATATTTATTGCTTAAGATTTGCTGGTTTAGAGCCCTGTACTTTGGCGAGATCTTTTGTGTTTTTTGCCCTCATGTGGTCAGCTGTTTGAACTTGAAAAGCCATAGCCTCCAAGTAGCCTAACTTAAATCATCCAGTGTTAGCCTTCTTACGGTGTTGGGTATAGCCTGGGCGAGATTGTGATAGTGGAGTCGGTGGAGTCAGTCTCTTGTTGCCTCAAAGTGACTTTTGGTCATTCGCTTTGCTTGAATTATGGAATAATTGTGTGCGTGTGTGTGTGTGGGGGGAGTGCATGGGTTTTGGTGAGAATGCCATGTAGATTGGATGGATGTGTTGTGAATTGAGAACAGCCAGCTCATGATGTGATATAAAGCGTTCAGCTATAATTATTTTTAGCTTTTTCGATCTTGACATTTGTAGTGCTGTGTGTATACGTTTGCCCCTTGTGAACTTAAACACGTAGGTAATAAGCCCCTCTTTGTTTATTTTGGTATAGCTCATGTCATGTCACGTCAACATTGAGTGCATCATGGAGCAGAACATTGTGGGTCATTCATGTCCAATGCTTTTTGAAAACGCTTTCTTCATAAAACGTGTCAGACATCATTTTTTTGTAAAAATCTTATTCATTAGTAAGCTACACAGGTATCCCGTCTTCAGAACCTTTCATGACCTGCGCTAAAGAAAAATAAGGTGCATCCCCAGCACTTCTAAAAATGCATTCCAGATTGCGTCTCTGTCCCCACCACATTTCAAACCAAACTGACGCCAATGGATATGACCAACGGGCTGAGGCTCGCCCGTTTAACCCAGGTGACCGTGTACTTGCTCTTCTGCCTCTGGTAGATTCCCCTTTTCAAGCTAAGTACAGTGGTCCTTTCTCTGTGGTGCGTCAAGCCTCTGATCTAAACTATTTGATTGAAACTCCTGGCCATAGAAAATCTACAAGGCTGTGTCATGTAAACCTCCTGAAGCCATATCACACTAGGGAGTCTGTGTCTCCACTGCCGAAGAGCTCTCCAGCCAAGCCAGTGTTGGTCTCTGGCCCTGTTTTGACCTCTTCCATGTCGGAACTAGTGTTAGTTGAGGAGGAAGAGTTGGATATTGCTCCTGAAGATGGGTTGTTGCGGGGCCGGTTGAAAAATTCAGAGACCTTGCAGGATCTGAATATCCTTGTCGGTCACTTGGGTGTGGTTAAACGTGAGGAAGTGACTAAACTAATTAACAGCTATCTATCACTGTTTTCCGATACCCCGACCCAAACACATTCAATTGAGCATGACATAGATGTTGGAGTGGCTGAGCCCATCAGGCAGCGCTTTTATCGTGTGTCAGATGAAAAGAGGAGACAGTTGGAGGCTGAAGTACAGTACATGCTGGATAATGATATTGCTGAGCCTTGTTCATCAAACTGGGCCTCTCCATGCATCCTAGTAAAAAAGGCAGATGCTAGTTTGAGGCCCTGCACTGACTATCGTAAGGTGAACAGTATCACTAAACCTGATCTGTATCCACTTCCTCGTATGGAAGATTGTATTGATATGGTAGGTTCAGCCACATTTGTGAGCAAATTTGATCTTCTCAAAGGGTACTGGCAAGTCCCACTCACCAAAAGGGCAAGGGATATTTCAGCCTTCATAACTCCTTCTGGCTTGTTTTCATACACTGTCATGCCATTTGGTTTGAGGAATGCTCCTGCAACTTTTCAGCGGTTAATGAATCGGGTTGTATCAGGGCTTACAGGTTGTGCAGTATACCTAGATGATGTTGTGGTGTTTTCTGACACCTGGGAAGAACATGTACAGCGTATAGGTGCTCTCTTTGACAGGTTGGTCTGGGCCAACTTGACAGTAAATCTGGCCAAGTGTGAGTTTGCCAGAGCCACTGTGACTTATCTTGGGAAGGTGGTGGGTCAAGGCCAGGTTCGACCTGTGGAGGCCAAGGTCATGGCAATGCAAAAGTTCCCCCCCCCTACCACCAAGAAAGAGCTGATGCGTTTCCTAGGGTTGGTAGGCTACTACCGCAGTTTTTGCAGGAACTTTTCAGCTGTGGTTGCACCTTTGACCGACCTCTTGAAAGCTAAAGCTGAATATATTTGGTCTTCAATGTGTCAAAATGCATTTGACAGGGTAAAAGCCTTGTTGTGTTCAGCCCCAGTGCTGGCAGCGCCACGATTTGATCAGCCCTTTAAACTTCATGTAGATGCCAGCAATGTGGGTGTTGGGGCCGTCCTGTTGCAGGAGAATGCGGAGGGTGTAGATTGTCCTGTGAGCTTCTTCTCAAAGAAATTTAACAAGCATCAATACAACTATTCAGTGATTGAGAAGGAGGCCTTGGCACTTGTTTGGGCTCTGCTGCATGTTGATGTCTATGTTGGTTCAGGATTATCTCCGCTGATTGTTTTCACTGACCATAACCCCCTCACCTTTTTGAAGTCACTGCAAAATCCTAATCAGAGGCTAATGAGGTGGGCGCTGTTCCTGCAGCCATATAACCTAGACATCCGACACATTAAGGGGACTGACAATGTAATTGCAGATGCCCTGTCTCGGGCACCTGTGGACCCTTAGTCTATTTATTCATGCTGTCTCTCATTTCCATGCTCTCCTCTGCTCATCTCTCGGCTCTTCATTCCCTTAAAATGCTCCTTTGGTACCAAGGCTGCTGGGTTGGTGAGGATGGAGGGATGTGCTGGAGGATGCAGCCTGGAGGGAGTGCGGTACTGACTGTCAGTTATTGGTAACGTATCAACCATGACAGTTTGGGACATATTGACACTTTGTTTGATTGATAACACGAGGTGGAACCTCGTTCTTATGGAGGGGGGTGTTACGACCCCTCCCTTTCGGCAGCTGATTACTTCCTGCAGGAGTTGGCTGAAAGGGAGGGTCGTTAGGGCAAGTTGCTCACACCTGGCTAGGCCTCTACCCAGGGTGATATAAGCCAGCCTGGTCTCATTGACTCTCTCTCTCTCCTAGGCTCCACGCTGCTACAGGTTCTTGGTTCTTGGTTCTTTTTGTTGGTTTCCTTTTACACTCAACAGCCGCACACACGTCTCACTCATCCATGCACTACATTCACCACTGATGCCACTACTCTCCACACCTCATGCTATTTGTAGATATGATTGTTTAAGTTATAAATAAACCTTATCATTCATTACTTTCAACCTGACTTGTCTCCCCTCCTTGTCACATATGCTGAGCCAGTTTGTGACAGTGGTGACACTGTTGATTTCAGACCAAGGTGGGGGAGGGGGACGGCTTTGTAAGCATCAGCTATGTTTGTGTAAACATGGTCTAATGTCTTGTCTCCTCTAGTGGGGCAGGAGACATGTTGGCGGAATTTGGGGAGTACAGACTTTAGGTTGGAGTGGTTGAAGTCACCCGCAAAAATAAAGGCTGCCTCGGGGGTCAGAGTGTGTTGTTTACTAATTGCATTGTGCAGTTCTTTCATTGCAAATGCAGCATTAGCGTCCGGGGGAATGTAGGCTGCAGTCGCAATGGTGGATGTAAACTCTCTGGGCAGATAGAAAGGTCTACATTTCAGCATGAGATATTCTATGTTATCCGAGCAGTGACTCTCGATGGTGGTAGTGTCCGTGCACCAAGCTTTATGAACATAAATACACAGACCCCCACCTCTAGTCTTACCGGACTCATTCGTTCTGTCTGCGCGGAGAGTGTAGCGTTCTGCTAGCTCGATGGCGCTATACGGAACGTTGCTGTTGAGCCAGGTTTCTGGAAAATCATGCTGTCCATAATCCATTTGTTGGTGGTGATCCTCAGTCGCAGTTCGTCCATTTTGTTAGCCAGGGATCGGACATTGGCGAGAAAGATGCTGGGAAGCGATGGTCTGTGAGGCGCTAGCTTTAGCCTAGCATTCAGACCTCTGCGCGACCCTCTCTGTTTTGACGCCGCCGCTTGTTGGTGCTCCGGCTCCGCTTGTCAGTTGGTTCCGCTGTCCTGGCTATCTCCGAGATTAGACCGAATTCGTCCGTAAAGTTGACGGAATTGCAGGAACCAAGTTCCTGTCGGCTATACGATGATACGCTAAACTGTTTTTAGCGAAAAGGCTTACAACAAACAAGTAAATTAACCCTACTTTGCAAAATCCGGTGAGACACAGGGCTTTGCGAGCTATGCGCGCCGCCATGGTAACCCATGAAGCCATGTCAGTTGTAAATAGCCGCCCACTCACCACAAACAACTTCAATGATCCCGGAGGTCTAGAGCCCCTTACACCAAACCATCTACTTACCCTGAAGACCTCTGTCCCACTGCCTCCACCAGGAAAATTTGCCGCAGAAGATCTCTATCTCCGAAAGAGGTGGCACAGAGTTCAATATCTGATAGAGGAATTCTGGAGTAGATGGAGGAAGGAATATCTAGCAAACATCACCAGCATACAACGCTGGCAGTCTTCAAGACGAAATGTGAAGATCGGAGACATTGTCTCAAAGAGGAAAGTACTCCCCGCAATGAGTGGAGACTCGGAAGAGTCCTTGATGTTTGTAAAGATGAAGATGGCTTGGTGCGAAAGGCAACAGTACAAATAGGTGATAGGAAGCTAGGAAAGGCAGTGCATCGACATGCTAGTCCATCCATTCTTGAACGACCTATTCATAAGTTAGCTGTACTTGTAGAAAACAATTAAGATGTGTTCAGAAGAAGTAGTCTCTAAATACCTATGTGAAGAGTTTAAAAATATCACTGACTAAGAGTTAAGTCAAATGTTTGGTTTGAGAAATTACTTGATTTTTTCAAATGTTGTACTATGAAGGTTGTCATGAATCAATTATTTGGTGGGAGTGTAACGGTCCCAGAGACTTGTCGTGGAGGAATATATATTTTATACGCGTTTATGTGTTTGGTTATTCATAACTACTTTAAAGGTCCCATGACATGCTATTTTATGTATTCTTTAATATAGGTATTAGTGGGCAACTAACACAGTATTCAAAGACGTTCCCGAAATTCAGCCGTGGTGCAGAGTTACAGCCACTCCGAGCCAGTCGCACATTGAGCTTCCCCCAAATGCGCTGTTTTGGTGTCTGTAGCTATAATGCAAATGAGGAGGAGCGAGGCGGGTCAAGGAGGAGGGTGGGGGTGTGGCCCTGAGCAGCTTGCAGCCACGGTACCATGCGCTCTGTTTACAGTGGATGTATCGCAATGGCGAGGCGCACACAGCCTTTAGCCGTGTTCTGTAAATATTCTAGAACACACGGGAGTCCTGGGCCCCGTTTCCCGAAAGCGTCGTTAGCCTAAGTGGATCGTGAAGTGCGTCGAAAGGGCATCGTAGAGTTTTCACCGCGTTTCCCGAAAGCATCGTTGGGAACGAACGTCTTGAAAACGCTCGTAGCTAACGAGTACTCCAGGGGTGCTCGTAGGTACTCGTAGGACGCTAAGAGCATCGTCAGCTATAGCCTCAGTGGCGTCACCATCGGACATTCCGTCTATTGGATGCGTTTTATTAAAACGCATTGCGCCTTTATGTTCTTAGTTTGGTAATTAATAAAGATTATTAATTAATTTATTAATAAAGATGTTAAAATGGCCAAAATAAAACGGGACAGTCCAGAAAATGTTTGCGCAGGCAGGGCACTCAAAATGTGTGCGAGAAAGTGTGGGGATTTGTGCAGACTGACATAGGCTACTCAAAAACGTAGCATAAAATAATGTAAAAAATAAATTAAATTTAAAAAAAATTAAAATAAAGAAATAAAAAAAATTATAAAAAACAAGCAAAGGAGCAGGCAAAAGGCTGGGATATGGTGGGGATTGGTCACGTTGACGGGAATGTTTAGTGACATGTGGGAGGGTGGAGGGGGTTAAAAAAAAGTCTCAATCACTCTTCGACGCGCATGAAAACCAGCCGCGTAGTTATGAGGGAGGCCGTCCTCACACCAATCTTCCTCGTCATCGTCCTCAACGTCCTCCGGTTCAAGCAAAGCCACCCCAGCCTTAGCTGCAATGTTGTGCAACATAGCCGTCACACATATCACGGCGCATGACTTGGCCGGCGAAAACTGGAGCCCTCCGCTGGACTTGTGAAGGCATCTAAAGCGCAACTTCCACCTCCCGATCGTGCGCTCAACGATGCACCGGGCCAGACGGTGGGCTTCGTTGTATTCCTCATCATGGACGTCTCCCGGGTTATTCACAGGTGTGAAGAGGTGAGGGCGAAGAGGATAGCCACTGTCTCCGAGGAGCCGCCACTCTCCCCTGGAGGCTGCAGCCAGCCGGCCGATGGAGGACTCGCGGAAGACGAAGGAGTCGTGTGTGCTTCCAGGCCATCTCGCCACGACATCAAGGATGATGCCCTGATGGTCGCACACCACCTGGCAGTTCACAGCGGCATATCCCTTCCGGCATATAAAAACATGGGCATCCACATGGGGCGTAAGAATTGGAACCCTCAAGCGGCTCCGGCCACTTGAGGGATGCGGAACGACCGAAAGAAATCTTCTTGGGTCGCCCGCATCTCGTCCCTGGTGTGGAAATGGACGTGCTGCGGAACCAGTCGGAGGAGGCTGTACGTCACTGCCTGGATCGACCTGCAGACTGACGCCTTGGACAGTCCCTGGCCATCTCCGACGACCTGCAGAAAGCTCCCTGTGGCGTAGAACCTGAGGGCGGCCAAGAGCTGTACTTGCGGTGTGAGCGCAAAGTTCCTCCCAGTTGCGCGTCTCAGGTCTTCGCTGATCGTCCCAAGAAGCTGTCTGATGAGCTCCCTGGGCAGCCTGTAGCGCTGGATGACTGCAGAGTCATTGTAGACCTCGAGGGGGTCAAAGTTGTCCCGGATTCGAGCATTAATTGCAACAAGGCGACTCCGGGGACGCCTTGGCCTCTCGGCCTCTCTCTCTCTCTCTGTCTCTCTCTCTCTCTTGCTCACGGAGCGCTAGCACACGCTGTCTACCAGCCATTATTTGCACTGACGTAGCCTGCATGGCCCCTTGCACTATATAGGCCTATGTTCCGAGACTAATTGCTACAACCTGCCAACGAATAATGTTAATTAAATGCGTCATGCCTCCACAACACTATCAACACGTTAACAATCAGTCAGACACTCGGTTATGTTAAACAGTTAATTTGTTAAGGGTAGGCCTATATCAAACTCATTGCCGGTGTTTCCACATGTATTATAGTCTTTATTATTATATAGAAGTAGCCCTATATTTAAACCTACTTTTTAATGATGCTATGTAGCCAGACATCTTTTTCCTTTCAAGGATTTAAACCAAGAGTAATTTTAACAGCCTTAACACCAAAACATGCACATATTTTGCACGACAATAAAAGCAACAGAGGCGCTCATCTATTGCGGCCACTGAAGTGTGCTATATCATTTGTGGAGACCATTATGGTTCATATTAGGCTGCAGTTGATAGAAACATTGTGAAACATAGTGATTGCATGATTTTCACACTGTTACGACTGCGTCGTCAGTAAAAGAATGACAAATGAACATCATGTTTGAAAAAAGGTTTTTTTATTTCAAAACTCAAAGAATAAACGGTTCAAAGGTGCCCACACCAACAAGCAACATTTTAAGAAGTGTGGGGGGGAATAGCTGACATAACTGCGGTCACTGGCAACACTAGGTCCGATGTGGAGCGAAAAAGAAAGCGTCCGAAGTTCCCCGCATTCCCTCAACGACGAGGAAGAACGCGCCATGGCCATACAGTCTTCCATGGCATCCCCGGGGGAATGGATATCCATGCGGGTATCACGGAAGAGGGAGATCCTTCACGTGAGCAATGGCAGGAGGATGAGGAACCCAGGATCCCCCACCAGTCCACTTCGGCTGCCCCCACCTCCCTACCCGTCACATCTAAAAAGAGAACAAAAAAGCCTTATGAAAACGTGTTCACAGTTCATTCAACTTTCCCAACACACACATATATATATATATATATACTGAAAATATGTTTAGCATATACTGAAAAATATCACCTTGCTGATCCGGGTCTCCTCCTCAAGGGCAAGCTGACGTGCCATAATGTCCAACTTTGCCCTCTTCAGCACAATCACCTCTTTATGGTAATCGGCGGATTCCCGGAGCAGACCACACACGTCCCTCAGCAGAGCCACCTTCTCCCTCTCCTACTCCACCAGGTCTTGGCTGCATTGGCAGCCACGAACGATGATGGTGGCAGTGGAGGCGGTGGAAGGGGTGGAGATGGTAGCCGAGGTGGACGGTGCGGTCATGACGGGTAGGGAGGTGGGGGCAGCCGAGGTGGACTGGTGGGCAATCCTGGGTTCATCATCCTCCTGCCATTGCTCACGTGAAGGATCTCCCTCTTCAGGGATACCTGCATGGATATCCATTCCCCCGGGGATGCCGCGGGAGGCTGAGAAGCCTATGATGGCCATGGCTCGCTCTTCCTCATCGTTGAGGGCCTGCGCCGTGTTCACCCCCGCACCAGTCAAATTAGTTTGCTGTCGACATTCAGACGCTTTCTTTTTCGTTAGACTTACAAAGTCTTGCCATTTTTTTCGGACATCCACATCGGACGTAGTGATGCCAGTGAGCGCAGTCATTCTCTCTGCTATTTCTCCCCACTTCTTAGTTTTTTGCTTGTTGGTGTGGGCACCTTTGAAGTGGTCAAATAATATGCCTTTGTTGGCCTCCACCTCCTCCAGCAGAATGTTAATCTCTTCTGCCTTAAACAAAGACCTCCTCTTTCTCCCTTTGTCCGCCATTTTCTAGAGGCTTTACCCTATTTCCGGAGGGTCTTTTATAGCCAATCAAATTATCAATCAAGGAAACCCTTATGCGGAATCAGATTAAGTCGGCTCTCTTTGCTGCGCAAAGCATGTTTCAGAAATCAGCCCATTAAGATAAATGTAGTTGTCACACAAGCTATTTTTAATTTTTTGTCATATGGAATTATTTCAGGGGGGAAAATGCCGTGAAACGCACAGTGCATTCAGGATTAGGACTGATATATGTCGGTTTAAGCCTAATCAATTGTGTTTTAATGTCTTTAGCATTCATATAATTGCAGTCTATTTTTTTCGTAGGCTACTCTGCTTTCGTCCTTGATGGGGAGATATTTTAACCTTTAACAATCTTTTTTTTTTTTTTTTTTTTTGGCTCAAAACAAAGAAGCAGTAGCCTGACTGCTATGTTCAAATGACATTTGTTCAAAGCAGTCGTTTAATTGCACTATAGGCTCTTTTTTTGTATCGTCCTGTTTTGATCAGTATATGCCAATGTTGTTATCAATAAAAAATCATTTGCACAAGGCAAGCCGATGCACTTCACCATGTTGATAAGAGAATTAAAATTAGAAGAATTATGGGACAAAAAAATCAAGGGATATTTAGCATAGAAAAATAATTTGCAATTAATCGCGATTAATCGTGAGTTAACTATGACATTAATGCGATTAATCACGATTAAATATTTTAATCGCTTGACAGCTCTAATTTTAACCCTTTTTAACACAATTTTCCTGCGACATTCCTGCGTCTCCCCCTCCTACGGAGCCCATTTCAGCACCGTGTCAGTAGGCAGTTACAATCCTACGACGTCGTGAGTGCAGCGAATGCGCGTTCACGTTAAGAGGAGTTTCGGGAAACGCGACAAAGAAATTATCGATGGATCGCAAGATCCATCGGGAGAATGATCTTACGAGCGAAGATCCATCGATATCGGGAAACGGGGCCCTGGAGCTCTATATCTAAATATTATCATATAGCCTACATAGATATCTATATCATATAATATATATTATCAAGGCCATAGCTGTGTGAGCAGATATTATCAGAATCAGAATTCTTTTAATGGCCAAGTATATTCACACATACAGGAAATTGACTTGGTGTGGTTGGTGCATAAGACATGAGACATAACATAACAACAAAAAAACATAAACAAGAACAAAGGACAAATGTTTTTTAAGATAATAATAAATATTTGGGCATAGAAGGACAAGTTAGTTTGAGTACGTAAACCCAGAGTCATTGTGATGCAGGGGGCTTGTTTGTGAGCCCAACTGCCGTGGGGAAAAAACTGTTCAAGTGGCGACAGGTTTTGGTCTTAATAGCCCGGAACCTTCTGCCGGATGGGAGACACAGAAATAGGTGGTGACCGGGATGAGAAGGATCAGCGATGATCTTCCCTGCTCTCTTGCTGGTCCTTAAGTGAAACAGGTCTAGAAGAGACGGCAGGTCGCAGCCGATTACCTTCTCGGCTGACCGAATGATCCGCTGCAGTAGAGGCAGCGAACCAGATGGTTATTGAAGAGGTGAGGATGGATTCAATGATGGCTGTGTAGAATCCCACCATCACTTTCTTCGGCATGTTGAATCTCTTTAGCTGTCGAAGGAAGAACATTCTCTGCTGGGCCTTCTTGATTTTGGAGGTGATGTTCTCCGGCTCCGCCCACCTTAGGTCATGTGCCATGACTGTTCCCAGGAATCTGAAAGACTCCACCATGTTAACTGGGGAGTCACACATGATGAGGGGGATGGTTGGGGCTGGGCTCCTCCTGAAATCTGCTACCATCTCTACAGTTTTTAAAGCATTCAGCTCCAGGTGGTTCTGGCTGCACCAGAAAGCCAGGCTGTCGACTTCATTTCTGTAGGCGGCCTCATCCCCATTTGAGATTAATCCAATGAGGGTGGTGTCATCCGCAAATTTTATGAGTTTGACAGAGGGGTGGCTGGAGGTGCAGTTGTTGGTGTAGAGGGAGAAAAGTAAAGAAGAGAGCACACAGCCTTGGGGGGCTCCAGTGCTGATGGTCCGAGGCTCCGAGACAAGCTTGCCCAGCCTCACTCGCTGCTTCCTGTCTGACAGGAAGTCAGTGATCCACCTGCAGGTACACCTGGGCTCAGGCACGTTCAGCTGTGTTAGCTTGTCTTGGAGGAGAGCTGGGGCGATGGTGTTAAATGCCGAGCTGAAATCAACAAACAGGATCCTGGCATAGGTGCCGGGGGAATCAAGGTGCTGGAGGATGTAGTGGAGTCCCATGTTGATTGCGTCATCAACAGACCTGTTGGCTCTGTAGGCAAACTGCAGTGGGTCAAGGAGATGGTTGGTGATGGCCTTGAGGTGGGTCAGCACGAGGCGCTCGAAGGTCTTCATTACCACAGAGGTCAGGGCGACTGGTCTGTAGTCATTAAGGCCTGAGATCCTCTGCTTTTTCGGAACGGGGATGATGGTGGATGTTTTAAAGCAGGCAGGTACCACACATTCAGCCAGTGAGGTGTTAAAGATGTTTGTGAACACTGGAGACAGCTGGTCAGCACAGTACCTTATTGTGGAGGGAGAGACAGCATCTGGTCCAGCTGCTTTGCGGGGGTTCTGTCTTTTTAACAGCTTGTTGACATCCCTCTCCTGAATGGAGAGAGGTGTGATGGGGGGGAGAGGGCTGACTGGGACCATTTTGTTGGAGAGGGTGGTGTCTATGTCCAGGCTGGGAAGAGTAGGTGTGATAGCTGTGGTGGGGACAGGGTTAGGACCAGTCCATTGTCTGTCAAATCTGCAGTAGAAGTCGTTCAGGTCATTTGCCAGTCTATCTTCCATAGAGTGGGGGGATTTGGTTTTGCAGCCTGTGATCACCTGAAGGCCTTTCCAGACTGACGAGGAGTCATTGGCTGCAAATTGATGTTCCAGCTTCTTAGAGTACTGTCGTTTTGCCTCCTTTATCTCCTTGCCAAAAGAGTATTTCGCCAGTCTGAACCTATCCTTGTCCCCACTCTTGAAAGCCTCCTCCTTCTCCAAACAAAGCTCTTTGAGTGTTGCAGTGAACCAGGGCTTGTCGTTGTTGTAGCTTACCCTGGTGCGTGTTGGAATACATACGTCCTCGCGGAAGCTGATGTATGACATCACAGCATCTGTATATTCATCCAGACTGCTGGAAGAAGTTCTAAAAAGGTCCCAGTCTGTGTCATCCAGGCAGTCCCGCAGCTCATCCACAGCTTCTCTGTTGTTCCAGTTTTTTGTAGTCCGCACAGCAGGTTTCGAAATTTTAAGTTTTTGTTTATAAGCTGGGATCAGATGAATAAGAGCATGGTCGGATAGCCCCAGAGCAGCGTGTGAAACTGCATGATAAGCCCTGCTGATGGTGCTGTAGCAGTGGTCCAAAGTATTCTCCTCCCTGGTCGGGCATTTGACTAACCGTTTGTATTTCGGGAGTTCGTGAGTGAGGTTGCCCTTATTAAAATCTCCAATGACAATAACCGGAGAATATGTATTCTCTCTCCTACTCTCCACTCCTAATATCTGATCAGCGAGTTGACGTTGAGCCTCTCGCACGTCAGCTTGCGGTGGGATGTAAACTCCAGCAAGAATAAAAGAAGTGAATTCACGGGGGGAGTAAAACGGTTTGCAGGTGATAAAAAAAGATTCCAAGTCGGGAGAACAGGATTGTAAGATCACTTTCACGTCACTGCACCAGCACTGGTTTATATAGAAACAAATACCTCCGCCTTTTGATTTGCCTGAAAGAGTTGGATCGCAGTCTGCACGTAACAGCTGAAAGCCGGTCAGCTGTGCTGCAGAGTCCGGTGTAGATTCAGTCAGCCAGGATTCCGTAAAACACATGACAGAAGAGAGAGAAAAGTCCCTATTAGTCCTGATGAGAAGACGTAGTTCATCAATTTTGTTGCAGAGTGAGCGGACGTTGGAGAGGATTATACTCGGTAAAGGCGACCGCATTCCTCTCTTCCTAAATCGCACCAGGGCTCCTGCGCGCTTTCCTCTCTTTCTCCGTCTCACTGTGAGACCAGGGCCACGGATAAGTAGGTCTTGTAAGTCCACGGGAGAGGCAAGAAAGTTGGGACATAAATCCGATGGTGTTGAGTCCCTGATGTTAAGGATCTCATCTCTCGTAAAATTATGAATCTCAAACGACCGCGTTGGGTTCTCCGACGTTCCTGGTTCTTCAACGTTCTCATCAATGTGAAGTAGACTGAACCGCGACAAGGAGGAGAAAGGGATCGTTGCCGGGCAGCGCTTAGGCACCTCCGCCTCCGGCGGTGGTCCCTCAGCGGGTCTCAAGCGGGAGACATTCGCCGCCAACAATCCCTTTCTCCTCCATGTCGTGGTTCATGATCTTGAGGGAGTCAAAGCCAAAGTTACTTCCCCCCAATTCATTCTCAACCTTGGCTGAGATAACCCCCAATACGAGTCTCGTTGTAGAAATACCAGAGACGAGAGTCCGACGTGTTATGCGCCATCACACCAAAAGCAGAACGGTTATCCAAATAACAAGGAAGTGTACAACACTTGCGTTACAGTCCTGGATCTCTATATCTAAATAATATCATATAATACATAGAAATCTATATCATTTAATACATATTATCACGGCCAAAAGCTGTGTGCGCCTCCAGACGATATTATGAATCACAAACGACTTTGTCGGGTTCTGCGACGTCTCTGGTTCTTCCACTTTCACATCAACCTGAAGTCGACTGAACCGGGCGCTGCCTGCTGCCGGCTGCCCGCTGCCGGGCGATGGTGCCTCGCGGCAACCGGCGGCATGTCGCAGTTCATGTACTTCAGCGAGTCAAAGCCAAAGTTCCTTTCCCCCAATTCCTTCTCAACCATGGCTCAGATAACCCCCACAACAGTCTCGTTGTGGAAATACAAGACACGTCAAAGAACCGACAAGAAACACTTGCATTACAGTGTGTGTATTCACACACACACACACACACACACACATGTGGCGCTCGCACGGTCGAGTCTCATTGGCGGGCCAACGTCTCTGGGCGGGCCAGGCAGAGTAAGGGGAGGAGCTGAGATTCTTGGTGACGTCATGAATACAGACATTCCAAATCAGCGCACTTGAGCCTCCGTTTTTTCAAAGGCGAGCAGAACACCTAGTGCTCGTTTTACACCAAACGCAAGTTTTAGCCATTGGGGGACCATAGGCAGGCTAGGGGAACTCATATTTATGTTAGAAAACCTCATAAAGTGAGATTTTCATGTCATGGGACCTTTAAGTTCCGTATTACAATTATTGTAAATAGATACAATATATGCTAGTGAAATTAATGTAATTATTGTAAGTTAAATGTTTAAAAAATTTATATTATGCATGTGACGTAGTAGGTCACAGGACCTGTCTGTTTACTCAGGAAGTGTAGATCGTGGGTCAGACGTAACGTTTGTAAAAGTATGTTACGGCTACAACAATTCTGTTCATGGTCCAAGAGGCGCACACGGTAATTGGTTTATTTACAGTTGTACGATCAAGTCAATTTCTGTGTAGTTAATCGTTGGATTTAAATATTTTTTATCGTCCTTTTGCAGTTTTCACGGTGTCAAACGATGTACGAGGAGAGCAATAAAGAAGACATCAGTATGAAGCGTGGCCGTTATAACATTGGACCGATGCAGTTACAGTTCTTGTTGAAGATTCTGTCATTGGAACTGATTCAGTTGCAAATGACCCACCACTAAGCCATATTGAGCCGTACTCGTCTCGACGTACTCCTCCGTTGGGGTACTGAGACGCCTGAAATGGTGTTCGAGCAACACACAGTTCCGTGCGACGGGGATAATAACGAACAAACATTACCCGCAAGGTATTTCTGGACAACTGTAAAAGCTTTGTTTATTGAAGAAAAGGTGGCGGAAAAGTTCTTTGTTCATTTTATTTTATTTTCCTTTTCCTTGGATTTATTAGCTGGCTACACTGTGTCGGGCTGCTATGAGATCACGATGCTTACGTAGCTGCCACGGCTATCGCCTTACGCCTTAAACCCCGCCGGGTTGCCACAGTACATGCATTGAGACGTATTCCCTGCTGACCGTCTGGGGTGGCTGTGCAGAGCGCTAAACACTAAGGACACCGGTCGCGATTCACTTTCCGGGATTTATCTACGTAGAACAATCAATGTTTTCTTTCAAGGGTCAGAGATTACTAAACAGGATTTGATCCAGTTTTTTTTATCTTTGCAAACAAAATGGCAAGTTGATTTTTATCTCTGGACCAACGCCAACAATGGGCCGTGGAGATGGACGTTTCATCAGGCTTCTGAGCCTCTGGCTCCAGTCGGCTGTCAGAACTAAGGGCTTCCACTTCATTGACCATTGATAATTTTATCTGTTCTGGGATCATCCATCATTTAATAAGAATCATGGCAATCACCCAAACACACCTGGATCAGAACATCTTAAAGCTTACATACTTCACGCGGTGCGGACTGCCCAAAGACTGTTTACAGCGCATCCCAAACTTCCGGTTGCCACTGCAAACAACCTGCCTCTGTTGGTAAACCTTATGGTTAGCCCCCCCCCTACCGCTCCCTCCAGGCTATTGCATCTCCACAAGAAAGCACGGAAGGCCTTCTCCCCTCAACTTCTCCTGAAGCCTTAAAATTTGCGCTGTTGAACATAAGGTTGCTCTCTAGTAATATATAAGAATAAAATATATATATCAATGATTTTATTTCACAGGAAAAGGTACATTTTCTAGTTGCAACTGAATGTTGGTTAACAGCAACCACTCTTATGGAGGCATCTCCTCCAGACATACATTTTTATTTTCTGCTAGACAAGATAAAAGAGGAGGTGGAATTGCTTCTACCTTTTCCAATATTTGTACCTGTACTAAATGTTCATTTGGTGAATTCACATCATTTGAATATCTAGCCATGGTTATTAAGACCCCTCCTCACATTCTTATTTTGTCTATTTACAGACCCCCTTAACACAACTCAAATTTTCGGATTGAATTTGATTTCTATCGTAATTTTAAAACATGATAAAATAATTGTACTGGTTGATCTTAACATCCATGTAAATGATTGCTCTGATCATAGAGCTATTGAATTCATTGATCTTGTGACTGGTCTAGATATTACCCAACGTGTCTGTGAAGCCACCAACAACCATGGAAATATTTAGGATCTTATTTTCACTAGAGAGATTACTGCTAATTGATTATTGGTTGTACAGGTCCCTGTATCAGATCATTATTGCATCCTTTTTAACGTTGCATTCTGTTTTCCAATTAAGGGTCGTAACCCTGAAACTTACACTTATCAGCATATTGACAGCAATGCCATGTCTCTAATGATTGAGCGTTAACCTGATATTCTTGTCTCATGTACTACAAGCACTGTTTCCCTGGATAGTCTTAGAGACAATCTAAATAATGCCTTGGTGAAGGTTTTCAACTCTGCCTCACCTCTAAAAACACAAACGTACCCGCACGAAATCTGCACCGTGGTTCTCTGATGGCTCATGTGTGCTCAAAAAGAATTGTAGAAAGCTTGAGCGCAAATGGCGAATGACAGAATTGGAGTCTGATAGTTTGCCTTGGGCTAAGAGCTTTAAAAAATACAAATATGCTCTCTCGGCTACCAGAACAACTCATTTTTCAAATTTGAATCACCCTAATAGAAACAATCCTGTTTTTATTTGAAACTTTTAGCAAACTCACTAAAAATCCCCCCCCCCCAGCTCCTCATTTACTGCTGATGAATTTCTTTTTTTTTTCAAAACTAAAATCGAATCAATCAGAGGTGAAATTGATCCTCCAGTACCCCTAACACAGTAGACACAGGGGCTAACCCCAACTGCACATTTTCAAAGTTTGATGATCTCTCCTGAGACATTTTCTACGTTTGTGAACTCAAAGTCCACAACTTTACTGCTAGACTCAATACCATCTAGCCTTTTTAAAGAATTACTGCCTGTTGTACTTCATTCCTTCCTTCTCATCACAAACAAATCGCTATCCCGTCGTTCCACTGAACTGAACTCTTAACAAGAGTTTGGTTGACCTTTTACTCACTGCGGACGCTAATCAAGCATCTTTGCTTCTACTTCTTGACTTAAGCACAGCCTTTGATACCATCGTAAACAGCTTACTCCAAAACCGTTTGGAGAAGTATGTTGGAACCCAGGGGACAGTCATTTCATGGTTTCAGTCTTACCTTTCAAACAGGACTCAATGTGTAAATTAGAGTTACACAATCTCTGGATATTCTTCTGTTAACTTTGGTGTGCCCCAGGGGTCAGTGCTAGGCCCTATGCTATTTTCAATCTACGTGCTTCCTCTTGGTGATATAATCAGGAAATATGACATTTGCTTTCATTGCTATGATGATGATTCCCAGCTATACATTCCAGTAAACCGTAATGGCAACATCCAAGTTTTCAATTTGGAAGTTTGCCCTTTAGAAGTTAAGAATTGGATGTGTATGAATTTTCTCATGTTTAAAGCTGATAAAACCGAGCTATTAGTTGTGAGGCCACCCAAACATAACAACTTGACTGAGGAAATGAGTGTTAACATTGATGTCTGTACCATTACTGAAGTCCTACCATTAGAGATCTTGGGGTTATTTTTGATTCGCAACTATCATTCAAGTCACATATCAATGCTGCCACCAGGACAACATTTTGCCATTCGAGCAACATAGCAAAAATCATATAATTCTTGTCATTGCGTGATGCCGAGACACTTATCCACTAATTTGTCTCTTGAAGACTTGATAATTGCAATGCCCTTTTTTCTGGTCTTCCAAAATGCGTAACCAGAGGCCTTCAGCTCATGCAGAATGCTGCAGCCAGGATTCTGACAAAAAGTAAAAAAAAATACTATATAACACCGGTACTGATTTCCTTACATTGGCTTCCAATAGTGGCCAGGGCTGACTTTAAGGTTCTCCTCTTAACATATAAGGCACTAAATCGAATGGCACCTGGTCAGTTGGGAAGAGAGCATTTGCCTCTCGTGCCCCATATTTATGGAATAACCTACCCCAACATATTAGGGAAGCAGGGTCTGTGGATGCTTTTAAATCTAGGTGGAAGATATTTTTGTTCTCAAATCACTATGGAGTGTAATCTGTTGTTGTTGTCCTAGGCCATTATTGTTCTTGTCCAAAGTCATTATTTGTTTTAAGACTTTGTTTTATCAATGTTTTTATCCATGTTTAGTTTTTTATCTAGAAGTGTTGTGAGACCATTCCGATGGTGAGACTGCACTTAAATAATAAATTGATTGATCGCTTGATTGATTGCCGGACACGAACTCCCCCCGCATGCGCGACTTCCTACTTCCGGCCACCGGCCATCGCAGCTCACTCATCGATTTGATACAGAGGTGGCGCATGTATACATTAGGTATCCTATTTAAGGTTGAATACAATATATGTCAGCGAAGAGGAGGGAGAATGATCCGGCCGGAACGACTCCTCTTAGCTGGGGTGTGAGGTACCCGCACGTGGTGTTTCAGCAGCATTGTGATTGGAGAGAGGGGGTTGGGATGGGGACTTGGGCTGAGCAGCAGGACGCCCCCGTTGTGGAGGCTGGGCAAGCACCACAGGTCTGTCCTTATCCAGATGAGCCGGCTTGAGGCTTTCCACAGAAATGTGCTCTTCCTTACTACCAATGTCTACCACAAAATGCTTGTCCCCAGCCTCTATTACGCGGAAAGGGCCGTCATAGGGAGGCTGAAGGGGCCTTAGGTGTGCATCATGACGAATCAAAACGTATTCCACTGACTGCAGATGTGAGGGATTTTGGGAGGCAGTGGTGAGAAGTGGGTACAGGCGGATAAAAACTAGAGTTATCCTGAAGTATCCTGGGGTCGGGAACAAAATCCCCTGGAACCCACACTTAGGCTGTTTACAATGGCGTTCCAGAGCTCAGAGGTAAACTGTGGACCCAGTCCGAAGAGAGGTCAGACGGGGTGCCAAACCAAGCGACCCAGGTCCCGATGAACGCCTGAACCATCTCAGCAGTAGTCGCTGCTTTCATAGGGGACAGCCTCCGCCCATCGAGTGGTCCTATCCACCATGGTGAGGAGGTAACTGAAACCCAGGGAGCAGGGAAGGGGGCCTACCCGGTTGACATTGACGTGGTCGAATATCCGTTCCAGCACAGGGAAATGCGCCACACCTGACAGGTGTTGGGTTTTGGAGGTACTCGCCACGAGGATGTCGTCCAAGTACACAAACAGGAAAGGTAGATCACGTAGCACCGAGTCGGCGGTAATCGCCACAAGGGCAACATCCGGCCGGCGTATTTGGGAACCAGGTGGAGGGGTGAAGCCAATGGTCTGTTGGAGCGGCGGATTATGCCAAGGTGTTCCACTGTGTCAAATTCAGCTCTGGCAATGATGAGCTTGGCTGGATCTAGTCGCCTCGCCCGGGTTTAGACTGGCGGGCCACTGGTGGCTATGTGGAATGAAGAAAAGGTTGGCTGCGCAAGCACCGGAAACTCTGCGAGAAAGCAATGAAACTCGTCAGCCTGCGAGAGCACGCTAGACTGTCTGATGGAGTCCAAACCACTGAGAGCACAGTTGAACAAACAAGTAGTTGCGTCAATCAAGCGACGTGTCCATTGCCATAAGCCCGTATGGGAGTGCCATTAGCAGCCTCCATTGGGGGGCAGTGGCGTTTTCTCCCGGAGGCCAAGGGAAGCCAGGCTTCCCTGTTTTTTTAGGCTGTAGTTCAAGTTCAAGTTCTGTAGTTCAAGTCATCCAATAAAAACATTTATATTAACAGTTTCGTTAATTATTTTGTGCTGTGTTGCTGTCATTTCTTCCCCATTTTTCTCCTCTCATTGACAATTTCACAATGCGCGATACTGCGCCCCTTTTATATGCTGAAGGCGCGGCGAAACACGACACTGCACACTGCGAGGAAGCCAGCCCAAACTGGCATCCGTTGGTGAAAAAAAAAGAAAGAATTGACCAATCAGGTGAGGCTACCGTCATGACACTGCCCTCCTCTGATTGGTCGGGAGGGTGTCAGGAGGGTGCCAAGGGAAGCCACTCGGCCCTTGGCTTCACACCAATCAAATCAAAGCATCATTATCAACGTCACCGAAAAATCAATAACAAAACAAATTTTTCATTTTTGAGTAGCCTACTTAGCAAGTGCAGTTATGGAGGGTGGAGATTTAGATTATTTACTTACAAATAATTTTACCAAACTACCACAACAGTAGCGAATCAAAATAGAATCCGATGGCAGGCCAACACCGAAGCTGAAACTGCGCGTGGAGAGAAAGCAAGGCTTCTTTCGGACGTTCAATGAAGAAAACTATACACGAACGGAGTGGCTAGCTGGCAGCAGCAAACCTCAGCGACTATTTTGCTGGCCGTGTCTTCTTTTTGACAAGGATTCGTGCTCCCTCAACAATCCCTGGGTCACTACAGGATTCGTGGACCTTGCCAACTTGTCCCGGGCAATCGAGAGGCACGGTAAATCAAAAAGCCACATGTTGTTTATCATATCAAATACTGTGATTGTGTGAGTCGTGTTACGCGTGAACATGAAACTTGAAATAGCCGACAGCCGAGCTGTAGATTCTTTGACTATTAGCGGCTTGTGCATTTCGGTCGGGGAGGGGTTGCATTTATAATAAAATGTATAATTTAATGAGATGTTTAGGAGTTGGCCTACTGTGTGTGTGTGTGTGTGTGTGTGTGTGTGTGTGTGAAATTACAGGCATGTGTAAGTCCTGGTAAATGACCAGGCGCTCAAATAGCTCTTGTAGTTGCATTAAATACATCCAAGCTGCAACGTACTATTTTCTCTAAAGGTTTGGCCTCACTTGGCTTCCTCAAAATAAATCCCCACGCCACGCCACTGTTGGGGGGCCAAGGCCAGGAAGTCGAGTCTTGATGCAGGCAGACTATTCCTCTGCGCGCCGGTGTCACACAGGATATGGCGCCCGGAGATGGTGTCCTGAAATGAACAGCAGCCTGCCGGTGTAGCCGGCCCTCCCACTGAAGTTGCAAGGTGATCGGCACGCTTGGCTCTGGATCCATATTGAGCGTGGTAAAAACATAGGCCGTTGTCAGAACGATGCCAGTGAGAAGCTGGCGCCACTGCAGTTGGAGCTGCGCCACCAGGGAGCGGGCTGGCGACGGCGTGATTGGCGTGCGCCGTGGTGGTCGCAGCAGCGTCGGCGGACATGCCATGGTGTGCATGTGCACCAGCCAAGAAAAACTTGTCAGCCTCCTCGGCCAGTGCACGGCACTGAGTGATGGTGGTGTTGGCTAAAGCAGCCCGTTCCTGAGAAGGGAGTTGCCGTAAGAAGAGCTACCGTGGTAAAGTTAGTTTTATATTGGACGTTGGATATTCGACACATTCGAAAAATCTATTTAGCACTGGCTTCGATGGACGAATTTGTGTCAAACCAACTTAGATGTGTTAAGGCGAGACACGGCAGGTGAATACGATTTTTTTTTTATCTTACAGATATCTTTATGAAACTTTACCGGTTGATTAGCCACATGATTAGAAGAAGAAAATGCATTGAAAGTCTTCTGTAATTGTATGTTAAGATATGCTAATTAGGCTATATCTAATTAAATATGCGCAAATATGCATACATTTTTAAACGAAGAATCGGACCATTGGAAAAAGCCAGGCTCAAAATTATTTTTTCATGTTGTTGCTATATTAAATAGAAAAATATTTATAAAGGGGATTATGGATATCTCCTTTCGTTATCCAGTTAATCAGAAAATACTGCCAATGCCTTAAAAAAATGTATTGCCGCCCTATTTTTATGCATAAAATGTCATGTAAATCAGGCCAAGAATGATATATCAACAAATCCCACGGTAAAAATCTTCATATAATAGCTGAGAATAAGATTCGAAAGTTTGGTGCATGTAGGTGCTACAGAAGTGGAGATTCCTTGCTTGGCGTGTGAGGAAAAACTCATTTTGAGAAAACGGCTTTTAAAGATTCTTATGGCAAAAGCCAACCAAGCTTGAGAGCATACCACGTGATACATTCGAACCAATCGTCCGGTCGGAAATCGAGTCCAGCCAATCAGATATCAGTTTTATGTTGTGCAGCAGATCGAGTGCTTTCCAATGATACCACGGAACACATATGACAGAGACCGGCTGTATTTGAAACGGTGCGTAATAAAGCAAACGTTTGGTGAATCTTCTGTACAATTCAGAGGCGCAAGTTGACAAACTATAATAAAACAAACACCTAAATGTTTCGTTTAGACTTTTTTTTTTCTTTTGTGTGAAACATTACATGTTAATGGTGCAAAATAGCCCAAAATATCAAAATTGACCAGTGACTGAAAAATCGATGATTTTGCCTGCCGTGTCTCGCCTTAATACAAGGCCTACCTATGTAAAACAAAGCTTATTTCTTTAAAAAAAAAACACCATTTGATTTTATAAAAAAAAATTACGTTAAAAAAGGCTATAAATCTATTATGCGGCTTGACCTTTTGACCTACACATATCAAAACACATCTGGTGAACTCAGCTAACTGCCCCACACATAACACAAAGCTTATTTTCTCAAAACACCTACCCTTTGATTTTATATATATTTTTTACTCAGAAAATGCTATAAATCTATTATGCGGCTTGACCTTTTGACCTACCCATATCAAAACACATCTGGTGAACTCAGCTAACTGCCCCACACATAACACAAAGCTTATTTTTTCCAAAATCCCACCTTTTGATTTTATACTATTTTTTTTATGTTAAAAAAGGCTATGAATCTATTATGCGGCTTGACCTTTTGACCTACCCATATCAAAACACATCTGGTGAACTCAGCTAACTGCCCTACACATAACACAAAGCATATTTTTTCCAAAAACCCACCTTTTCATTTTATACTATTTTTTTAATGTTAAAAAAGGCTATAAATCTATTATGTGGCTTGACCTTTTGACCTACACATATCAAAACACATCTGGTGAACTCAGCTAACTGCCCCACACATAACACAAAGCTTATTTTCTCAAAACACCTACCCTTTGATTTTATATATATTTTTTACTCAGAAAAAGCTATAAATCTATTATGCGGCTTGACCTTTTGACCTACCCATATCAAAACACGTGTGATGAACCCATCTAACTGCCCCACACATAACACAAAGCTTATTTTTTCCAAAAACTCACCTTTTCATTTTATACTATTTTTTTAATGTTAAAAAAGGCTATAAATCTATTATGCGGCTTGACCTTTTGACCTACCCATATCAAAACACATCTGGTGTAATCAACTAACTGCCCCACACATAACACAAAGCTTATTTTCTCAAAATACCTACCCTTTGATTTTATATATATTTTTTACTCTCAGAAAAAGCTATAAATCTATTATGCGGCTTGACCTTTTGACCTATAAAATCAAAAGGTGGGATTTTGGAAAAAATAAGCTTTGTGTTATGTGTGGGGCAGTTAGCTGAGTTCACCAGATGGGTTTTGAAATGGGTAGGTCAAAAGGTCAAGCCGCATAATAGATTTATAGCCTTTTTTAACATTAAAAAAATAGTATAAAATCAAAAGGTGGGTTTTTGGAAAAAATAAGCTTTGTGTTATGTGTGGGGCAGTTAGCCGAGTTCACCAGATGTGTTTTGAAATGGGTAGGTCAAAAGGTCAAGCCGCATAATAGATTTATAGAATTTTCTGAGAGTAAAAAATATGTATAAAATCAAAGGGTAGGTGTTTTGAGAAAATAAGCTTTGTGTTATGTGTGGGGCAGTTATTTAATTACACCAGATGTGTTTTGATATGGGTAGGTCAAAAGGTCAAGCCGCATAATAGATTTATAGCTTTTTCTGAGAGTAAAAAATATATATAAAATCAAAGGGTAGGTATTTTGAGAAAAGAAGCTTTGTGTTATGTGTGGAGCAGTTAGCTGAGTTCACCAGATGTGTTTTGAAATGGGTAGGTCAAAAGGTCAAGCCGCATAATAGATTTATAGCATTTTCTGAGTAAAAAATATATATAAAATCAAAGGGTAGGTGTTTTTTAGAAAATAAGCTTTGTGTTATGTGTGGGGCAGTTAGCTGAGTTCACCAGATGTGTTTTGATATGTGTAGGTCAAAAGGTCAAGCCGCAAAATAGATTTATAGCCTTTTTTAACATTATTTTTTTTTATAAAATCAAATGGTGTTTTTTTTTTAAAGAAATAAGCTTTGTTTTACATAGGAAGGACTTGTATTAACACATCTAAGTTGGTTTGACACAAATTCGTCCATCGAAGCCAGTGCTAAATTGATTTTTCGAATGTGTTGAATATCCAATGTCCAATATAAAACTAACTTTACCACGGTCCAACATCCTGACCATAAGTTCAGAGGGTTCACTGTCCCTCAAGGCTTGCAGAGAAAACAGCCGGATCGCTCTCTCAGCAACAGAAAGTTTGAATGTCTTTAACAGGCGAGCTTTGAGTGCCGTATACTTATTCTCTGCGGGGGGATTCCTTAGGAGACTAATCCCTATTGTCGCTGTTGATATGCCGGGGGGCGACACTACATAGTAGTATTTTGTGGTGTCTGTGACCTCACGCAATGCGATCTGCGCCTCGGTATGAGCGAACCAAGCAGAAACAATTCCCAGAACTCTGGAAGTTTCAAATAAACAGCATTTGTCGCCATAGTTGATCTTTAAGTTTTTGGAATGCATCCAGTAAACAAACATAAGGGTCACCAGTGTGGAAATTGCATGAAACAAATGAAGAGACAATTTCTCACGTCGACAATGCAATGGCATGTAGTTTATTTATCAACAAAAAAAGTTAACTTCAAACATAGCACCGACTGGCATATCAACAAATAGTCGCGTGCTCTTAAAGAGAAAGTGTCCCTATAACACAGCGATAACATGTCAAGAACACATGGTGTGTATATGGTCCACAATATGCAATTTCTCACCAATTGCCCTAAAACAATAGCTCTTAATGTTACCTACAGGAAGCACCTGTTAACACAATTCTATAATGACACGATGAGTACCATGAAAGGTACTTTTATGCACTAAAATAACAAATTGAAACGGATATTTTAGCATTGATTATCATAGCTCGCCTTTTATGCCTTTTACAGTCAACAGGCCTCATATTGCCTCTAAAAGGGTCATATCAGGGACTCATGGTATGGATGCTAAAGACAATTTGATCAGCGTTTGTGGTTCTAATTTATATAATCAAACACTAAATACAATCTACATACTAATCTATTAAATTCATTTAACAAGAGAGCAAAGACACATTTCCCGTTTCCGTGAAGGCTGATATCTACCTCCGAGCTGATAGGGGGCGCTGTGAGAGCGCTCATCGCCCCTAGTTAAACCCTGGCTTCCTGTGTTCCTGCTCTCCGTTGTCACCACATGGGCCACCGGATGAAAACTCAACACACCAACGTGGTTCTCCCAGGTTGTTGTGGTTTTACTCGAAAGTGCTCTACATTTACCACTTTTTGAAAAATAATCAAACATCAGGAAACATGACAGAGGGTGGAAAAGCCGCGACGGCCAAAGCTCCCAAGGAGCTTCTGGCCCTGAACCCCGAAGAGGAGTCTGCGTTTAGGAAGAAGGTCCGGGCGGTGAAGAAGAGGCCAAAACAGGTCTGTTAGTTACAGGCCCACTGTAACACTAATGTCATTCAGTTTAACATCGCTGTTTGGTCGTTTGTATGTTTAATGTGTCTGTTTCCACAGTTCAGCGGTCTGAGTCCAGGTGTAGTTTATGTCGCACATCTGCCCAGATCTCTTGGAGAGAAAGAACTAAAGATATACTTCCAGCAGTTTGGGAAGATCTTGAGATTGCGCCTGTCAAGAAGTAAAAAGGTGAAAGACAGTATTGTGTTTTTTCTCAGTTGTGGAATTAGTCCACATCATCTCTGAAGTGAACTTTTTGAATTCGAAAATCTTCTTTATAGCCACTGCATGGGGTATCATGGTGGTTAATGCAAATTATCCACCCCTCACGTTTCTATTTGACACAAGAGCCAATGGAGATTATGGGACATAAAGTATATGAAGCGTAGTCATTTCAACACTCTCCCAGCATAAAGTCATATGCATGTATGGACTCAGTTTTTAATGGTTGAGCCTGACCCCTTTATGTACCCTGCTTTTTTCTTTTCTCTGTGCTAGACGGGTGGCAGCAAAGGATACGCCTTCATTGAGTATGAATGCGATGAGGTGGCCAAGATCGTTGCTGAGACCATGAATAATTACCTCATGCGAGAGCGGCTGATCAAATGTGAGTATTTTAGTACAGAACCCAGAGTGAACTGAATGAGCAATGTAGTCGTAGTTCCAGGAGAAAAATACTTCCAATTATTTTGAACCATTAATTTATATTAATAATCAAAAGTATGACAAGCAGATAATCTCAAATCTGGGTGAATAAAAAATTAATTTCAGTTTAATTTGATTCCAGTTTGTTTGGACAAATCTTGTTGGTGGATAACGGAATCTGTAAGCGCACTTTCGACTTCGGTCGAACACGAACTCTGCAAGCACCAGTAAACATTGGCTTCTGCCGAAATACACAAAAATCAGGGTTTCTGCGGGTCCTTAAAAAGTGTTAAAGTGTAAAATCCAATAATACCATTTCTTAAATACGATTGTGACAGGTCTTAAAAGTGTATTAGAATATGGAACCAATAACCACTAATGCAAACCGTGCAACCCTGTTACAATTTATCGGAGCACAACCAGCTAGTGTGTCGCGGGGGATATTGGCGTCTCTTGTCAAAAATCAGCTACTTGTTTCTGTTAACGTTAATTTCATCGACTATGGGTGAAGGCAACTTCAACCAGATCTGACATGACAACAGCACTGCACCTTTTGCAAGAAAACATTCAAATAAGGAACTTTGGGTATAAATGAATTGGAGTCACATGCGAAGGCAGAAAAAAATAAAACCTGATGTGAATACTGAACAATGTTGGTTGATGCCGGCAAATGCCTCGCATCACCCAACATTGTTCAGTATTCACATCGGGAGCATCAAAGTCCGGTCCGAGCATGAACCACACTGCACTAACGACTCCTGCAACTGCCTATTGGGTCACAAGCTATCTGGTTCCCGATCATGTGCATGTTGCGGTCACAAGCATATTAATCAGATGAAGCAGAGCTCACGTCGTTAGCATATTCGTTAATTCCACAAACTAACTTTAGTTTGCATGTGTCATGTCTTGTTTTTGTTGTAACAAGATAGGACTTACAGAGTCAGTGTTTCCCCTAGGATGGAGTTGCAGCAGCGAAGGTGAAATCTTTTTTTTCCGCTCGCAATCTTTTTTGTGTGCTCGCAAAGTGCAGCCTGCCGGGAGGTTTCTATGTGTCTGCCGGCAACATACATACAGTACATTTGTGCACAGTAATGAGCAGGGGAAATATGGAGAGATTGAACACATTACAAGTAGGGATGGGCGTGAGGAATCGATTACTCGAGTACTCCTCGTTACAAATTAACTCGGTTGGTGGACAGGCAAACTCGAGTTTGCATATACACGCACAGACAAGTTTTCTGAAGCAAATGTATACATTTTCTGTGTGGCTCTACTGGTGTGTGCCGTGTGCCCAAAGCAAATTAAATGTATTAAATTTCTGTGTTGCGCGTGCCGTCCCGTGTGCACAACGCCAGAATTCAAAAAGTTAAGAGATGGCGGTTAGAGCAAAGCGCAGCAAAGTATTGAAATACTTTACAGAAATAGGAGATCAGCGAAATTGAGCTACCAGAGTACTACAAGTACTATGCGGCAACATATGCTCCTGAAACACAACGGTGAGTTCGGAAAAGCAGACCTGCAGTAACCAAGTATGTCGGCTATTTTCACCGCCGCAAGACTGTAATCTCGGCCGTGTGTAGAAGATCACAACACTGAGTATTTTTTTTTATTCATTTGCTGCCGTTTTATTTGCAGCTTTAAAGAAACACTGTAATATTTTAAGTAATTTATTACCTCAAATCAACGTATTCAATCATAAATAAGTCCTCAATGGTGTAAAATTATCTCTGCCAAAAATCTCACTTATCCTCCAGAGCGAAGAATAATTAATATGTAGTTACATAGGACGGGTAAGCTTCATGGAGGCTTCCATGTTCTTCCGGTCTATGAACTGCCGAGGGGGACAAAAAGCACTACGTGGTACAGGGAATGCAAACGCGTTTTCACTCTGAGCCAGCGTGAATGATGACTGAAATAATTCACTATCTTGCTCGAGGAATAATTACTCATACATCATTAGCTTACACTAATGATTCAATGCAGTTTGAAATTTGTTTGAAATAACGAACCTCATCATCACTCAAATGACTCGATGAGGTAGTATTGGATGTCATGGCACAGCTTCTTGGCACATACTGCCCAGCGTAGTTTTTGAACAAGCGAGCACTATTAGTTTGAATGCAATATACAATTGTACCACTAGATGGTAGTAATTTTTACAGTGTCCCTTTAAATTATTTGCAATGGTAAGGGTACTTGTTTCGTTGCAGTCGGACCATAAAGAGCCCATGCCTATATGGAAAACGTTTTGGGGATCTAGAGTAGGGCCCGACCGATTTATCGGCCTGCCGATTTAATCGGCCGATTATAGCCTTTTTGAAAATAATCGGCATCGGCCAAAAAGACGCCGATTAAAACCGATTTTTTTATTTTATTTTTATTTTTTTTATTATAAATGTTATTGCGATTAGTATCCTGCAGATTGCGCTCCTACTCGCCTTGCTAACTAACAACTTTAGCTGGAGTAAAAAAGAGGAGATTGAATTTTACCGTACAACATGAAAGCACGCTCGCTCAGGCAGCTGCGCGCTCACCTCACCAATGTACACAAGTCGCGTTGTTTGAGCATGTTGTGCCTGTTTTTCTTTAGGTCCCAGGCCATGTTAATTTGTTATACTGTAGACTCTAACGGTGAGACCATACTGCTCAGCATGCACGTGTTAGTCACTGCTCACGAGCGCAGCACATTGGGAGTTAGTTATTTATTTTACATTTTACATTACACTCATTTTTGACTGTAAATGTATTCTAAAACACTCAAAGGTTCTGCATTCAATTCACATATTCGTCAAAAGTGTTTAAAGTATATTTAAGGTATCAAAAACTACGTTTTATATGTTTTTTTTTTTTTGTTTTTTTTTATAAATCGGCCGATTAAATCGTAATCGTAATTTTTCTCTGAAAATAATCGGCATCGGCACTCAAAAATCAATATCGGTCGGGCCCTAATCTAGAGTCAAATTGTTCCTTAATAGATCTAGAGTGAAATTGTTCCTAAATAAAAAAATTCTCAAAATAAGAAGAGATATATTTTTCAAAACCAAAGGCTGTAGTAGGACGATAAAGAGGCCATACCTCTATGGAACAACTTTTGGGGCTCTAGAGTCAATAATGGGGACGCTATTGAAATCTTACCATTGTGGTTTTCAGTTTTGCACTTTGAAGACTGTCCCTAAGCTCGCGGCTGAAGGACAATGCAAACCACCGTTCGCTAAATACGGCTCGTTTAGATGAAAACAATGTTGGAGCTTTTTCTCTGGCTTACTACACTCAATTGTGTCGTAATGATGTTTCACTGATGATCTGCAAACTCTGAATCTGCCAATTAATTTCCAACTTTACGGAAGTTCCTCTCCGTTTATATGCTTTACTCGATATGATCAGTTTATATGATTGACCTGGATATGAAGCGTCCGTAGCGCAAAATAATATAACATTCGTTTTTTAAAGAGATAAGAAGGAGCTATGCTTTACTCACAAGTGTGTGAATTGAGCTGGATATGAAGCGCATGTCCACCGTCCGTAGAGCACGGAATTTTATATTTTGCGTAGCGCAAAATAATAGAACATTCGTTATTTAAAGAGATAAGCTGAAGCTCTCCTCTCGTTAAATTATATATTTTTTTTTTCTAGCAGCGTACCGCCGCTGCTGGGTGCATTTAGTGGAAACACAAGAGTACTACATTAAAGGCACCTGTAACACGTGATTATATAAATGATTTGTCTCCTTACTTAAATAAATAAATATGCCGCAAGCTTTATTCAAACACGCTCTCCGATACCGATAGGGCATAATGTTCAGGGCCCCTACAGGTTGTCCTACCCCACCGACACAGCCTTAAGTGCGTGTTATGTTAATAACCGACTTTAATATGGAGGGTCATTTTTGGCTGAGGCTTTATTAACCTGTTAAGCCCTAGGCCTATTTCACAGGCCTCCTGCCCGAAATGACTTGCCCATAATGAATAGAGTATGCCTCCACAACTACAAGGGCTATATGAATAAAGTTGGTTTCAAAAAGAAGGTAAGACCTGTGAGGTGGCTGCAGAAGTGTCAGAATCAATATAGATGTTACTGTGTCAGAGTAAATTCAGCTAGAACATAGTAAGAAATGTCAATTTTCAATTTTCGCCTAGAGAAAACACATTATTTAGAGTGAATACCACCTTGAAACTATGGGATAGTAGCCCAGAACCTTTAGGAAAACATATAACAACATCTGATGAGTACCCTGTTCAAGGATAAATGCTAATAAAGTGAATAAAGTGATTTTAGATAGGTTTTAGTACAGTTAGGTCCAGACAGACTTAATGGTGCCAATGCCATTTGACCTTTCTAAGGTACCAGACTGTAAAACTAATTTTATTTCATTGACATATCACTATAGGTATTCATTCCATCCAAATTCAACAGTTTTGACTTGTTTTGAATATTCACCCGGACCTCTATACATTTTCCCAGTCAAAGAAAACCATACAATCTAAATGAAGTTTGACTCCAACTGGAGCAGATATATTTGAGAACAACATATAATAAAACCAAACTGTAAAAACACAGCTAAAAACTACAATCACTAGGGATAAAGATATATATAAACAGAGGTGGGGGGGCTGACGCTGGAGCAGGAGCAGTCGATGAAGGTGGCTCATAATCAGCATCATCATCACTTTGGAACCCAAGAAGAAGAAAGAAAAGAATAACTACAAACAGACAAGTAACAATATGTTGTGGTAAACAAGACCTGCACTGGGGAAGTCAACTAACAATCCAGTTTGCACCAGTTTGAGTGTGTGCATTTACTAAATTCATTGCAGGATAATCAAATCCAAGTTTATTTATCACTTGCACAGCAATGCTTGGTTTGCTAGGTCCTCAACAATGCAAAAGGGAATAAAGAGAAGAAAGGACAGAGATAGTATCGAATAAACTATGTACAAAATATTGATAATGATAATTGATGCAAATAATATCATAAATAAAAATATAAGGCAAAGAGTACCGGTAGTGAGTGTGTGGAATGAGTAGAGTGAGTAGGGTGATCGATGGATAGATAATATCTAATAAGGTAAATAGATCGTCAATTTGACACCAAATCAATAAGTAATCGTTAACGGATTACATACCTTTCAGGTGATGGAATTCGATATTCTGAATCAATGTTGTCCGTGTCAAGTTCTGGCAACAGCAAGTCACTGTCGTCAGACGACGACTCGAGAGGGACTACAGTAGCCCCACTGTCGCTAGTAATGATAGCGTATGCCTCCGCAAAAGTATAGGTCTTTCTCCTGCCTGCCATTATTTCTTTAAATATAATAACAAATGGAAGAAAAAGGCAAGAAAATACAAAATAACTAGCTAACTAGAAATGCAAACGTTGTAATAAGCGTGTAGTAGGAACGTATGTCTCTATCTAGCCGGAGTGTCTGAAGAGTGTTCAGAAAGTTCTCGGCGCTTCTGGCGCAAATTATGCTGTCCTTCCAGTCAAACCCGGGAAGATATCTTGGGTATCCATTGGTCAATTTGGATGATTGACCCCTCTATCGAACCGTCAGAGCCAATAGAGTCAAGGGACAGTCAAATCGATGGACCCAAATCCATGTAAAAAAACACAATTCGCCAATCAAAAGTATCACATTGTATAACGTTTTTTATTTGTTTATTTATTTTGCTCTTCTTTGGCTGCTAGATCAGTGAGTTTTCGGCGTAGAGTGATGACCGTTATATCTTTGGAATCTTTGAAGCCTCAGCTTTCATATGACATATAGTTTGTGTGGCTGGCATGAAGGAGCAAAATCGGCGGCGGCCAGTATGAGCGCATGCATGTTTTGCGTGTTTTGCTATGGGCTCATTTAGTTGCTTGGCGTTAGAATTGTGTTTTGTTTAGGTAAAAATGGTTATCATGGGCTTTTAGCCGAGCTTCTTCCCGTTACGTGGGTATGCACCATGGACATGTTGGAGCATGGTGGTGTTGTTTACAGCTGTTTACAGCACACGTTGGCGCAGCTTCCCCCGCCCCCGGGGGCGCTCGGGTTTAAGAGGTTAAGGCATCTGGTGACCTGTTTTCACAATGTTTTGGACATTCTCTGACTGTCCAGACATATAGCCGCCCACCTCAACCTTTAGATTTGCTACTAACTACAGAAATTGTATGTTGTCTACAATGTCTCTAGTAGAATATACATTTTTGTTTAATGAAGCATTGCATATTGTACTCTTAGTTGGATGTGTAGACTTATTTACATTGCAAGTAGGGATGGGAGTGAGGAATCGATTACTCGAGTACTCCTCGTTACAAATGAACTCGGTTGGTGGACAGGCAAACTCGAGTTTGCATATACACACAAAGTTTTCTAAAGCAAATGTATACATTTTCTGTCTGCGCCACTAACGCATGCCGTGGGCACAAAGCAAATGAAATGTATCCATTTCGGTGTGGCGCGTTCCGTGCCGTGTGCAGGCACGCCAGAATTCAAAAAGTTAAGAGATGGCGGTTAAAGCAAAGCGCAGCGAAGAATTGAAATACTTTAAAGAAATAGGAGATCATAAGGTGAAATGTAAAATATGCCAAGCGAAATCGAGCTACCAGAAAGTACTATGCGGCAACATATGCTCCGGAAACACAACGGTGAGTTCGGGAAAGCAGACCCGCAGCAACCAAGTGTGTCGGCTATTTTCACCGCCGCAAGACGCAGCTGAAATCCCGGCCGTGTAGAGATCACTTCCATAGTCCAATTGCTGCCGTTTTATTTGCAGCTTTAAATTATTTGCAATGGTTAGGCTACTTGTTTCGTTTTTTGTTTTTTTTAAACTGTTACAGGCCTCGACGTGATTTAAATTGTGAGACGCATATTTATTTTTGTAAGGAAATTGTGTTTCGAACGTTTGCAAAAATAAATAATGAATGCTCTGATAACTGACTGTTTTGATGGAGAATAAGCATTACATGTTTGGTTGGTAATATTGCCGGTCATCATCAGGCCTATTCCTGCTGCAGATGCGTTGCATTCTAAAAATAGATTAGATGAAACGAGTACTCGATAGATCCTCGAGGAATTCCTTCGATCACTCGAGTTTGGAATTTACTACTCGTGCCCATCCCTAATTGCAAGTAATTCTTGGACTTGGATTTTCTTTCATATCCTTCATACTTTTTTTTTGCCAGTATGGAGGTGAAATAGGTCTTAAATTGCATTCATATTGGTCTTAAAAGTCTTAAATCTAACTTGAAACCCTGTAAATGCCAAAAGGCTATCAACTCGCATAATAAGTTTCTGTTCAGCAGAATATCTCCATATCGAAATAAGAAACCAGGGCCATATTCTTTTTTTTGTTGAATCAAATATCTGTCAATCAGGGCTCCAGACTAACTTTTTTCACTAGTAGCGCTGTGGCCCCTAACTGAACATTTTAGGGGCGCAACCAAATATTCACATTTATACAAATGTTCACTATTAATTAGGGATGCACGATATATCGGCAGTGATATCGTTATCGGCCAATGTTAGTAATTTTTTTAAATATCGGCATCGGCCCGATAAGTAAAACTGGTCCGATATTAACAGCCGATATTTATTTCCGTCTAGTTGCCGTTGTGTGTTTTTTGCCCATGCGTAGCTTGTTCGGTCATATGACAGTGTCAGTGACGCAGCCAGAGACGCACGGAGAGGCAGTACAGGAGTGTTTGTCTGTCACCTTGACTGAAAAGAATCAATGTCGGCGGTTTCGATGTTTTTTACGGTCTCAAATGAAGGTACTCGAATTGCAATATGCAGTACTTGCAAAGCCGAAGTAATGCGCAGAGGATGCCGTGTCAAATCATTCAACACCACTAGTGGGGCAACGGTTCACGGGTTTCCCGTGAGCCATACGCCGATCACTTGCGTCCCTCACGGTTCGGGAAGCAAGTGATCGGCGGATCGGCTGATAAAAAAAAAGTTGTGCGTTCACGTGATCAGTGCATGTTTAAAGGACAATTCCCAACATCAAGTATCGTAGCGAAATACAGTTTCTGTTGTTTTAGATGCAGAAATTACAATGTGCTGTTTCAAATTCAGTGTCACATTTTATTGTGATTCTCATCTATCCCAACGGTTTCCAGGTTTGCGCATGCATGTGTTCGACAAGTAGCACTGAAGCGACAGTTTCACGGGAGTGAGCTTGTCAGGACGCTGAGCCTCCTCTCTGCCCGCTCGCCTCTCCATTGAGAATGCATTATCAGGCCCGACAAACGCCTCCCGTGTGAAAAGCACTTTATGGCACCTGAAGCAGATTCCTGCTCTGGTTCGAGTGACCCGCACAATTTGGATGAAACGGGTCGGGTCGGACGCCTGAACAGCGCAGGTCGGGCGCGGGTTTTGCAATTGCGAGCGAGACTTCACTGGTTCTGGATATGTTAATCAGGAGCGGAGGAGTCAACTAAAACCGTCAACAGTGGATGATGTGCTTTTTTTGCACAACAATCTAAAGCACCAAGCCAAACACTAGATAGTGTAATTCCCATCTAATGTTTTTAATTTTCCATCGGGTGCGGGAAGGGTGTCGATATCAATTTATAGCGGGTCTGGTCGGGCTAAGTAAAGCGGGTACGGGCGGGTGCGGGGTTTGTCAAATAAGACCCGTGCAGGACTGACTTGCACTGGCACACTAGCCGAAGGTCGGAAGAACGAGTCAATAGTTTGCTTGCTCATTGTAAACGCACGTAGCAGGTTGTGAAATCTTTCTCCTTCGCACAGATGTTTACGCATGCTCGATAATCTCTAGGACCCTCCCCCTCGACACATTAGCCACTGACATTCCATATCCTTCTCACTCATTGGCCTGCTAAAGATTCTGGATTCATTGACGCGCCCCTTCCACGTTTAACGTGCAAAAAAAGGGCCAAATTTACAGATGGAAAATTCGGTCGCACACTCTAAAATTTTGGTCGCAAAATGCGATCTTTTGGTCGCAGTCTGGAGCCCTGTCGATGTGTTTTTTTTCCCCAGGTGAACATTTCTTTACCAATTGATTTATTTTAATCTCGTCTGGTTACCATGATAAGAGTTAGGGCTCAACAATTAATTGCATATTTATGTATTTAGATTTTGAACACTGAAGGTCTCAATTAATCCAACACATTTGTTTCGTTAAAATAAAATTACAAATCATTAGGACTCAGCTGCTCATAACAAATCAGTAATTTATATTAAGGGAACTTGGATTGGCAACACAGAGAAAATTAATCAAATTGGTATTCTGTTGATTGTAAAAAAAAAAAATCCAAATAATAGCAATTATGCCTGTCAAAATCTTGCGCCCTACTAACGATGTCATGCATTAATCCAACCAGTCATAGTATAATCTTGTATCCATGTGTTGTTCCAGGTCAACTGATTGCACCAGAGAAGGTGCACATGAGTCTGTTTACGGGCTCAGAGAGGAAGTTCAAAGACCCCATATTTCCTGCCGTGAAGCGGTACAACATGGTCCACACAGAGGACGGCATAGCCAAGATGACCGGAAAACTTCTGCGCAAGGAATCCAAGCTCCGCAAGAGGCTGTCGGCTAAAGGCATCGACTATGAATTCCCCGGTTTTGTACGTTAATTCTTCATAATATCCAGATAGTCTAGCATGTTTCTTGAGTGCAGACACCGTTATGTCCATAGATTGAGTCCCGAGATTTAAGGGTGTAGTTGCACCATTATTTCATCAATAGGTTCTGTATTGACTTGGAACTTTCTCTCGTGGTTTAGTTGGATGAGAATGTTAATATTTGGTATATATTTTTGTTTCAGTTTTCTCAGGTTCCAAAGAAGGAGAGATCCGAGAATGCTGACATCTCAACTTGCAGCGTAAGACATACAGCCATTTATCAATTCTATATCTCTTTCTCTCTCTGTTACTCTGTCTTGCCCAGACTGAAAATGACTTCAGGTGTACCAGTGGCCTTACGTCAGAAACTGGTGCCTACATTACTTTGGTAATGTAGGCACATTAATCGCTGGGCGATTAATCGAATTTCGATCTCGATTTCGATTTTAGCGTGAAACGATCACAAAATTAACATAATCGAGTTTTCTATATTTTATTTTAAATGTTAAATGTGCTGGACACATTTCTCTACATTATTTTAGATTTGAACATTTTCCTTTGAAACATTTTTTGTATTTTTTTATGGCGAGATTTTAGAAAGTTCTCAGTTACAAAGTGTTTTTGAGAGTGACATGCTGAATAAATACATCATGTTTTCAAACTCCAAAAAAATAATCGTTTCAATAATCGTGATTTCAATATTGACGAAAGTAATCGTGATTATGATTTTTTTTCATAAGGGAGCAGCCCTTATGTGGAGTGTAAATGCTAACCACCCTTCTGTGGCAGCAAGATAAAACCCATACGCCAACAAGTACCTAGAGAGAAACAGTTGAAGGATATATATGGGTTATTATGATTGGTTCTCAAAGCCTCAGTAATGTTTTGGTTGAAGTCTGGTAAATATCAAATGATGCTGTTTCTGTGTTTGCGCTTGCCAAATCACAAGTTTTCAAATTTTGGGTGTTGTGCCATTGAAATGGATTTTTTGTTTTTTAATGACTACCCCATTTTCTCTCTTCAGGACATCACCCCGCTCTGCACACCCTCAGTCCTGGAGCGCAGAAAGTCTCAGATCCAACCAAACAACGACACAGATGAGGAAGATGAAGAGGTCACCGTGAAGCTGCCCCTGGGCGATGAATATGAGGAAGACATCAGTGAGGAGGAAATGGATGAAATCCTTGAGACAAAGAAGCCATCAGAAGGAGACGAAGCTGATTGAGGACTCTCTTTTACATCACCCCCCCCCCCCCCCACCACCATTAGAGCATGGACTCCCACATGTCAACTAGGCTTTGAAGGGTGGGCCCCCAATACAACTTATAAATGGACCGTTGATATATTATGTCTGTCTTCTACCTGTGTAAATAATTTCACAAACCAATGATGAACCTCCCATAATAGGTAATTAGGTTTTAAGGAAAATATTTGACTTCTTGGGCCTGAGTTAAACCTTTTGGGATAAACAGTTGAAGTATAAAGGCTTTAGTGTCTCATTTAAAGTATGTTGCAGTTTTTCCTCTTTAACATTACCTACACCTTTCATCATACTTGGTTACAGCTTCTTGTTCAGTCATAAAAACCTTGTGCTATAACAATAAAAGAAAATGTGTTTCACCTTTCTCCATGTGTGATTGATAAGAAACATTAAGTATCATTTGGAAATATGTATTTACAACATGTCTTCATAGTTGTTCATGCAAGAAATCATACATTTTAATTTTGAATCATTAATGCCAGATTTAACCAGAAATGTTGTATGATTTCCATTTCAATGTTTATTATTTATGATTTGTGATTAACACGCGCACAGCATAAATTCAATTAGTAAGTCGTATGATTGGAAGTAAGTTCACTGGTTTTTGTCCAGAAGATGTCGCTAGGGCTCTAAACATAAAGTAAGGGCCTTCTATGCGACAACGATGCAAGTGCCAACATCATCCCTAGGTGCACCGCGCATGCGCATGGCTAATTCTTCTCTAGAATTCCGGGGTGGAGAGAAAACGGACGAATACCTTGAGAAAAAGGACCCTGGAGTTATATTTATTCCACAGCTACGCTGTTAAAAAATAATGTGGTGAGTGGCTATATCAATGTCCATGAATGCCGTATATTTTTGACCCTGTGCAGGTGACTTGGTGTGTTTCTTTGTGATGTGCTGGTGTCTGTCTAGATTTGACGTTTCAATGAAAGGCAGGGCTCTGCTATGGGCTAGCCTATAGCCTATAGCTGTAGACCTACACACCTACCTATAATCCCCCCAGATGTGTGTATCATGTTACAATGTGAAGCATTGAATGGTCGGTGAGTGCTAGATATTCGCTGTGATAGCGGACATTGTGTCACCCATTGTGTTAGTGCTGTCAGGGTTGGCTTTTGTGTGGTTTTGTGTGATTAGTTGCGTTATTTGGGCTGTGAAAGCTAGCCGCTAGCGCCACACAAAAGCACAGATCCCTGGCTGTGAAGCCAGCATTGCATGTCAGAATATAAATATAATTACTAATAATTAGCAAAAGTTCTGCTGAACAGGCGTTATTTGTTCCTATATATTACACTATAATTTGTAACTTGACTTTATTCAGCATTAGTATTGTTTCTAAAAGCATTATATATGGTTTATATTGTTTCTCTATTTCTGCCTTTATTCTGACAGTATTTCAAGGGACTATCTTTGAGTCTTAGTCATACACAATAATAATGCATTTGTAGTCCCATAGCAGCTTTTAAGTCATACAAAAGAAATGTTCATGCTGCCAACACTTATTCAATGAAAATAGAAAAATGAAACGCCCCAAGGTGTGAGGATTGTATAGTCACTACCGGTATAAGTCACATGGACCATTCCAGAGGAAGGGTTATGATCTGGGCATGCTCACTGTTGTGTGACAGGCAGAATCTGCACACATGGACCTGCAATACTGCGATAAAAAATTGAAACAGTGTCAACTTCGGTTTTCTGGCAGTGGCTATTAAAAAATGAGTGAGACTACTCTCGGCCCAAAATTTGATACAAATTCAAATATTGTCCAATTCAATGTTTGTTCAAGTGAAAAAAACATATTTCTAAAATGTGATTAAAAGGAATTATTATGGACGATATGGACATAAGAACTTCTAAGTTATACAAAGCATGCCCAAGTCAAAACTTGGCGCTCAATAGATGTGTTTCTCTAAATAGATATATTAGTGGATGCTTTAACCAAATCAACCTACATAAGTTTGAAAGCATGTTGTTAGCATTAGGTTGCTGCAGCGGGACTCTTGTACTCTGGCCGTGTTCAGGCTGTACTCTACCAGTTGCTTAGTCACTGTGTTGCCTTTTGCATAATTGGGATCTTTGTAGTCTATGATTTGCCTAGAATAGGAAAAGCCTCCGAGTCACTAGAAACAAGTGAACACATTTAGCTGAGGTGTCCTCAGCTCTCTCACAGGGGAACAAAGGAAAGCCCTCAAGATATCGACAGAAGGAGCTAGATCAGCATGTGACAGGTATTGTTTTGAAGTGGAAACAGTTAAAATGCTACTAGCCTAATAAATAATAAGAAAGGTTGATACTGCTAGAGCTGACCCCCCCCCCCCAATCACACAAACCCACAACCACTCTGCACTCTCCTTTCCGGTTTCCATGGTAGCCAATTGTCAAACCAGAACATTTATTGCATTGGAGGATTGTCCCTTTGAGGTCACTGTGCGCCCTATCTATCTACAGAGTCAATGGAACAGGTTAGATTATGTAAGTCAGGCTGGTAATTAAAGATTATCCTTTGTCGCATTGGTCCCAACTAAGGCTTCATTTGCTGAATGGTGTTCCATGGCAACACAAGCTTCCTAACACACTCTAGTAAAGAAGTGCTTGTTGTAAGGTTGCATTTGCCTTTCCACAAATTAATCATTCCCTGTGGATGAACAGCATGTATGCCTCTTTGCTAAGATTAGCTTCAGGTAAGATTTATATTTAGGGGATGCTTTTATCCCAATCGATTAACTGTGAATACAGAAACGTCTTGAAGGAGCAGGTAGGGGTTAGATGTCCTACAGGTAGGGTGCATTGGGATCAAACCAAGGACCGCTTGACCAGGACATGAACACTTTCCACTAGGGCCCGACCGATTTATCGGCCTGCCGATTTAATCGGCCGATTATAGCCTTTTTGAAAATAATCGGCATCGGCCAAAAAGACGCAGATTACAACCGATTTATTTATTTATTTATTTATTTATTTATTTATTTTTAAATGTTATTGCGATTAGTATCCTGCAGATTGCGCTCCTACTCGCCTTGCTAACTAACAACTTTAGCTGGAGTAAAAAAGAGGAGATTGAATTTTACCATACAACATGAAAGCACGCTCGCTCAGGCAGCTGCGCGCTCACCTCACCAATGTACACAAGATGCGTTGTTTGAGCATGTTGTGCCTGTTTGTCTTTAGGTCCCAGCCATGTTAATTTGTTATACTGTAGACTCTAACGGTGAGACCATACTGCTCAGCACGCACGTGTTAGTCACTGCTCACGAGCGCAGCACATTGGGAGTTAGTTATTTATTTTACATTTTACATTACACTCATTTTTGACTGTAAATGTATTCTAAAACACTCAAAGGTTCTGCATTCAATTCACATATTCGTCAAAAGTGTTTAAAGTATATTTAAGGTATCAAAAACTACGTTTTATATGTTTTTTTTTTTTTTTTTTTTTTTTTTAATCGGCCGATTAAATCGTAATCGTAATTTTTCTCTGAAAATAATCGGCATCGGCATCGGCACTCAAAAATCAATATCGGTCGGGCCCTACTTTCCACACTCTCCTGCCCCTCATTGGAAACATTCGTTTAAGAGGTGATCAAAATCCCAAAGATGTATCGTTTCAAATAAAACCCGGAAATCATAATCCATCTATATAAATGATGATTATAATCTTATGGTTTAACCCTCATATCCATAATCATACTTGATTAGGAACAAAAACCAGTCAGTGTATCTGGGATGAAAGAGGATGAATCATCCCAGATGATTCTGGGATGATTCTCTTATTGCTCCTCTGCCACGCAATGCAGGACATGCAAACATAAGGAATATGGAAATGGGATGGCCTTTTTTCTCACCTCAGCTCATTTAATGTAAACCCATCATATGCTCAACAAATGAGCCTAACAAGCATGACAAACATTGGACTTATGTAGCAGTAAGTATGGTTTGGGTTTCTGGGAGACTGTACGCTTGAAGGATATGATTTGAACTCCTGTCGTTGTTGACCTTGTCTTTCCATGTCACCATATTTTATCTTATAGTTATATTTTACATATGTCTAAATATCTTATTTTTTTACTGGACGTCTTGTTCAATTATTTAAAATATTTCCCATTTGTATGAACGACCTATAAAATATCACAAATCCCTTGCATTGGAACATCCTTCTGATTTGATTCTGATTCTGATTGGTCCAGGAATCTCCAAAGCAGACCCCGGGACAGGATATGGACCTCTAGGCTATAAGACAAGTCCTCTTCTGTCCCTCGCCGCCTCTCTGAAGCAACCATCTCTGCCACCAGCCCAGAGGTTGTTTGACTCAGACTCTTCCCCACAGGGAAGTAGGAGGGAGCCAGTCAACCCTCCCAGGTGTTCTCCAGACACACAAGCTACATTGCTGCCGTTCCCTTAGCCCCACTTTATCCATCATCCAGCCACAGACACCCGGTTTCTAAGCTTGTTAGCTCATCAGTACAGCACGAAGGCCCAATCCCAACCCCCTATTGCCCACTGGTAGAGATACCAAGCCAACTATTGTAGCTGAACTCTACTCTTGCTATTATTTTCTCACTGCTTACTGGAGCATTGCAGGTAAGCTAGCCAGCAGCCAGGCCAGTCGTCCTGTAATTGGTGAGCTACTAATCGAGGCAGTTGGGATAGGCATACAGACTGAGGGAGGTGGTGGGCTCAGCATGGAGGCCAACATGGAGAGCTGTCTAAACCAGGTTCTGCAGAAGGATGTTGGGCGCAGACTGCAAGTGGGCCAGGAGATCATTGACTACATCTCCGACAAGGACAAGTCCAGCGACCTGGAGCATGATCAGACCAACCTGGACAAGTTGGTGGACGGCATCGCCACCTCCTGGGTTAACTCAAGCAACTTCAAGGTAAGAACCTTGGAGAAATGTTTAAAAAGTAATAATCATTGTTGCATTTTATAAAGTAGCGTTGCAGTCGAAAGTAGGAGACAACGTCACTGTTTTTTTGTTGTTGCACGTAGTCCTTTAGTCCTGAATGGGCTAAAGAGTTTGATGTTGAGATCATTGACTTTGACTGCCAGTTCCAAATATGAGACCTACAATATGAGACCTAACTATGGTGGGAGACTGCACAAACTTTGTATTGGTTTTTTATTATTGTTGTTATTTTATCATTTTGTTATTACGTTTCTAAGTATTTACTGTGTCATTGGGAACGTTGTGTCCTTGTGTCACCACAAACTAGGTTGGATGGGATAAAGCTGAAATGTTTTAAGTTGAAGTATTAGAAAGCATTTAAATGCCATGCGTGTGCTAATACTGTCTGGACCAATGTCTATTTCCTGCACTGAACTCAAATTCATCTTATTCATAGTTTTCTACTGTGAAGAGGAAAAGAAAAGCCTATATGTGCATTACTTCCTCCAAGTCTTTCACTCTCTCCCCTTTTTATTGGACCTCAAATCTCTTCCTTCCTTTCATTATTTATCTCTCTGTCTCCTTCTATCTCAGTCTTATTCACTCTCTCTCTCCCTTTCTGTCCGTCTCTCCCTCTTTGTTCTGTCTGTCTGCCTGTCTGTCTGTCTGTCTGTCTGTCTGTCTGTTTTAGGGCTGGGCGATTAATCGAATTTTGATCGCGATTTTTTTTGAGCTGAGCGCTTTTTATTATAGAAAGGGCAGAACAGCTGGATACATAACTATATATCATTTTAGATTTGAACATTTTATTTTTTCTCTTTTTAAGGCGAAATTTCAAAGTAAAAAATAAATAATCAGAGACATTCAGAATAAATACAACACAGGGCTCCAGACTAACTTTTTGCGTTGGTTGCACTGGTGGTGCGGCAAATTTTTTTTGTGCACCAGCACAAAAGTTAGGTGCACCAAATTTGTCATTGCGTTGCTTTTAACGCCATTAGGTCACCTTTTTATCACTCTCCATAACTTTCATATAATGTGAATGATTTTTGAACAAGAATAAAGGTGCGTTGCAGGCAACCCGTAACCCGTGTTTTCACAACCTTCTACCCGTGAAAATTCCCTGGAACGGCAGACAAACCCGCAACTCACTACCCGTGAACTCGTATCAGATCGATTCACTCCCAGTTCCAGCTCGTAACTTACGGGCTAAAAAGTGTCCCTGGTGTAGAGAATTGTGAGGTGTAGAGAATTGTTTGTCTTTATTTGAAGCACAATTATATATACAAATAAAAATAAAGTGTTTCAAGTTTTTCACTGAGATGAAATGGAACGTTTCAAACTAAGAAATGAAGCAAAATAAAACATTTCCAAATAAAAGGGCTTGAATAACTACTCTCAGTAGTAGGGCAGGTTGGAACTGTAGGCTTAGTTTTTTTTAATGAAAAAATATGTTTTTACCTCGCTTAATTTTCCCCCTTCTTTGTCGCGGTTTTTTTCTTTATCCGTTTCAGTTACTCTGGCGCTCAGGTCGTTTGCAAGGAGTGAACAGGACCAGAGCCAATCAGAGAAAAAGAACTGACCAAGATCTTTCTCTTATTGGTTTAGACCATGATATGATCCTACCATGACCTAACATGAGTGTGAGTTTGATTACAGGAGAACACAGAGGGATGATGCAATTGCGAAGGAAATTTATTTTTTCACCCGGGCAGCGTCAGGTACCAGTGCGACCTATAAAAAATATTAGTCGCACCCTTAAATATTTTGGTCGAATGTGCGACCAAATTGGCCGCACTCTGGAACCCTGACACATGTTTTCAAACTCAAAATTATTATTATTTTTCCCATGATCGAGCAGGCTTAGTCTGTCTGTCCTTCCCCTCAGACCCTCCCTCCTCTGGCGACCTCAGGGGTTCCCCCTTTCTGGGTCATTCAGTCACAGCGGGCTATGATGTTGCCTGTTTTCAAGTGGCTCTGAACTAAACCGGGCAGAACAAACAAACAAACACACAAACAAATAAATACAGCAATAGAATTTCTGAAACACAGTGCCACTCAATGTGGTCGGGTGGACTTCACAGAGTGTATTAATGCGGAGTGAACAGGGCCTTAAGAGCATGCCAGGATTCACCCAGCACCTAACGTGGATAGTATTTAGTACTAGTGAGGGGGAGTGGGGGAATTGGGTTGGATTTAACCTCCATAAACTGAGGCGCTTTGTGAGGAGGCATGGTCTTCTCCTGAGAATGTTGTCTTTTGTTCAGTAAGAAAACCAAGCTCATTCTGCTCTCACTGTAGTTAATTGACCTGTCAAGTTTACAAGTTGGCTGAATTCATGTGCTAAAGAAGATTTGCACGAAACACACGGAAATGATACTGTGCTGACAATGAAATATAGTTAGCTATGTTCTGAAGAGCTACATTTCATCATGTGATCATAACATGTCACAGGGCTACTATTACCACAATGTGGCTCTGAATCCACAAGACCACATGGTGTTATACCTGAAGCGGCCATAAATGTAATTAATTACAGATTAATTTTAATTATTAAAATTGTGCTACAAATGTGTGGGCAAGCATATGCTTTCCTGAAAAAGCCTGCTTGGTGCTCTCGTTGAGTTGGGACATGTTATGATTCATTAGTTCTGAGTCAGGCCGGTCCACACTGACACGTTAATGTATTTCTCTCTGTCTCTGTCTGTCCGATAACTACTTTCTGGCCCTCCTCAGTCGTTCCAGCTATAATGAAGATTGATCAATATCCACATTATATCGTCCTATTGTATTGTTTTTGTTTCACACTTTCACTATTTTGAGTTGATGTTGGTTGAATGATGTGAGTGTTGTGATGTCTGAATGTGGGATGCTGGTATACCTTAACAGGTAGCATAAGGTTTAAAGGCTGCAGTCTCAATCTCAACACTGATTAGACAGCTGTTGCGGCCTCCTTGCAGACAAACAGTGTTGTATTTTCAGCAAAAAGCAGCAGAGGCCATGTAAACACTCAACACTACCTTTAGAATTGATCAGTCATAGTGGGAGCAATTACAGTCTTAATGCAACAGCTACATCAATGTACTGTACTTACAAATCTGTGTCAGTGTTTGTGTGCGTGTGTGTGTTTGTGTGTGCAAAGGGATGTAGCTTTAGTGAGGTCCTCACTGTGCCTCATCAATTGGAAAAGCTAGCGGTTCAGGCGCCTCTTCCCTATTGGCTTGGTTGAAGTTGAGTTTAGGATGTGTAGTAGTATTGCTGGCAAAGCAAGGTACAATCATAACACTAGCTGGGGGTAAATACGGGGTGACATTATGAAAACATGCTACCAAGTGCTGTAGCACTTGGATTCACCTGGCTGCTGGCCATCTCAGCCTCCAGGAACATTTAAGTGCAATCCCTGCCAGAGAGTTTTTGGAAACACTCTCATTCTATTGTTGATTGTATTCGATTGATGTTGTTACTCTGTGTGTGTGTGTGTGTGTGTGTGTGTGTGTGTGTGTGTGTGTGTGTGTGTGTGTGTGTGTGTGTGTGTGTGTGTGTGTGTGTGTGTGTGTGTGTGTGTGTGTGTGTGTGTGTGTGTGTGTGTGTGTGTGAGAGAGAGTGTGTGAGTGCGTCTCTTTCTCTCCGTCTACCCATGTCACTTGTCAGTGGCGTGCACAGAAGTTTTGGGGCGCAGTTGCTCAGTGAAAAATAAGGACACTTTGTGCGGTATTACGTCCCCTAAGTGGGCTAGGGGCAGTGTTGGGCAAGTTACTTTAAATTAGTAACTTAGTTACAGTTACTAGTTACTTCTTTCAAAAGTAACTCAGTTACTTTAAGTTACTCGATACTTTCAAGGTAACTAGTTACTAGGGAAAGTAACTTTTTTTCTTTCTAAATTATCTTATTAATGTGTTGCCTCCCTAACTGGATAGCTAGGGACCACAAGCGCAATGCGCCACCTAGTGACCTGAACGTGCCATAGCAGTGTAGTAGTGGGAGTGCAAATGAATGAAATATTTCCATTGTTTCCAACTGTTTCCAACCCTCTACAAATGCAAACACATTATTTTGGGGTTGATGTGGCATAGTGTTCGACAAAACAAAGGTAAAATTTGATCATTGTACCCAGTAGCACTACGATGAAGCAGTGGATCAACAAAGCACAACATACAGTATGTTTTTAAACTTTTGATAGGCATATTTATTGTAGCCATTGAAACAGGTACAAAGTATAGGTTTGGCAGTGCAAAAATGTAACTGTGCCTCAGAACATTTAGCAACTGTAGGAATCAATAATAGTGCAAAACTGATACAATAGATGTAAACAATGTAAACACAGTGAGGTTTATCCGTTCTTTGGAACTTTAACTCAAAACTGCTAAATAACTGGAGACCTCATCATCAATAATGATGGGCAAACTTAAAAGTATTTTCAGCCTCACAAAGAGAAACTAAATAAATAAAAAGTACTTTCAGCCTCACAAACATAGTTAATGTTTAACAAAAATAATATTTCCTCCACTCTGGCCGTTTAGATAAATAAAACAACTGATTAAATCAATAATGGTGAAAAAGTGCTTTAGTAGTCTATGTTAGTATGTCTATTTCTATATCAGTCTTTGTCCATACATCTCCATCATCAGTCTGTCTGTCACACACACACACACACACACACACACACACACACACACACACACACACACACACACACACACACACACACGGAAATCATTCATCAACATTCCTAGCCCTCAAACCAATGATTGTACCTCAAGAGGAGAAGCTTCTCAAACTTGTGATCTGACAGCCTGTTCCTCTTTGGAGAGAGAATCAGGCTTCCCAGGCTAAAGAGTCTTTCCACTGGAGCACTGGAGGGAGTGGCTGCATTAAGTTTAAGACACAGTTTCTTTATCATCGGAAATTGATTCAGAGTGTCTATCCCGGTTGCTCCTGATTTGAGGTACTCGGCTACTTCAGCTTCAGCAGTGGAATAGGTGTCCTCCTCATTCTCTGCAAAGGAAAATAACTCATCCTCTTTGTTAAATCCCGGGCGCTGTGTTGTCTTGATGGCGCTGGTACCTGGTTGTTGCTGCTCTTGCTCAGGGAGAAGTTTTCTGCACTCAGCCAGCAGAGTTGCCTTTGCCAGGTCCTTCCGCTCCTGGTCATGCAACCAACGAAGCTTGAATTTTGGTAGTGTGACAGCAGCCAGGACAGCATCTTCACTTCCAAGGACACGTGCAAACCTTGTTTTGACTGCCTGTAATGACGCATACCAAGAGTGCAAAAAAAACATTATGGCATGAGATAGGGGTGCAACGGATCACAAAACTCACGTTAATAAACATGTCCGCGTCCGATTCCGGTTTCCGTTTCAATGGGATTTACGGAACGCCGAATACAACACAACAGAAACTGTATTTCGCTACGATGCTAGATGCTGTTAATACCGGAATTGTCCTTTAAACATGCGCTGATCACGTGAACGCAACCGTGAGGGTTGATCCGTACGGATCACGGGAATCCCGTGAACCGTTGCACAACTAGCAGGAGACAGTAGTCATTGTTTCAAAAACAAATGCATTAAACTTTAACAGCATCGTTTTATATAGAATGTATTTTAATTTGTGTAGGCCTAGCCTATATGTTGTATTTATTGAGATAAAAGTATCTCAAACAGTAATAGCATTCACACATAAGACTTAACAGCACACTATGAATAAAAATGCAATTGAGCTATTCATTTAAAGAAAGATAAACGCAAAAGAAAATAACATCTCTTACCTGGACAACTGCATCTGGTAGCCCAACAAGGATTTGCAGACCATTTTTAATTTCCAGAGTCTTGGTCATCAGTGATTCCAGTGTGGGTAGGAGTGTGCTGTAAAAACAATTCTCTTCTCCTTGAAGAATGTCCAGCGCCACTGTAAGTGGTTGCATGACAGCACAGTACTCCCTGATACACTGATATTCCCTTTCACTGAAACATTTCAACTGTAGTTTGCAGCACATCCCTAATGGAAACAAAAGTCGTCTCATCCTCCCCATCTTCAGAGTCGTCCGACTAAGGTGTTGGCTGATACACTTGAAAGGCCTTGACGAAATTTGAACCGTTATCTGTTACAGTTGCTGTGATTTTGAAGGATAGGCCATGGGATGAGTTTATGTTATCAAGCTCACTTGCAATAGTGTCATACGTATGTCGACCCTTAAACCTCCGGCATGCCAGCGCTGCTTTCTCTCGTCGCATGTTGTGTGGATATATCCAGTGTGCGGTTACACCAATAAAACTTTTGTTATGCGCGGTCCATATATCTGCTGTTGTGGAGACCCCGATTTAGGGTCGTTTTAGACGCAGAGACGTAAGCACGTAATTTACACAAGGGACTTGTTTTAATTAAAGTTGTTTTAATAAGAAGTTTTGATTTACGGTTCCTTTAAGGTTCCTTAAGGATTGCGCGTGTTGCAAGGGGATTCTCCGCCAGAACAGTAGGGGGAGCAAAAAACGAATCTGTGGGCGTGGAAGTGGAAATCGCTGGCTTGTTTATATTTATGCACTTCCAGTATTTTCGACGAGAGTAGCAGTAGCTAAGTTTAGGTTAGCGGTCTTTTTCCACACTCTGAACGATGTTAAGGTTGCTGTAAAACCGGAAATGTGAGACTCCTGAAAGGATGTGGTTAGCTGGCCAATCACAGTCTTTGCGAGCTGCGTAGGGCCGTAGTGTTTTAGTCGCATAGTCAGGAATTTTGGGCGACGCACTTAAGCACGTAAGGGGGGATATTTTACTGCGCAAGGGGGGGTTATGTATCTTACGTGCTTACGCCTAAAACAGAGCATATATCGGCCTTAACTCATCAAATGTCTTTTTGAGCTGGGACTCCATGTTAGCATATTCTTCTTCAAGGTAACGGGAAAACGTCTTTCTGCATGGTGCTGGCGCAGCACCGTCTCTCCCTTGCACAGGTATTTTACTAACCAGTGCTCTGAAAGCAAGGGACTCAACCGTTGAGATAGGTTGCATGTCTTCGACAACATACCTGGCAATCAATCGGTTTAGCTGTGTCTGGGTTATAGACTGTGCAACAGGCTTTGTAAAATCAAGCTTTCGTTGTTTGGCTGGAGTGGCTTCTCCTTTAGCGTCGGCGGAGCTGACGTTAGCAGCAGGGCCTTTTTCAACTAGCTTGGTAGATGCGTGTTGTTTCTGAAGATGTTTCATCAGATTAGAATTGCTAGTTTTTGATGTGGCTAGAGTTTTCGAACCTCCACATAGACATGACAGGTCACCAAAATATTCTTTGTGTCTTTTGCCGTCAGAAAGGAAAAATAATGTGCATATTTCCATGAGAGAAATACAACGCCCGGACTTTCGTCGACTGCCGCCATTGTTTTAATTCGTTTACTTGCGCTGCGTCACGTGACTCACGTCCGCTTCACTTCCACCACAGAAACTTTATTCCTGGGTTATGCACGTGAAGTAAGTAACTAGTAACGAGCCTGTTTAAATCGTAGTAACGATAAACGCGTTACTGATTTTGACAAAGTAATTAGTTACAGTGCTCGTTACCGCAAAAGTAACGTAGTTACTGTAACGCGTTACTTAACAACGCGTTAGTTCCAACACTGGCTAGGGGTAAGGGGAGTAACATAGTACCATGTCAAAAACAGTAGGAGTCATGTAGTCCAAGTTAAGGGTGCTTATTGCCAAACTCAATCGCTTGTCTACAGGGAGATCCACGGGCAAAAACAACAAACAAAACGTAGCCTATCCCTGACTAGAAACAAAAGACAACTTTCTAAATTATAGAAAAGTATATGTTCTAATCCTCCCTAGCAACACATAACCATTAGAAAATTGGGAACAAACATAATGGCAGGCTTCCTGGCTCAACACAAACAAAGAATAACAAAAGACTTGCTAAACAGTTGACGGGACAGGGATACCTGGCAGCAGGCGACAGCAGGCAACAGCAGACAGCGGCAGGACTCCAGGTGTGCACAGTCTAGAAGTGGAGCTGAAGGGCTGGAGCCGAGGGTCTCGAGCTAAAGGCAGCATACACAAAAGCACATTAGAACACATGAGAATGAAACATGCAGCATGTGGAACTGCCGGCTGCCTTATTATAGCAGTGTGAGATTTTTTTTTAAAGTGTCATTTTGAAGTGAAGAGTGATCTCTAAAGCAGCATCCTCCTCGGTGCCATGTCTTTAAAGATGTTGATGACCTCACTATGATTGATCTTGATATCTTTTTCTATAGCAAGCAGGAGAAGGTGAGAGAGCCGTTCTTCTCCACACTGACTTCTTAGTTTAGTTTTGATGATTTTCAACTTTGAAAATGATCTCTCCACAGAAGCAGTTGTCACTGGCAATGTTGCATAGATTTTTATCATCTTCACAAAGGCAGGAAAGATGAGCTGGCCACTGTTTTTCCTCAGTATGGCAAAGATTTCTTTGAGGTCTTTTGCAGGAAAGCTGGTGTGGTACACCTGTAGTTCTGTCTTCAGCTGGTCCTCGTCTTCTCCATAGAAATCACAGAGGATGTGGACAGCTTCATTGGCTTCTGCGTTTGGCGTACTTACCAAGTTGGCATGTACCGTTAAGGGGTGGAAGGACTGAATGATTGTAGCAGTGGGACTTCCAGTGTTGAATCTCCTGTTTAGCTCCTCAGTCATATAGCATAGTGAGTCTGTGGAGTCATACTTCAGTAGGGTGTTTTTCACCTTTCTGGATACACTGTTGAGCTTTGTTGTAAACCCACTGGCACTTTCCTTTTCCTCTCCTGACCAGGCACTACAGAAGGTACTGGGATGTTGAGACTCTCTGCCTTCTCTGATGCACATCCAAATATTTCCCCAAACTTCCCCTCAGACCTCATGGTTTGCAATGTGTGAAGTCCACCATCAATTACCTTGTAGGCAGTGGTATGGTGCAAGTGTTCTTCCTGCAGAGAATCTGATGCCACAGCAGTGACTTCGGGCACTGGGGTGGCGATTTTCAGGCAGAGAATAAACATGAAGTTGATGGCATTTTTGTATATCTGAGCATCTCCTCTGGCCAGGTTAGGTGGGTCGCTGTCACTGATGTCATCAAGGAGCTTCAAAATAGCTTTCAGATTTCTCTGAAAGGCCTTCAGTGCTTTCTCCCTGCAAGCCCATCGGGTATCTGACAGCTGCTGGAGCTACATAACACACTCTCCAGGATACAGAGACTGCTGCCATTTCACCAAGGCAGCATGGCGCTTTGGGGAGCCTGTGCAAAAGGCATACAATTTCTCCACAAGGGTGAAAAATGTCACAAAATGCTTGTCGGACTTCGACGCTTCCACTAGGACCAGATTGAGACAGTGCGCCTTTCAGTGCACATACGTAGAGGGCCTTCTCATTGTGTGCACGTATTCTGGCTTGAAGAGCTTTATACATACCACTCATATTGGCTGCTCCATCATATCCTTGGCCATACATGTTCTTCAGTTCTAGGCTGTTCTTCTGCAGAAGCGAGAACACAGTTTTCTCCAGCTCCTGGCCTGTAGTTGTATCAACATTGCAGACCTCAATGAATCTCTCCTTTATTTGCACATGATAAAAATATCGCACTACTAATTACACTTGTTCTTTGTGTGAAACATCAGAGGTTTCATCAAGTAGGATGGAGTACAGCTCAGCCTCTTTCATTTCACTTTGTATCTCCCTCCTGATGTATGTACCAAGTGCTTCAATTATGTCATTTTGACTTCTGTTAGAAAGCAGTGACACCTGGGGCCTTGTCTTGGAGACTTTAACTTTGGCAACTTTTTCCACATGTATATTCAGCACACTGTCATACCGGGAAAACACATCCACCAGTTCAAGGAAGTTTCCACGGTTGTTACTGGAGTTGCTATCATCATGACCTCGTAATGCTTGTCCCTGACCAGCACGATATACTTTAAGATCCATTAATCTTGTCAGGATTTCTCTATTTGTCTGCCTCTCTCGCTCTTTAACTTCCACCCCCTTTACATCTGAAACATCAATTGCAGACTGGAGGTCCTTTTTTTGGAAATTGGTCCATTTAACCATGCTTGTCATGATGTCGTCAGATCAGTCTACTAGCCTACCCAGTGGACTGTAGCAAACGTTGCTCATCTATCCGTCACAAATCTAGGTGGACATGCCCACCTGTGATGTAATAAGGGGCGGATTTCCAAAACAGCTTGTAGCACCACACCTGGTGGCATGCCATGGGACCTCTCTTGTGTAACTCTGCTTTGAGTTTTGGTCTGGATGTTGACTTAGAACATGCTGCCAGACCTATTTTTCTAGTATCTCACTCTCTTACTCATTGTAAAAAGATGCTGCCCTTTTGTTTAGTATGTGTGTGTGTGTGTGTGTGTGTGTGTGTGTGTGTGTGTGTGTGTGTGTGTGTGTGTGTGTGTGTGTGTGTGTGTGTGTGTGTGTGTGTGTGTGTGTGTGTGTGTGTGTGTGTGTGTGTGTGTGGAGCAAAATCTGAAGAAATCTGCTTAACATTCTTTTACAGCTTGCATTAGTACTAAGGGTGTTGTCTACTCAAACACACAAACGTACACACGCACACGCATGCACATGCTTGTCCACAAATGCAAACACATGCAGCACAGTTCTGTCAACAGCAATCTTTTCCTTTTGTTTTTGAAAAGCACGAGATTGCACGGCAATCTCTGGCTAAATCCTGGATAATGTGCTTGCTTACACACACATTGTCCAAGTATCTAGATATTAAAACTGTCTTTAGTATGCTTAACATATGCTGACTCCTGAAAGATCATATAGCTGTCCCCAGTCGGGCGCGCGCTTCCTAGAAGCCGCAGGGATCGCACAGCTGACCACGGCGGTGAGCAGTTCTACTTTTTACCACTCCATAAACAAACCCGCCCCACGATCGCATCATACACCAAACCCCAAACAATATGCAGACACTATGCAGAAACTTGATTACGGGTTAATCTTGCACGTCAGATAAATGCCCGGTGCGGCCTCAATACGGACGCGTGAGGACGCGCCAATAGCCGCGTCATCACACACCTTAAGCTTGAACCTCCTCGTAGAGGCGGGACAAGAAGTCAGCAGTCACATTGTCTTTTCCAGCCTTGTACTGGACAGTGAACTTATACGGCTGCAAAGACAGATACCACCGCGTAATCCGGGCGTTACTGTCCCTCATGCGATGCATCCATTGCAGTGGCCGGTGGTCAGTCTCTAGCACAAACTCTTTCCCCATCAAGTAGTACTTCAGAGTGTCCAGTGCCCACTTGATGGCCAGACACTCCTTCTCTACCGTGGAATACCTGGTCTCTCTGGGGAAGAGTTTGCGACTGATGTATAGGATCAGCCTCCACTGGTCTCCCTCCCCCTGTAACAAGACGGCCCCCAGCCCCAGTCCTGAGGCATCCGTCTGGACAATGAAGGGTAGGTCAAAGTTGGGGCTCTGCAAAACTGGACTGTGACACAGGCTGCCCTTCAGGTCCTGAAAAGCCTGTTCACACTCCTCTGTCCAAACCAGCTTGTTGGCGCTTGATTTGCGAGTGAGGTTGGTCAGCACCACAGCCCTAGCAGAAAAGTTGGGTATGAACCGCCGGTACCACCCCACCAAGCCCAGGAAGGAACGCACTCCCTTCTTGGTTGTGGGTGGCGGGCAGCCTTGGACGGCCTCCACCTTGTTCACCTGAGGTTAAATGTTACCGCCTCCAAGAACATACCCCAGGTAGCAAACCTCAGATCTGGCCAGCTGGCACTTGCTGGCATTGACCACCAGCCCGGCAGCCTTGATCCTCTGGAACACATCAGCCAGGTGGGTCAAATGTTCATCCCATGATGAGCTGTGGATGATCACATCATCGATGTAGGCAGCGGCGTAGCTTTCAGCCCCCCTCAGCACCTGGTCCATCATGCGCTGGAAGGTCGCCGCCGCTCCATGTAACCCGAACGGCATGGTGGTGAAGTGAAATAGCCCGGTTGGAGCCCTGAAGGCGGTTAGCTCCTGGGCCTCTGGCGTTAGCGGCACCTGCCAGTATCCTTTGCACAGGTCCAGTGTGCTAAGATACTGTGCCTTGCCGAGCCGTTCCACCAACTCATCCACCCTCGGCATAGGGTAAGGGTCGAAGGCAGAGATGGCGTTGAGCTTCCTGAAATCCACACAGAAGCGCAGCCCCCCGTCCTTCTTTGGGACGAGCACCACGGGGCTGCACCATTCGCCTCGTGATGGCACGATAACGCCCATCTCCAACATTGACTGGACTTCCTGCTTCAATGCAGGAATCAGCCTTGCAGGGGCCCTCAGTGAAGTCTGGCGGATTGGCCCTGGAGACGTCAGCTTAATGCTGTGGTGTACCAATGTCGTCCGTCCGGGCTCCTCCCGGAACAGACCCCCAGGGACAACCTGCAGGAGCTCCCTCTGCCGCTGGTTGGAAAGGTGCTCCACAGAGGGACGTGAGGCCTCGCCTCCGGCGGTGGGGAAGTACTGCTCCTTCAGTTCCTCCTCGTCCACTCTGCGGGCCCACATCAGGTCGCTGGTGGCTCCCGGTCTGGATATCCACTCCTTGAGCAGGTTAATGTGGAACACCTGCTTCGGCTTCTGCGGGCGGTCCTGTCGTACCAGGTCTTTTGGCCCGCCTGGGCCTGCGCCAGGTTGTCGTGGGCCAGACTGCTCAGCTCAGCTCCAACTCATTTTGAGTACGTAGTCCACGATGTTGGTCGGTGGCTGAGGACTCTCTCCCATCCAGGCCTCTCTCAGGATATTCAGGGGTCCCCTCACCTGACGTCCGTAGAGCAGCTCGAAGGGAGAGTAGCCGGTGGACGCTTGCGGGACTTCTCTGTAAGCAAAGAGAAGATAGGGCAGCCACTGGTCCCCATTATCTCCCGTGTCGCTCACATATTTCCGCAACATTGCCTTGAGCGTTTGGTTGAAGCGCTCAACCATTCCGTCAGTCTGAGGGTGGTAGGGCGTAGTTCTAATGCCCCTGATCCCTAACAGTGAGTACACTTGCTTCATGAACCCAGAATTGAAGTTGGTGCCCTGATCTGTTATGATCTCTCTAGGGATCCCCACCCGTGAAAATAGCTGCATTAGACTATTCGCTACCTGTCTAGACTTGGTGTTTCTCAAGGGGAAAGCCTCAGGATAGCGAGTAGCATAGTCGCATATTACCAAGATGTACCTGTGGCCAGCCCTACTCCTGTCAAGGGGGCCTACAACATCCATAGCAATCCTAGTGAAGGGGACATCGATGATGGGGAGGCTAATTAGGGGTGCCTTCATGCCTCTTTTTGAACGGGAAGTGAGCTGGCAGGTCGGGCAGGATTTACAAAAAGCTACAACCTCCTGGTATACACCAGGCCAATAAAACCGGGTAGCAATCCTGGCCTGACCAGGGAATACTGTGAGCTAGGTTCAGTACCTTAGCACGCAGTAGCTTAGGAACTACCAGTTGCTCTCCCTCAGCACTTACACGCATCAGCCTTCCCTCTCTCAACACAAAGCACTCTTTTCCACACACTGCCGCCCTAGAAACATCCTCCTCGTTCCTCTATCTCTTGAAGTGGGCACTCAATGTGGCGTCATCTCTCTGCACCTGCCCAAAGTCCGTAACCTCCACCACACTCACATCTAGTGGTGGTAGGGGGTAGCTGCTCCTGTACTGGAGTTCCTAAAACTTTTTCCCTCCTCCTAACTGACTTGGGTTTCCTATCCTTCCCCCCTGAGCAACCTACAGGAAAGGGTAACTCCTGCCACGAAGCTGCATCCGTGGCGTTAGCCTTAGCTTGAGCTCTAGTTACCACACAACTGCTCGCTTGGGGTAAGTGACGCTGCAATAACTCTGCCAACACAGGCACGTCCTGTCCTAGCACCACAGGGTAAGGACAGTTATCCATCATGCCGACATTCAGTAAGTAAGACTGACCTTCAATCTCCACCTGTGTGTCAGCTGTCTGGTGCTCACTCTCGTCACCGTGTATACAACGTACCTTGACGCTCCCCAGTCCCACTAACCCCTCTGTACCCAGACATGCCCTTCGGACAAATGTCTGGCTACTGCCTGAATCTATTAGGGCTTTCCACACCTTCCCCCCGATTCTGACGGGCACTATAGCATCCCTAGAGCTAGGGGTTGCCCTAGTAGAACCATTGCATGGGGTGTAACATAATCTGGCATCTCTAGTGGGCGCTAAAGGGCACTCTGGTTTGATATGGCCAGGCTGTCCGCAGTTATGGCAGATTATTTTATACCTAGGCTTACTGGGTTGATTGGGCTGCTGGGGCTTACTATTAGGGCTACTAAGTCCCCTGAACTCACGACCACCACCCCCAGACTTACCAGACGGCTTCCGGTCAAAGTCCCGCTGGGCGTCTTGGCTGCGTCGGTTCATTGTCTCTTGGTTCCCGCCTTGGTAACCTTTCCTGTGTCGGCGGGCAGCGATGAAAGCCTCCGCCAGTTCAGCGGCTTGCTTCGAGGACTGTGGGTTATGTTCTTTAACCCACACCCTCAGTTCCGGGCTCCGTATGCGGAGAAACTGCTCCAGAATGATTATATCTCCGATCTGCTCTTTAGTCTTCTCCGCGGGGCAAATCCACTTTTGGTAGAGGTCCGTGAGTCTTGATTGAAGTTCCCCCGCCGTCTCATCCTCCAGGAAGCCCATGGTGCGGAACCTGTGACGATAGGCCTCTGGGTCAATTTCATACTTTGTCAAGATGGCTTGTTTCACCTTGGCATAGTCTCTGGTGTCCAGTATGTCCATTGCCACATAAGCAGCACGGGCCTTCCCTGACAACAGGGGTACAAGATACAGTGCCCAACTTTCCACTGGCCAAACGTGGTTAAATAATGTTCAATGTCCTCATCTTCCGCGTATGGGGTCATCTTCGGTGGACTCCATCTGAACGGCGCCGGAGGGAGATAGGGCCTTGGAGTATCCGAGAGAGGGCTGGATGAACATGACCTTACGTCCGGCCGGGGTATGCTGCTGGCGGGACGCGACGTCCTCTGCGATGAGCCCGGATGAGGATTTTGCAACGGAGCAAAATCGGGCGTGCGGTGTGCGTCTTCCTCTTCTTCTCGGGACCGACGATCCTGGCTTCCGGTGCCCACCAGTGTTTGCAGTTGTTGGAACTGGTGCTCTAGTGATCGCCATCTTTGATTCTGTAGCTGCGCCTCCCGCTCCTGTCGCTCCTCCCTGGTTTGCTGGGCCTGGAAGAAGGATCTTATTGCAGACTCGATCCGGCATATTCGGTCCTCTGGGGGGGCTGAATGTGGCCTGGGCTGGGTGTCCCCAACCGAAGCTGAAGAGGGCGCCGACGGGGCGGCTGACGTTGCAACCGTGTTGGTTGCTCTCTGCGCCGTAGCAGAGCCTTTCCGCGTCCGTTGGGACATTCTGCGCTTGAGTGCCGACTCTAGCGGACCACTGGATCCCACAGCTGCCACCAAATGTCAAGGGGTAGAATGTTGAGTGGTCTTAGGATCAGCACAAAAGGCAGTGGTGCAGCAAAAATTACTTTTATTTACATTTTCAGAGCATATACAGAGAGCATGGCCTAGCTTCTGCCTTCTAGCTCCCCCCGTTCGGGACTGACACGGCTCCCTTATATGGGCCGACCCGAGATTGGTGCATACCAATCCCGCAAATATCAGCGGGGGTGTTTACATATCAAATCAACAAAATATGCTTCAAAACTGGTCAAAACAGACGTGTGTGTGTGTGTGTGTGTGCGGTCAGGACTATGATCTCTGGAGAGGAGTCCTGGGAAGGCACGGAATTGGCAACTGCAATGACAATGGGCGAATGCTACTGGAACTCTGTTCCGAACACAACCTCACCATAACAAACACGATGTTCCAACAAAAGGCCAGGTATAAGACCACTTGGAGACACCCACGCTCCAAACACTGGCATATGCTGGACTACATCCTTGTGCGCCAGCAGGACACAGCTGACGTGCTGCACACCGGGGTTATGCCCAGCGCTGACTGTTACACTGACCATAGACTGGTCAGGGCAAAAGTCAACTTCAGGATAAAAGTAACCCCGAGAAAGAAAGGTCTACCCCCAAAAAAACTCCAAGTTGAGAGGCTTCACCTACTCAATGAGGAATTCCAAGCTAAGCTCAAAAGGAAACTTGATGTAGCGCAGGACCCAAGCACTGACGATCCTGAAGAACTGTGGAACCATCTGAAAACCACTCTCCAGCAAACAACTGCAGAAGTAGTTGGGTTCTCTAGAAGAAGAAATAAAGACTGGTTTGATGAAAGTGACTCTGAAATCAAATCCCTTCTTCAAGCAAAACATATCTGCCATGGCAAAGTGCTTGCATGCCCTACCAGCTCGGTGGCAAAATCTGCATATAGAGCAGCATGTAAGCAGTTACAAGTAAAGCTGCGTGTGATCCAAAACAACTGGTGGACTGCTCTCGCAGAGAGAACACAACTTTACGCAGATATGGGTGACACAAGATCCTTTTATGAAGCTCTGAAATCAGCATATGGTCCCAGCCACCAGGCTCAAACACCTCTCAAGAAGATGGTTCAACCCTCCTGACAGACAAAGAGGCTATCATGAAACGTTGGGCTGAACATTTCAATTGCCTCTTTGAAGACAGATGGATTGTCCAAGAGACATCAATAGCCAGGATACCCCAGCATGAATCAAGGTCTGAACTGGATATACCACCTACCCTGAAAGAAATCGCATCTGCCATATGCAAATTACGATCGCACAAATCACCTGGAAGTGACGGGATTCCTGCGGAAGTCTACAAGCAGGGGGACGACGCACTTCTTTACAGGCTCACAGACCTGTTCGCTGTATGTTGGGAGAAGGGCACAATCCCCAAAGACTTTAGAGATGCACTGATTGTCTCCCTATACAAAAACAAAGGGGAAAAGTCTGACTGCTCAAACTACCGTGGTAGTTTGGTAAAATCCTAGCCAGGGTCCTTCTCGATAGAATTACATCTGGGGATGGCGGCGTACATAGATGCAGCGACCTCTCTCTGTCCCAACCATGCAGTGTTTTTGTTCGTTAAATAAGTGTTTGTCCGAAAGTTTTCCGTGTTCGTCTCGTATGTCTATATTGGAGTATTACAAATACAGTCGAAAGGCTCTGATAGACATCTGCAAGAGCAAGATCCACAAAGTTGTGGACATTACTGCAGTGGCACTAAGGGAGCTCGGAATACTCCGCCGGACTGAGACTACACCGGACTCGACTGCTACCCCTCCCCTGGAAAGGAAGCCTCGGAAGCGGTGTGCGAGGAAGCAGAGGGGCAAGCGCGGAGGTATCCGGGCTAGGCTAGCGGCTAGCCCAACTCGCTCAGCCATACCATCCATCATCCTAGCAAACGTACGCTCCTTGGACAATAAAATGGATCATATCAGACTGCTGCGGTCAACGAATCGGACAGTGAGTAACTGCTGTATGCTTGTTTTCACTGAAACATGGCTCAATGACAACATCCCGACTCCGCTGTACAACTGGAACAGCTGACATGCTATAGAGCTGACAGAGCCCTCGTACACAGAGGCAAGACCCGCGGGGGCGGGGTCTGTGTTTACATCCGTGATGCGTGGTGCCGTGATGCTGTAGTGGTATGTAAACACTGTTCACCACTGGCGGAGGTTATGATCATTAAGTGCCGTCCTTATTACCTACCGAGGGAGTTTACTGCGATTCTGCTGGTTGCGCTATACATCCCCCCAACCTCCAACACCAGTGACAGGTACGCGGCACTTTGTGAATTATATCAAGCCATCAGTGAACAACAGACGGCACACCCAGATGGATTCACCATTCTCGCTGGAGATTTTAACCATGCAAATCCAAAAACTGTCCTTCCAAAACTCTACCAGCATGTCAATTTCCCTACAAGAGGAGAAAACACTTTGGACCAAGTTTTCACTTCACACAAGGGAGCATACAAGGCCTCCCCTCTCCCCCACATCGGACTCTCTGATCACATCACTGTGATGCTAATCCCAGCATACAGACCGAGAGTAAAAATCACCAAGCCGGTCCGGAAACAGGTACGTGTGTGGCCAGAGGGGGCCACCTCTGCTCTTCAGGACTGTTTTGCAACAACAGACTGGGAAATGTTTAAACAAGCAGCCACATACAACAGCCACACTGACATTAATGAATACACAGACACTGTTACCGCTTACATCAGTAAGTGCATTGATGATGTGACCCACACAAAGACCATCGTCACTCGGGCTAACCAGAAGCCATGGCTGACAGGGGATGTCCATCGGCTGCTGAGGGCCAGAGACAACGCCTTCAAAGCTGGGGAGGAAACTGGCCTGAGAACAGCAAGAGCCAACCTGTCCCGTGGCATCAGGAAAGCAAAACAGGACTATACAAAAAAGTTAACCTGCCACTTTAAAGACAGCAGAGACACGCGGAACCTGTGGAAGGGCATTCGGACCATCACGGACTACAAGCCCGCGCCACAGATCTGCGATGACAACATCTCCCTGCTCAACAACTTCAACAGCTTCTTTGCACGGTTCGAAGCAACTAACAACACAAGCCCAAAGAAAACTCCACCCCCTCCCCACGATCAGGCTCTGTGCCTGTCCGCTGCCAGTGTGAAGAGGATATTCGCCACTATCAATCCATGGAAAGCAACAGGCCCAGACAACATTCCAGGCCGGGTGTTGAAGGACTGCGCTGAGGAGTTAAAGAATGTCTTCACTGACGTCTTTAACATTTCTTTGAGGCAAGCTGTAGTTCCGTCACATTTCAAGGCCACTATCATCATACCTGTGCCACACGCCCCCCCAAGGCTGTGTGCTCTCGCCCCTGCTCTTCACCCTGCTGACTCACGACTGCACACCAACCTACAGCACCAATCACATGGTGAAGTTTGCGGATGATACCACTCTGGTGGGTCTCATCACTAAGAACGATGAGACCAGCTATAGGAAGGAGGTCAACCTTCTGACCATGTGGTGCAGCAACAACGACCTCCTGCTGAATGTCAGCAAAACTAAGGAGATTGTTGTTGACTTCAGGAGACGCCACACTGAGCCCCTACCACTGACCATCGATGGTGCGGCAGTGGAGCGAGTGAGTGGCACAAAATTCCTGGGGGTGTACATCAGCGACGACCTCTCCTGGACCACCAACACTGCATCACTGGCGAAGAAAGCCCATCAGCGCCTCTACTTCCTCCGAAAATTTAAGCAAGCACGAGCCCCCCCATCAATCATGTGCACATTCTACCGAGGCACCATTGAGAGCATCCTGTTCAGCTGCATCACCGTGTGGGGCGGGAGCTGCGCTGAATACAGCAGGAAAGCCCTGCAGCGTGTGGTTAACACAGCTGCAAAGATCATCGGTGCCCCACTCCCCTCCATGCAACACACATACAGCACTCGCCTCACCCGCAAAGCGACCAGGATTGTGAGCGAGGCCAGCCATCCCGCTCACAGTCTGTTCACCCTCCTGCCCTCTGGAAGAAGGTATCGGAGCCTGCATGCCCGCACCACCAGACTCAAAAACAGCTTCATCCACCAGGCTGTCAAGAAACTAAATTCTCTCCCCTCTCTCCCCTCAGCCACATCAACAGGGCTGTCAGTAAGCTGAAATACCCCCCCCGCTGCTTTCTGCCTTGCTACACTGTGGACTAACTGTCTTTGCACTATTACTATTACTATTACTAGTTTAAATACACACCATACAGACTGAAATTGCTGCTATTATTTATTTATCTATTTAAAAAATGCACTACTACATGACTTTTTGCTGCCTCTTTGCACAATTATTTGTACTTATTTTATTCATACAGAACTCCTATATTTTATGTGTCATTGTCTATCTTGTCTATTTTTAGTGTTGTCTCGTATATTTGTGTTTGTGCCTGTGCACTTTTTATATGTTCACCGCGGGATAGGGGGAAACGTTTTCTCGATTCCCTCACATGTCTTGTACGTGTGAAGTGTTGACAATAAAGCTGACTTTGACTTTGACTTTGATCTACTGTCGCCGAAGAAGTTCTCCCCGAAAGCCAGTGTGGCTTCAGATCCGGGAGGGGAACCACAGACATTGTTTTCGTCCTGAGGCAGATCCAGGAAAAATGCCGGGAGCAAAACATGGGCCTTTATGCTGCCTTTATCGACCTCACAAAGGCCTTCGATACGGTCAGCAGGGAGGGTCTCTGGAAAATCATGTTCAAACTCGGCTGCCCCCCCAAGTTCCTCACCATCCTCCAACAACTTCATGTAGGACAGAAAGGCCAGGTCAAACACACTGGCAGCATCTCAGAGCCCTTCCCCATAAACAACGGGGTGAAGCAAGGGTGCGTGCTTGCACCAACCCTATTTGCCATATTCTTTAGCATGATGCTTCAAGAAGCCACAGCAGATGTGACTGAAGGCCTGTACATCAGATACAGAACTGATGGTGGTATTTTTAATCTACGCCGACTTCTGGCTAAGACGAAGACCACTGACAAAAATATCACAGAACTACTCTTTGCAGATGACTGTGCCCTCTTAGCACACACAGAGGAGGCACTGCAGCTCATTGTAAGCCACTTCTCAGCAGCAACAAAGGCTTACGGACTCACCATAAGCCTCAAGAAAACAGAAGTGCTCTACCAGCCACCACCCCGCGTACAGTACATCCCACCATCCATCACCATTGGCACTACCTGCTTAAGTGCAGTGGATCAGTTCACATACTTGGGCAGTGTAAGTCTAAAACGTGGGAGTCCACGGCCGCTGATAAAAAACGCTTGGCGCTCGGCACTAAACAAAGCTGCCGTCAAGCTCAGCAACACCAAGAGGACAGCTGAAATGCACAAACGTGCCTGGCGAAAGGGTGATGCATCCATCCAGACTGCTACCACAGCCACAGGCGAGGAGTAAAAGTGCACCAGTTGCCAGAAAATCTGTCGGTCAAGGATTGGCTTATTCTCACACCAACGTGCCTGCCTCAAAGCAAAGCAAAAGGAATCAAAACTCTAAACTCCTCCTATGATCTTCGCAAGCGAAGTACCAGCCATCGTGTGTGTGTGTGTGTGTGTGTGTGTGTGTGTGTGTGTGTGTGTGTGTGTGTGTGTGTGTGTGTGTGTGTGTGTGTGTGTGTGTGTGTGTGTGTGTGTGTGTGTGTGTGTGTGTGTGTGTGTGCGCGCGCAAAGATCCAACAGGCCAATGAGATCAGTGTGTGTTTTGCCTGATCACTGGTTTGTGTATGTTTGTGTTTTGATATTTGCATGTTTGACCACAAAACAAGAGTTAGCCTCAAACTTTAATGCTTGTCTGATCCTCCAGGTCCTACGATGCCTTGCTCGTTCCCCTTCCCATCACAACTTTCATTCTCTTCCTGGTGTAGCTCTGCAGCGAGGCCACGTATCTATGACACGACTGTATGTACAACTTATACTAGTCACCCATCACAAGATAATAGCATAATAATAACATCTCTGCAAGTTGCCCCCAGATAAGACTCTAAGCTCCAGTACAAACCAACGGTCTGTGACGTGCCTTTTTGTTTGTCCTTATTTTCCCTCAGTGCAAGTTGACCTCTAGCAGAACAGTTACACAACAACGTAATAACGCTGCGATGGCGATTTCACAATAGAAATCGCATTCGCACGCTTTCTGATCAAACCAAGCAAGGGATTATGCAATGTTTGGACATAAAGTCCAAAGATTCCCAACAACTATTTCAGTCACATTACCAACACCATGAATGAAACCAACACCATGAATGAAACCAATGAAACCAATATACATGAATACGCCCATATTTCCTTTGGGCGTATTACACTGAAGTATTCCCGTCCGCATGGAGCCTTGCTTCCTGCTCAGGTGTCAAGACTCTGCGCTAGTCTGCGGCACCTTTTCTTTCTTTTTTTTTCTTAAGAGGTTGTCCTCCTTTCCGGTGTGCTCACATACTGGAGCTGCTTGTTCAATTAACCTAGAGAGAGGGGGGGGCTGTGCAGTCTCTTCTCTTCTTTAATCCACAAGAAGAAATCATTAACAATACAGCCCTGTAACCTTTGCACACACACGCACACGCCATCCTGTGTTAGTGAGTTTTCAGCCACTTAACATGACCAGTGGTCATGAGCGCTCAAAAGTATAATCCCTGAATATCTAGCTCCAACTTCTCCGCTCAACTGTTCCTTGATATAATATTTTATAGGTCGAATTGTTTCATTTATTAATTCGTAAAATCTAAAGGTGAGAGTTCACTAGAGTGGATTTAAATAGAGACTCCAATAAACATGATTCGGGACAGCAGAGTATAAACAAAAGATAACTCCTTCTAGGGCTGGGCGATTTTTCGATTTTGATTTTAATCGCCATGTAATTTTTTTCTACGGTTTTTAATGAGACGTTCGATTAGCCGACGCCTTCAAAAAAAAAAAAAAAAAAAATGTTTTCACAGACCCGCGAATACAGCGCTGCACGTAACCAATTAGTTGGAAGCGAGCCACATCACGTTTGGTTGTGCAGACACAACAACATACACACATGTGTAGCTAGCAGCAGCGCGAAGCCGCAGTTAAGTTTGCAGCAAGACAGTTCAGACTTTAAAAATGAGCGAGAACTCTGTAGACGGGAGTTCTGAACAGCAATTAAATGATAGTACTGCCCAGGAGGAGATTGTTGAAAAGAAGGGTCTGAGAAGTTCGGCTGCTTGGAGGTACTTTGGGTATTTGAAGTCGGACGAACAACAGCGTAATACACTGTGCAAAATATGTAGAAGGAACGTAGCTACTAAAACAGGAAACACCAGCAATTTGTTTCAGCATTTAAGACAATGCCACCCACTAGAGCACGCACAGTTATGCAAGACAGGTAATGCCCCCTCCTCCAGCACCAGTAAAAGGAAGCCATATCAACAGACCATAATGTCCGCTCTTTCCAGCATCGCGCCATATGAAAAAACATCGAAACGACACAAAGACGTTACACACGCAATCACACAATTCCTCGCAAAAGGCATGCTGCCAATACGCACTGTCGAAAGGGAAGAATTTAAAAACCTAATGAGAGTGATTGACCCTCATTATCAACTCCCAGGGCGCAAACACTTCTCGCAGACAGCAATCCCACACCTGTATGCGGAGTGCAGAGGGATGGTTGAGAGGGACCTGCGGGCTGTGGCATACTTCGCCACCACATCGGACTTGTGGTCAAGTCGAACTTCCGAACCATATTTCAGCCTCACTGCTCATTATATTGACCAAGACTGGGCTATGAAGAGCAAATGCCTCCAAACGGCATACTTTCCTGAAGACCATACTGCCGAGGCAATTGCATCAGGGCTGACAGAATCGCTTGGTTCGTGGGGGCTAAGTGAAAGCAAACAAGTTTGCATTACCACAGATAGTGGAGCAAATATAGTAAAAGCAACCACCCTCAACAACTGGACTCGCCTACAGTGTTTTGGCCACCGACTTCACTCAGCTGTTGGTAAGTTGAATAGCAGAATTGCATACCTTAATTGTATTTTCAGGTCATATAAATATGAAAAAAACGAATGTTCATTATTATATATTTTTTAAACTATTATTTAAGAAAAAAGACAAGAACGTTTTACAATGAGAGTCAAGGCCTTCTCTTCATAATGTTTATAATGTTTATTAGGCCACCCTTAAAATGCTTTATTTATTTCTCAAAGATTAATTTGCCACCTCAAAAGATTATAAACTGGTATTCAAACTATGCTGGATTCATGCCCTTGTCTATTAATTTAAAAAATACTGTCTTGAATATCCAGCCCCTCATGTGCACTATTCTGTATTAGAAATATTCATACTGGTTTCTTATTCTGTTTTTTTTGTTTTGTTTGTTTGTCCCCCACCCCCCACCCCACGGAGAAACAGCTTTAAAACCTGAGATGGTGGATACACTTGTCTTCCTTGCTCGCAACTTGTGAGAAACAGTATTGCACAATTTTTTGTTTCATTGCAGCACAAGTTAAATGCACTTCATGTTTTTCGTTGTTGTTTTTTAAAGCTGCTAGAATTTGTTCTGTGAAACCTAAGAGCTTGTTAAGCTGTTTTTGTGTATTACATTTGTTTTTGTGTATTACATTTTCTTTTTTACCAGAAAATAAAAAGAAATTATACAAAAATTGTGATTTTGTTCATATCGTGATATAAAATCGAAATCGGAAATTTTGGGGGGGGGAAAATCGAAATATAACTTTTTCCCATATCGCCCAGCCCGTCTCCTTCTGTGATTTTGTTTATCTACCACTGTGGTTTCATGTTTGATAGGCTTCTTTGAGAGCAACTTAACTGCTGTAATGGAATTGTCAAGCTGTAACCAAGTAGAGCTTTAATAATACTAATACATTACCTAATAATGCAAGATGTTGTGGTTAGCAGGAAACCGCAACCATCTCTCTCTCTATTAAGAGAGAGACAGAATTTGCTTGTATGTAGAATACACAAAGCAAGACGTGATGAAAGACTGCCTGTTTGTGAAACCCTATAGTGGAAGCGACTATCCTGGAGTTCCTTCATCGGCATATAGGTGGCTTGCGGTGGGTTGACGAACCGTCTGTCTGTCTGTCTGTCTGAAATTTTCAGTGGGCACAAGCTCACGCGCGAGACAAGCTCATAAGGCGACGCCTACAATCATAGAACTAGAGTTATAATAACATGACTATGTTTTGTGCTCAAACTTTACTTCTGTGTGACGTCAGATTGTGCAGTGGGTGGTGCTGAAGTGCAGAAGTCCCATCTCCCGGCTGTTAGCCTTCAAACCAAGCTCTTAACAGCAGTAGCTGGTGGTGTTGGGCTAGAACCTAGCTTACCCCAAAAGCAAAACAGTTTATGGCAGCCCAGCTGTTTTGCAACGAGTGCACTATGGTTTGGATTAAAAGCCGGCTAAATCATTTATCTTTCAATTACTAAATGACTTGTGCAATAAAGCTGTCGTCTTAATAGCTGTCCCAGCTTTTTTTAGCTGATTCTACCAAAACGCTATAAACTTGGAACAATGGGGGCATGTGTTATGGTGAAATGGTAAAAACTAAATCGTTATTTTAAACCACTTAAAAGTCTAAAAGTAGCCCGACACTTCTTTGGTAGTATAATAAGGGTCTTAACATATAAAACAAGGCATTGATAAATAACTGGGTCACCATCTAATGGAGCGCCTTGGTTGTTTGTGTGTGTGTGTGTGTGTAACTACGAATGCTGGTAACGAATAGAGGTAACTGGGGGCTAGGTTGTGGAGAGCTTTGTAGGTGAGGAGTAGGGTTTTGTATTGGATGCGGTAGTGTACTGGGAGCCAGTGAAGTTGGATGAGGACAGGGGTGATGTGGCCAGATGATTTGGTGCTGGTGATGATCCGGGCGGCTGAGTTCTGAATGATCTGCAGTCTGTTGATGAGTTTGGTGGGGAGTCCGGTGAGGAGGGCGTTGCAGTAGTCTATGCGTGATGTGACAAATGAGTGAACTAGGATTTAAGTGCTGGATTGGGTCAGTGATGGGCGGAGTCTGGCGATGTTGCGGAGGTGGAAGAATGCAGTCCGGGTGATGTTGTGAATATGGGGTGCAAATGAGAGGGTGTTGTCCAGGATGACGCTGAGGCTCTTGACTTTGGAGGAGAAGGGTACTGGGAATCCATCGATGATTATGAGTGGAGCTGGGGTGTGTTGTGATATGGTGAGGGTGAATTTGGAGCCGATGAGCAGGGCCTCGGTCTTGTTTCCATTGAGTTTCAGGAAGTTCCTGCTCAACCAGCTCCGGATCTCTTCCAGGCAAGTGATGAGGGAGGTGGGGGGGGTGGAAGCGGTGGGTTTGGTGGAGATGTAAACCTGTTTGTCGTCAGCGTAGCAGTGAAAATGGACCCCATGGTGACGGAGGAGTGTGCCCAGCGGGAGGAGGTAAGTGTGACTGACCCCTGGGGGACACCCAGTGAGACACCTGAACACCCAGACTTGTGGTTGCTTAGTTGAACAAATTGTTGACGGCCGGTGAGGTAGGATGTAAACCAGGAGAGTGCAGCACCAGTGATCCCAATGCCAGTCAGGCGGTCCAGGAGCAGAGGGTGGGAGATGGTGTCGAATGCTGCGCTGAGATCGAGGAGGATGAGAATGGTGAGTAATCCAGAGTCGGCTGCACGGAGGAGGTCGTTGGTGATTTTGACTAGGGCTGTTTCAGTGCTGTGTTTTGGACGGAAGCCAGATTGGAACGGTTCGTGGAGATTGTTTGTGTCAAGGTGGGACTGTAGTGCGGCAACCACCCTTTCAAGTGTTTTGGAGATGAAAGGGAGATTGGAGATGGGCCGGTAATGGTTACGGTCAGTTGGGTCAGCACCAGGTTTTTTCAGGATGGGAGTGATGGCAGCCAGCTTGAGAGTGGGGGGTACGGGACCAGTAGTGAGGGAGGAGTTAACCATGTTGGTGATCATGGGGGAGATGGACGGTAGACATGCTTTGACAAGGGAGGTGGGAAGAGGATCGAGCTGACAGGTGGTGGTTTTGGCTTTGCGGATGAGTTCTGAAACGGTATTTTCTGTTACTGGGGTGAAGTCAGAGAGGGAGCAGATGAGAGGTTGGCCAGAGGTGATCATCCAGGGTGTGTCATCAGAGGGGGTGCGAGATGAGGCCAGTTGTTGGTGAATGGTGTTGATTTTAGAGCTGAAGCAGTCCAGGAACGCAGTGCATTGGGTGGTGGAAATGTCTGGAGGGAGGGTTTTAGGAGGCTGAAGTAAATGGCTGATTGTTGAGAAGAGGACTCTGCTGTTGCCTGTACCAGTGTTGATGAGGTTGGAGTAGTATGAGGTTTTGGCAGTGGTGAGGGCATTCTTGTAGTGATGGAGGTGGTCCGAATACATTTGGCGGTGCACAGTGAGTTGAGTCTTATTGTAGAGTCGCTCCAGTCGACGACCAGTGGCTTTGAGCTGGCGCAGATGAGGAGTGAACCAGGGAGCAGTGTGGGTGAATGAGACTGAGCGGGTTTTCAGGGGGGCCAGGGTGGTGAGGGAAGAGGAGAGGCAGTTATTGTAGTGAGTCACCAGGTCAGTCAGGGAGAGAGCTGGGGGAGGGTTGGGGTAGGAGCTGATCAGGGTGGAGAGGTCTGTGGTGTTGATATGTTTGATGTTTCTGAAGGAGATGGTCCGTTGTTCCTTGGTTTTGTGTAGTTGGGTAAGAATGTCAAAAAGTACAGCTTTGTGGTCGGAGATGGGGAAATCAATGACATCAAGGTTAGTGGGAGTGATGTCAGTGCAGCAGATTAAATCCAGAATGTGACCTTGGTTATGGGTTGGGAGGGTGACATGTTGTGTGATGCCAAGACAGTCCAGAAGTGATGTGAAGTCGTTAGCAAAAGTACAGGATGGGTTGTCAATGTGGATGTTGAAATCACCAAGGAGGATAACAGTGGGGGACATTGCACATGCACGTAAGTAGTGATGAGAATTCATTGAGGAAAACAGCAGAGAGTTTTGGTGGTCTGTAAATGGTGACCATGATAGTGGGTTTGGGGCCTGTGAGTTTTACAGCTAGACATTCAAAGGAGGAGTGATGGGGGACTGTAACAGTGGTGACTTTGATGTTATCACGGTGGAGGAGAGCGAGGCCACCCCCCCTCCCATTGCCCCGGGGTTTACTAATAAAATAAAAACCTGGTTGGACAACCTCAATCATTTGGTCGCCGGGGGTTAGCAGCAGTCTAGCCGGCCAGCAGGTGAACACTGTCGGGTAGCGGTGTAGGAGGGAGGTGGCGTCCTCCGCGATTGACAGCAATCCGCGGACGCAGGTAAGCGTCCAGGAGAGCTGGCAGGGTGGCAGCGGACCGGTGTGTCACAGTTGGTGTGTCATCCACCAACTGTCAAACAGCCGGCAGCCAGCTAATCAATGACCCAGCGCTGCAGGCAGGTCCCGGACAGCTGACAGCAGTGGCACGGACAGGTAGCATCCAGCTGGTCACCAGCTGGCTAGCTAGGGACCAGTTTCCAGGGGTAGAAGGGGAGAATTGTAGTCCGATCCGAGGTCCAGAAGGGTTTCAGACAGAAGGGTTTGAAAGTAAGCAAAAGAAAACTAATAAAAAATGGAAAGACTAGTAAGATAAAGAAAAGGAAAATCACGAAAAAATAATGTTCAGAATGATGTTCTGAGCGAGAAGCGGCAACCGGTGAGCAGCATCGTTCAAAAGGCAACAGCGTCCACCAGCGTCCGTCAAGCAACTGTACGACTCCACATATAAAACACATAAAAATAAAGAAAACTGGCGTACTTACAATAGCGAAAAGTGACTATATATAACTAGTAAACTTAGCTAAACTACTAAAGACCAAAAAAAAAAAAAAAAAATTTCAATGCATTCGTGAGAAATATTAAAAATACTGAATAAAAACAAGCCATACAGAGCGGCGTTAGACTCGCCAGCGTCCCCGTTACTAGGCAACCGGGTAGGCTGGTAGACTGATCTATTCTGCACACATCTAGAGTGGACACGCCCAGTTGTGATGTCAGAAGTGGCAGAATTCCAAAACGGCTTGCAATGGCTAATCATACTCACACCTGGTGGTATAATATGTCACATTTAAAGCCACAGTGTTGCCCTCATACAGAGCAGTATTCACAGCTTCAACGCATTCATGGGAGGGGTGGGCGTATGTATTAAACGCGTGACATGTAAATTGCGGGTCCAATAGACATCTGAAGAATAAGCCCCGCCTCCGAGGCTCCGTTGCCCTCGGTCAAATGTCAATGGGAAATAACATGTTTTTTTTTAATGATCGCACATAACAAACTCTGTAGGTGGCAAAAAAAGTAAAAGCTGCATCACGTTTTGAACTATACACTTTTTCCATCAAGTTCCCACTGTAGTTTTGGATTCTCTGTGCCGTTAAAGTAGCATTAATAATAATTTATTACTTTAACGGCACCGACAATCCAAAAACCCAGTCGAAACTAGATGAAAAAAATGTGTAGTTCAAAACTTTTACTTCTTCGCCACCTACAGAGTTTGTAAAGAACGATCATTCAAAAACCCATTTTCTTCCCCATAGACATTTGACCGAGGGAACCGGAGTCTCGGAGACGGGACTTATTCTTCAGAGGTCTATAGGGTAACAGTCTTAAGGTGTTAGGCATTGTTCTGTCTGATCTATGGGGGACACTTCAAATCTACAAACCACGACTAGTGGCTTAGCGAGGTATGTTGCGCTCAAAGCCTGGGTTAGCTGTGAAATGAAAGTCGCTCTCTTTAAGCGTCGCTGTATAATCATGGTGACTTATGCTGTCAACCAAACTTGGTCGGGAGCAGGTTATCAGCTAAGTCTATCTGGTTATATTGGCTTGCGCAGCTTCCTAGTCCCTCCTTTGACAATGTTGTCACCATTTGTGGGTGTTCCCATGGACCTCAGATTCTGTATCGTACAGGGGTCCCTCCAGAGAAAGGGGGTCTTTCGGGACAGATCCGATCCCTTGGCGTTGCCTGAGAATATTCTTTATGAGAGATACAGTTTCTCATCAGAGGGTATTCGCCATTTGATCGTCCTTGTTGGACCTTATGTAGGCAATGCTACACAAAGAAGCTTTGCGCTTACTGTCTGTACATATCTGCATGCAGTTAGTGATAATGGTGAAAATCATAGCAAAAATACAGTGTGACGTGCTTTTCGAAAGGTTGTAGGTGCGCTCAATGCATGCGAAATATGTTGTTGTTGTTCTTTGCTTTTTTGACCACTCAAACTGCAAGATGGAAGAATTTTATACGCTTTCAGATAAAAGAAGACATCCGCCTCTGGTAGTGTGTGGTAGAGTGTTGGCGCGTCAGTCTTGAATTTCTGAGTGCAGGGTTAGTCTCCCAGGAATACTTGTTCACTAAGGTTATGGAATTATATTTTTGTGCTTACTTTGAACCCATGCTCTCAAGGCTGTGCTGGCACCACATCTAGATGGGGGTAAAGGTACGATGATGATGGACAGGCGAGATTTGAACCCAGGTCGCTTGTTTTCGGGTCGTATACTAATCCAATACGCCACCGCCGCTACATCTCAGCAGTTGAAAACGTATGCTCTACATTTCTTACATAGGGTGTACTCAAAGTGAATTCCCTAAATTATAGAATAAAGCAGTTTTGCCGCTGTTTTTGCATTTTCATCACAGCATTTTCATCATGAACAATTCTGCACTCTAGCTGTTATCTGATTCTTGAACTCCTCATAGGATTTCATTACAACTATCTGTGCCTCTTGAGAGAAATATACTGCTCTTGATCTATCTTTTTTGAAAAGGTGAGTAAAATTACGCGTAAACGCCCCTTTTGAGGGAACGTGCATTGAAACTAAAGCGGAAAACCTGGCTTGACAAATTGACTCGTAAGTGAGCTTCGTGGTACCATTTAAATCTGATTGTGAGGTTTTTTTAATCAAATGTGTAAGAGCATTTAAAATCGACATTAAAATGACCAACGTGGTACAAATACAAAGAATATAAATGTCTTTACGGGCGCAGACGTTTTTGTTTGTCGAGTCGTACGGTAAACCTCACTGAACTCGGTAGACACACAGAATCCAGAGTGGGACCGACCAGAAGGGGGCGTGCCTCGGTGAAATGCCGCAAGAAAGCTTGGAAATGTCCCCCTTTTCAACTTGTGCCAGTGGTGTACAAGGCATCGCGAACAATGATCACGTTGATGGATACACTGAGCTCCGCTGCAATTTTAGGTTTTGTTCATCGTTGAGTAAGAGTTGTTGGTCCGGAGGACAGGGGACAGAGGACAGCTTTCTGAGCCTTCCCCCTTAAAGCTCTTGGTGAAAGCTGTGGAAGTCTCTGTAACACACAGTATAGTTTAGGGATGGGCATGATTAATTGACGATCGACTAATTGATCATTAAGAATTTTGTCAACAACGTACATTTTTCATATACAAAACTAATGCTAAAAAATGTCATCACACGGTGTCTTTTTACAATTACCATTCATAGTGTTGTTCAGCAGAGAAATAATCTGCCAAAGATGTTGACGTTGCTTGGCAACCAGACACGCTGGGCTTGATAAGTTACCGCACTACTTGCGAAGTGGTAATAAAGACGTGAATCAGGAAAAAAATCCACTTTCCTTGACAGCGGTTCAGTTTGGTGTGCATAGAAGTACAGACGGACCAATTGCGAACTACTGCGACTGCTGATGTCATCTCTCGAAGTTAAAAAGTAGCAGCACCCACCCCAAACCAATCGGAATAAGTGTATACATGTCGATTATAGCGGACTACACCACCTCTTCTATTCCGCATGGAATTCTATTTCGATCAAAGAATTGTATTCCAATTTACATGGACACTTCTGATCTGATTAGATTTATAATTGGAATAGATATATTCCTATCATGCAATGCAAATGCACTGTATATATGGCATTTACAAAAGTGGTAAGTGTACGACCGTCCGTCTCTTGCGCATTCTTGTGTATTCTGAGAGATTGACGTGTATATATCATCATTTTCTATTCCGATTGAGCTGTTCTTCCACTTCTAATCGGACCAGCCATGTGAATGCGGGAGGATGAACGATGCATTTTGAATATAGCATATACATTTTAATTTTAATTTACTTTGAGGTTCCCCCTTTTAAGTTTTTTTTTTCTCTGAAGCACTTTGAGATTCTTGAATATAAAGTGCATTATAAATAAAATGTATTATTATTATTATAATTATTAAATAGTTCATTTTAATATAAAAATATCAATGATTCATCGAAAATTTAGCTTTAATTCTCCCAACGATCGACAAAGACAATTTAATGAATGCCCATCCCTAGTATAGGTGCAATTCAAATTTATTTGATTAGCCATTAATCACCATTACAGTCTCAAAGGGCTTAACAGGCCAAATATTTATGACACCCCCCTGACCCAAGCCCCCATCGATGCATACATGTTAATCTATTGAAGGATTTTTCACTTAATATTACGAATAAATCATATAATCATAGCATAGAATACAAATTATGTGTAGATACTAGAAAATTTAATTCAGCACAGCCTAGCACGTATTATTCCTACTTTTACGAATAGTGCAGTCAATTTCTTTATAATAAAACCGGTTCGGATTTCGAAAAATTGCACCAGGTCCTGGGAAGTCTCCCAGGTGATGTGAAAAGTGTCGATGTGGTTGTTAGCAGGGCTGTCCTCACCTTACATCCATTGAACAGCTCCTCACCCCATAACAAGGATAGTTATGCTGCGTTTTATTATCCATCCGTCTTGGAGGTCCGAGGACGTTGCCTAGCGACACGCACGAACATGCCCCTTTTCCTCGGACGGCGAACTCGTCATCTCGGTTGAACTCAGTCTTGACCGAGCAAATTTCAGAGACAGAATTCCAGATGGCTGCGCCTAGCCTATGGCCTATAGCAGGGATGGGCAACTTTCATGATAAAGAGGGCCAAATTTTTCCTCATAACCATCGGAGGGCCACATGACTGCACACTTCAACTAAACGTGAGCTGAGAGAAGCTACACAATTTTGAATTTGGTAGATATGATTTCCTGTATTCTGGTGCATTTTGGGGATGGCCACTACCTAAAAAATCATCCAGAATCATAACCTATGTACGGTATGTTAATTGAACCAACATACATTCATTTCATGTTTTCCATGCTCAAACAGCCACATGAATGGTCAGTATTTTTATCAGTGCAAAGGGCTCACACACATCATCATTCAATGACAAAAACAGTGGCCCAACATTAAGTGCAACAACTCAATGAACTCAAACCCAACAAGCAGTTGTAGTAGTTGTAGTGGCGACTTAAGTGGATATCTTTAATGACTGATATCGCTTCTAAGCAAACTAGACGCATGGGTTTGCCTTCGAATTCTATGAATTCTTCTCATCTTTCTTGACCGAGTTTTCTGTAACTCGATCAATTATTATTATTCTTTTTATTTTTTTTTATTTTTTATGTGCGGGCCTGACTGAGTGAGGATGCGGGCCGCACTGAGTGAGGATGCGGGCCGCCAGTTGCCCATCCCTGGCCTATAGCCTTCCTATTTTGGAGAGCCTGGTACTCTGCCAATGCTACCACGACAACAGCTTTCCGGGTGGCGTCCATGTTTTACTCCAACGACCGAGCGAAACATAATAAAACACTTGAAGTGTGGGCGTTCGCAGAGAATACTAAAACGCACCATTAGCCTTCTGGTGCCCATCCCAGGGGTACTTTCAGCAGTACAATAGACAACAACCATGTTGTCAACTTCTAACTGTGTTGTTTATGTGATGTTTATTGTTATTCATAGGCCTTTCTCTATCTAGTTGAACATTGGTGTGGTGGATATTGGAGAAGTGCTTATCCTTTCATAATAACAACTGAATCTTAAACGAAAGACTCAAAATTGCAGCTTTCCTATAATCCTTTGCACTCTGGGTTGAGTATTTCGTAAGATTCAGTTGCTGGGACATGTCACCACTGATGTGAATTTAGACAATTTCTCCACTGATCCTGATATGCTATATTTGAATTATTAACAAATAAATGTAATTACAAGAAAATAAATTCAAGGTAAACAACAGACAATAATATTGTTGGATATCTTTTTTCTAATTTCCTCCACTAGGTGGCACTGCTGGGTCTGGACCTCCTCTCTGCCTTAGTGACCAGGCTACAGGAGAGATTTAGATCCCACGTGGGAACAGGTGAGATCCCTGTCATCTGTAATGCTTCCTACGATACCGTAGCTATATTGTTTGACTCCACTGAAAGGAAGGATGTGTAAACCTGGTTGAGCTAAAATTACCCCTATTTCACAAAATGTAACTAAACTGGATTGAAGTTTGTGATTCAATTGTCCCGTAACTAAGTTCATCATATTTTGTAGTCATTGTACTTGGACATTGCAGGCTATGTATGTGTATGTGTGTAGGGACCCTAGTCATGCTACTGCAGAGGTTTGGTGTTGTTTTTAACAATATTTGTGGTTAAAAAATGCCGATTTGGAAGCGAAACTCAATGCCCCAAGCCAATAACATGGACGCCAAACATTGCGCCGGGAAAACTCTAATACTCGATTTTCAATGAAAAAGGTATCTGGAGGGCTTATTTGATGGGTTTTCAAGCCAAAAGACAGACCCTGGGTTCAATTTGACGGAATTTCACTTTAACATTGTAGTGTACTTAGCATGGTAGGGTACTTAATCGTCAAATCACGCCGGCGGGCAAGTTTTAGTTACACCACCCCTTCCCCCCAACATGCTGGGTCAATTTTCGGGCATCATAAGGTTGAGTGATGTAGTCATATCATACACGTTTGAAAGATTAGAATCTCAGAAATGTCAACCAATGTCAACCATTCAGTGAAATAAATATGTTTAGAGAATATAGATCATTTATATCCTAGTGTCTTAGTTCAAAATAGCCCCCCTCCCCCTCCCTTGGTGCATTCTTACTTTACCGTCGATGTGGATATCCCTAGCAATGAGTTGATGCTTCATGTTGGGTCTGGAAATGTTCATAAGAGTCTACAGAAATCGAATATCAATATTATTTCAGTCGATACATAAATGCGCAAGGGGTGTGCGTAAAGTAGCAGGCTCATCGCAAGAGTGCGGGTGTGGAGCAGGTGGTTGATTTGCACGCTCGTGTGTGGTTTTTATCTTTATTTAATTTAGTTTTGGATTGTGGTTTTATGAACATTTTGAAAGATGGTTAAACGCCCGGAGAAGAAAGGAGGGGGAGGGAGGGAGGGAGGGAGGGAATCATGTAAATAGTTTTTTTTTGTTTATTTGTACATAGTTATTGTAATTTTACTTATTTTTGTTTATTTGTACATAGTTATGTATAGTATTTTACTATTTCAGTTTTGGTGTTTTATACCACTGCAGTTTGCAGTTTTTAAGTAAAAATAATTGCCAAAACACTTTGTTTGAGCTTTTTTTTGTCAAAATTGCATAGGTGGAATAGCTAAAAAATTGATTTTTGTGTGATTATGCCTGTCTCATTACATATCCGAACATCTGGTATGCTATCTAAATGGTTCACAAGAAAGCCCAGAGGGTAAACTTTCATTTGAGATCAAGATTATGCTTCTACATGTTTGGGTTCATGTGTAGTAAACCTTTTGTTTACAGTATGCATTTTGGGTAGCCAAAGGTCTTTTTTGGAGTCTCCAAAAGGACCCTGACCAAAATGAATGGACATATCATTACATAAAAGGAGCTGGAGACTTCATCTTTTATGCTTTGTTGATCTGCTTTTACACACAGCATCACAAGACCTAGGGCTAGGGCTCAGTAGTGTTTCCAAGGTATATGGAGTTACCCAGGGGTACTACACCTCTAAAAAAGGTTTTAGAGGTTTGTGTAACTGGCGGGAAGGAAAAACAATATTGTAGCCTTCCCAGCACTGTATCAGAACATGATAGTTATTATGATAATGTCATACAATTTTACAGACTCAGCTTTCTAAAGAGACCAAGCATGTGATTAGAGGTCATACTATGAAGGAGCAGTGCTCTCTAGAGTAGGCGCAGTGCAAAACCTAAAAATTTGCCAAAAATGGCAGAAGACTAAGTGGTTAGCATTAGGGCTGGGCGATTACCGTATTTTCCGCACTATAAGGCGCACCGGAGTATAAGCCGCAGCAGCTAAATTGAATGATGTGTACATATATAAGTCACACTGGACTATAAGCCGCAGGTGTTTTAATGTTTAATTACCATTAGGGCTGGCCCGAATGCCATTTGTCAAGCTTCGAATACTCGTTGGTTTTTCCGAGCGAATATTCGAGTACTCGCTCCAGAAAAAAACACCTTCAAAAACAACATTAATAATCCCTATATACTCCCTGGAACCGATTTTGACAGTATCTGCATATTTTGTTGAAGATTTAATAGCTTTTGAACGTTAATTAGTAGGCCTAAGTAGGTTGAAGTTCCTTAGTTTTTCCCTGTGAAAGCGAACAGCTGTTGTTCCGTTCCAAATCAGCTGTCCTCTGCCATCTCAGCCCTTACGGGAGCTTTTCAATTCATACTGGAACGTGCATCTTTTCAGGGAATTTGTACAATAAATCCATAACAAATACCGAATCGATTGTCTTATGTGTCCATATTATATCCATTATATTGTCCGGGTATTCCCAAGACGCTCACGCTCTGCAGCAAGCCAGTCACAGTTGATAGGCGCGGCGCTGTACAGCGAATGTAAACAAACAACTAAGCTAAGGTTAGCATTTCGCTAAGTATTACTTTTCCTCCCGAGATCCCGCTAATGTTGTGTTATAAAGTAAAGGGAAACAAGATGTCTACTCTTCCTCCAGCTCTCTCGCTTCTCTGCTTGGTGTCGCTGACGCTTATAGTTTGCCTCCCTCGGCTCTGGTAACGTCACGTACGTGAATAGCTCAGAATACTGATTTAAGCTGTAAAAATTGCCTGTAGCTGTAAAAATCCATAGATTAGCCGCACCGTTATATAAACCGCAGAATCGAAAAATAGGAAAAATGGTGCGGCTTATAGTCTGAAAATGTTATTATAAAATGTTATTATCCATAGTTGGCTTAACAGTAATATAATATTCTTATATGCTATAAGTGACCAGACGTCCGAGATCAAAACTGGGAACATAATCCCAGAGAAGGGGAAACGGTCAGCTATTTTTATGTTGAAGAAACAATATATGATTAGTCTATATATACTAGGGCTGTAACGATACACAAATTCACGATTCAGTTTGTATCACGATTTTTGACCCACGGTTCGATACATCCCACGATTCTTTTAAATTTAAAAAGCATTTTATTTAAACAACACTTAAATACCAATTATCTTAATGTAACATTTAATAACAAATAATTTGGAACACTGAACAGATTTGAACCGAAAGAATACTATTAAAGTATAGCTAAATTAATAAAGAAATAACCAAAGATTGCAGTTGGAGGATGCTTTTTGCTGGTAGGCATAATAGGGCCCCTTTAACTGTTTGGTTGGTTTATTCAAATATCCTTATTAGCGCTTCTTATTAGGCTATGTAGCTTAAATAATGACATAATCAGGGCGTATAGAATGCAACATGTTTAATAGCCTAACTTTCAATAGATGAGGAAAAACATGAACGTCGCAATAACGAGGCATAGTGTTACGAGTAGCATAATATGCTACTCGTGTGCGGGAGAATGGCAGTGTGCGTATGCGTGTGTGAGTGACGTCAGCGAGAGAGTGGACGAGCGAGGAGAGCGAGCGGTAGCGCGTGTGTCTAGTGAAGAAGCGAACGAGTCCGGTAGAATAAAGTACCCATCCTGTCAATAATCGGTGGCCGCTTCATTCCGACCTATAAGCAGACAAACTGCCAGTCAAATCACACAAAACAATAGAGACAGGATCACACAGGCAATTTTTTTCGCGCTTGGCCCACTCTGGATAAATGTCGTTCATATCACATATGAGGACTTTGACGGCTGTGGAGAAATGCAATCCTCCGTAGCCACGGAGAGCTGTGATCACAGAGAGGGCATCTCGTCACATATTTACGGCATCGATAGGAGGGGGCGCTGTCAGCAGACTATTATTTAGACAAATTATTAGCAAATTTCAATCGGACAATTTGACCGAAGAGTTAGAAAGAGCATATCGCGCTTCTGCCTTCTCACACCGCGAGACAGGTTCGTGGCTTTGAGTATCGCGATTTTCGGTTTGATACGCGTATCGTTACAGCCCTAATATATACATATATATCTTGCATAAACAATGTATGAATACATTAGATATCTATACATCTTACCTTATAGACTGTATCTCTGACTGTTGCTGCAGCTTTCGAATAAAGCGTCTGCCAAACACTTAAACAACATATTGTCGCGCCGACCAGGAAGAACAGGGAGTCAGGCTTTTGGTCAACTAGGGGTTCTGTGCCTCATACACCGCTCGACTACAGAAACACCCTCTTGTATTGACTCGACAACGCGTACATAGAACAGCACACCTAACTAACACATAAGTCATTCTCGGTGATGGTGGCAACAACGACACACAACAGAACAACACACAACAATGAACAATCCCAACCCATTAACCCCACTGATCATTAATAACACCAACAACTAGCAACGGACCCAGAACAACAACAATAACAGCAATAATAACCCCAACAACATGCGCTCCGAGAATCCCCCAGAATCCCCGGCACGAACCCGGTAGAGAACGAACACGTTGCGAACACTGGTCGTTACACAGCTCCCATCTGAGGGGTCAGTCGTCCCCGACGACCCCATCACCCGACACATAGTCCTTAAAGTGTTCAGGGGCCCGGCGCCGCCGGTTCGGCCGCTGAGCCCCCCTAGGGGCGACAGCCGCAGGACCAACGGCCCCATCCGGGGAGCAGGCAGGGGCAGGGGAGCTGGCAGGGGAACCACGAGGAGTTCCGCCTCCCTCATCAGCAACAACCGGGGCGAGGGGGCGGTACGGCGAGAGTCTGTCCTGGTGCAACACTACCACACGCCCCCGGGCGCCCGGCATCCGCAGCCGGTACACCACCTCGGACACCCTGTCGAGGATTTCCCCCGGTCCCTGCCAGTGGCTCCGCAGCTTAGGGCAGACCCCCCTCTTTCTGACGGGACAGTACACCCACACCCTGTCCCCGGGTGTGAACGCTCGTCCCCGGCAGCGAGTGTCATAGCCCCTCTTCTGCCTCACCCCTGAGGCAGCCTGAGCCTGGCGGGTGTAGTCGTGGACCACCAGCAGGCGATCCCTCAGCCTGCGGAAATAGTCCATAGCCGCACCCCCAGCGATCTCAGGCTCGGGCGGAGACCCGAACACCAAGTCCACCGGTGTCCGGAGCTCCCGCCCGAACATGAGGGCAGCTGGCATGCAGTGACTGGACTCCTGCACTGCCGTCCGATAGGACCACAGGACCAAGGGCAGGTGGCGGTCCCAATCCCGCTGGTGCTGGCTGGTGAGGATGGCGAGCTGGGTGGCCAGGGTGCGGTTAAACCGCTCTACCAACCCGTCACTCTGGGGATGGAGCGGCGTCGTCCTGGTCTTGTGCACCCCCAGCCGCCGGCAGACCTCCCCGAAGACCTGGGCCTCAACGACTCCGGGGGATGCTCGCCAGCACCCTCTCCATCATCCGCTCGAACGTCGCCGGCGCGTTGCATAGTCCGAACGGCATGACACGGAACTGCCACAGCCCCTGTCCAATGGTGAACGCAGTCTTAGGTCTGGCCTCGGGCGCCAACTCCACCTGCCAGTAGCCGCTACGGAGGTCCAGGGAGCTGAACCAGCTAGACCCCCCGATGTAGTCCAGGGCATCGTCGATCCGTGGAAGCGGGTACGAGTCCTTCCGGGTGACCTCGTTGAGGCGCCGGTAGTCCACGCAGAACCTCCAGCTACCGTCCTTCTTCTTCACCAGGACGGCCGGGGCCGCCCATGGACTGGACGAGGGCTCGATCACTCCCCCGGCAGCCATCTCGCGGACCTTGTCCTCCGCCGCCTGGCGCTTGGCTAGTGCTAATCGGTGGGGCCGCAGGCGGATTGGCCGAGCAGAGCCGGTGTCGATGGTATGCTGCACCAGCCCTGTCCGCCTCCAGTCCTCGTCCCGAGCCGCAAAAATGTCCCCGTACTCCTCGAGTAACAGCCTCAGCTGGAGACTCTGCTGTGCGTCGAGGCCAGCTCCACTGCGCAGCCAAAGCGCATTGACGGCCTCGGCGGTCTCAGGGGAAGGAAAGGCGGCAGATACAGGGCCGCGGGGAATGCAGGGACCGGGCAGAGGCAGAGGCTCCTGGGGCACAACCCGGCGACTACTCCGCTGGCCGCCAGAGCCCCCGTGCTCCCCCCGTCCGGACTGGAGCGCCACCGTCTCCGTGCCGACGGTGATGGTTGCTCCAGCCATGTCCATCCTGGCACCCCAACTGTTCAGCAGATCCAGGCCGATGATGCAAGAGTCCCGGATGTCGGCGAGCCAAAACTCATGCATCACCTCCCGGTCACCCACCCGGACGGCCAGCCGCTTCCTTCCCCTCATTCCGGTCTCCTGTCCCGTAACGGTCGTCAGGCGGACGCTGGTCGCCGTCCACCCCCCCGAGAGTGCGCCGGTGGTGCCCGGAAAAACGCCCGGACGCACCAGGGAGATGGTCGACCCAGTGTCCCCCTGGGCCGTGCAGGGTCGGCCGTCGATCCCGCAGCGGAGGTAAAGGCCCCTGGCGCGGCCCGGGCCGCCAACCAGAGCGCACCGACCGTGGAGAGGGGCAGGAATCCGGAGCGGCGGTCCCCTCACTGGGCCGCTCCGCTGCCGTTTTCCGCCGGACGAGATGGTCTAACCTGTGGTGCCGGTGCAGGGCAGTCACGGGCCAGATGGCCTGGCTCATCGCATCGGAAACAGCGCTGGTCAGCTCCGGACCTACGTCTGTCGTCGGGTGGTGGACGCTGTGGTGGACGCTGCCGGGGACGCTGGGGCGAGGTCCAGGCCTGGAAACACTCTTCCTCGTCGTCCTCGTCCCGCTCGTAGTCCGCCTGCCGGACGTGAGGTTGGGGGGCACCGGACGGCTGTAGGTTGGACAGCTCCCCCTCCGCCCGTTCCGCCAGCTCAAGAGCCATATCGAGGTTCGGGGGCCCGGCGAGGCGGACGTGCCGTCCCAGCCGCGGCGGGGCAAGTCCTCGGAGGAACGATTGAAGGGCTAGTTCCTCCCTAGCCACAGCAGGGAAGTCGGGGTAGCCCCGCTGGGCGTAGAGCAGTACGTCCGCTGCGTAGGCCCCCAAACGTTCCCCCTCCCGGCGGCGGCGGCTGGTCAGCAACTCCTGGCTGTGGCTCACGACCCTCCGCTGCCCGAAACGCCTCTCCAAGGCCAGGGTCAGGGCATGGAGGTCCCGCTGGTCTGCTGGGGCCAGGTCCAGCAGAACCTGCAACGCCGTTCCCTCCAAAGCTAGGGCAAGCTGGGCGGCGGACTCGTCCATACCCCAACCGTAGTATCGCGCGGCGATCCTCAACTGTGCCAGGTAAGGTTCCAGTGGCGTCGCTCCAGAAAACTTGGGCAGCCTGGCCACCAGGTGGCGACCGACCGCTGCCGATCCTGCGACACCGCCAACGGCCGCTGGGTGGCGATATTGCGCCGCCGTCGCGCCGAGCCATTCCTCCGAGTCTTCCTCCTTTGGACGCGTCATGTCGGAAAACGTGCCTTTTTCCATAATCCCACTTCTGACACCAATGTCGCGCCGACCAGGAAGAACAGGGAGTCAGGCTTTTGGTCAACTAGGGGTTCTGTGCCTCATACACCGCTCGACTACAGAAACACCCTCTTTTATTGACTCGACAACACGTACATAGAACAGCACACCTAACTAACACACAAGTCATTCTCGGTGATGGTGGCAACAACGACACACAACAGAACAACACACAACAATGAACAATCCCAACCCATTAACCCCACTGATCATTAATAACACCAACAACTAGCAACGGACCCAGAACAACAACAATAACAGCAACAATAACCCCAACAACATGCGCTCCGAGAATCCCCCAGAATCCCCGGCACGAACCCGGAAGAGAACGAACACGTTGCGAACACTGGTCGTTACAATATATAAACACCTGAAAGTTTTTATATCAGCTAAAACCACCAATCTGTTTCACTGGATTCAGATAAAACCACATTCTGTCTTACCCAACAATGTTAGGCTTTGAATATCTTTACTTGAAAGACTCCATTTATATCATGGTTACAATTATACTGTTAAGAAAGTATTGTCTTATACTTCGCCTAAAATGAGAATGCGTCATGATACAAATCTGCTGATGGAATGTTTATTTGTGGATGGATGGAGGAATGGACTGGAGTTTGCAGGTGGGAATTGATACAGGGAAATGATAAGACCAGAACGAGTGAAACTCAAAATACAATAAAAAGCAGCCAGGGTAAATGCAGACTGACCATTTAGTGTTTCAAAAATAAGAGAATAAAATACAAAAGAATTATCATGGAAAATAAATCTATCGCATTAGATTATCATGAATTAGGAGTGAAATTCAAAATACAATAAAAAGCAGTCAGGTTAAATGCAGACTGGCAATGTGAATGTAAAAAATAGTTTTAAAGTTCAAGAGAGGCGGGTTGGCAATGTTGTGCAGCCTTATCTTATGAAACACTGATACAACCAATGATAACAAGTCAGAATGGTGGTTGTCGATGCCAATCTGTGTTCCCCAAGCAGAAATACATCCTCGGTTCCAATCTTTCCTCTGACTTTATGCTGCTCCCTGGCTCCCCATCCCCACTTCAAGATGGCAGCCGCATTTCTCGCTTCCCAGCAGCCAATGCTGCGTCTATGGCATCTTAGCATCCTCCTGAAAATGAAGACCTAACATTTGTGCACATAAATAAAACCACAATAATAGAAATGAATGAAGAAAATCTGCAGGACTGCAGATAGTTCTAACCCAGCCACGGAGCGGAGGTTTCCGTCAGTTGCCCTGCAATATTCATTCCGCGTAACATTGTTTGTGTCGTCTTGTAGTCCTGCCCAGCCTCATAGACAGACTGGGGGACTCCAAAGACCAGGTTCGGGACCAGGACCAGATTCTGCTGCTCAAGATCATGGAGCAGGTCGCCAGCCCACAGGTAAAAAAACGCACATGCACAACCCTTTTTTTTGTTTTTGGGCTCTGATGCGACCTATGATGTTTTTGTTCTTAATTAGTTTTTGTTCTGAAAATTGTAATATTAGTTTGTGTAGTATAATAAAATCGGCCTCTAAATGTTTGTTTGTACGCGTGTGTGCGTTTGCATGTGGCTGTGCAGTACTTATGGGACCGGATGCTGGGAGGATTCAAACACAAGAACACCAGAACCAGAGAGGGAGTGTGCCTTTGTCTCATCACAACGCTCAGCACGTACGTATAGGTAGACGTGCTCACTGATCTTGCACCTTTGATTCCTTGATATAACGGTGCACCACATAATGTGTTAGGCAGCTCACTTTGACATCGGATGCCAAACTTAATTCAAGAATTCACGCATTTACTACCTCACATAAAGTAAACATTGAGCCGTTTCAGAGGATCAGGCTCTAGATCGATTTGAGTTAAAGTTTTCTTACTATACATGATTTTTTCAATTCAATCACAGCATACAATAATAATTATTTGTTGTTTCAAAAATTCATAAAAAGGCAGGCCCTAGCCCGCATTACTCCTGATTTAAGGATGAGTGATGTCAATTGGTTTTCAACAGTTTCCAAAAATTGCCCCAGGCACTGGTGGCAGTCTGACACTGAAGCGTCGATACGTGCTTCATACAATTAACTACACTAGCCATAAAAAACCCTGCTTCGAAGGTTGATTTGGTACGGAAAAATCACTTGAGATATGACGTCAGAAACAGCAACTGCTTCTTTCTCTGAATGATTCACCTGAGTGGTTCGGGGCGCCACACAGGGACCACTCAGGTGCTTCCACTGCAACTGGCACCGCCTTGTTTGAAGTTTGAATTGTAGCGCCTTTAAAGCATAAAAAGTTGAATGCACAACATTGCATTTGGTTCGTAGTAGCCTATCTCATACTGTGACAGTCATTGCGTTCATTTTTAAGTACACCGGCCTCATCTGTGCCTTCTGAACAAGTGTTCTCCAAATGGGGAGAAGTTGTAAGCAAATAAAAAAGAAACAGGCTCAGTCCAAAAAGTGTGGAAAAAATAATGTTCCTAAATCTAAATCTTCGAGTATTCCCTATCCCACATACCCCCTGGTTACACAAGCACACCCAATTTGTGCCATATTTTCCAAGCATATCCTAATTCTCCCCAAGCACTCTCTGCTCATTAACACCAATTCATTCATCTCCATTTGTAAAACTAATGATATCGCAATCTTTGTATATGTGTGCATGTATATATAATCACACACCGTGTGTGTGTGTTCGCACTAGATTTATGTCACTGTCTTAAAGCCTCCTTGCCACTATCTGGCCCGGATAATTTAGTTGCAGCTTTGGCTCTTCACCAGGAGAGGTCACTGTTAGTGAAGCTTCACGTATTGAACCCATTTTCGAAAGCATATGCCGAAGTGTTTCATTGCTTTGCCAAAGCTTAATTTGCCCATCACTAGCTGTTAGAAGGGCTGTGTAAGGAATATATGAAGAAAGTTGATACAGAGACACATTCAACAGAGAAGTTCTCACTGATCTTTCCTACTTTCAGCTGATCCCCGCAAAGCACCATGGTCAATTTTGCCTTTGAGTTGAGCCCTTCTGTTATTTTATATAACAGTGCACCACGTTAAGCAGTCACCTGTAACATGGATGCCCAACTTAATTCAAGAACACACGCCATTTAAGTCCTCACATGAAGTAGTAGACATTTAGCCATTTCAGACGTTTGGGCTCTAGACTGATCTCATGAGTTCATATATTGTTAACGCCAAAAACATTCTTCCTCTCCCTTCTAGGTACGGTGCTCAGGGAATTACCCTCAGTAAAATCGTCCCCCACATATGTAACCTCTTGGGGGACCCAACCAGCCAGGTAGGACTGTGACTGTTAGAAAAAAGGAAAAGGAATGACATTTGATACTTCAGTTTTCCAACATTTACAGCGGTCTGGGCTAATGACAAGGCTAATAAATAGCCTTATTTAACAATTGTATAATCATATACAAGAACATTGACGTTGTTCATTGAAACAGCAAGGTTTCAATGAATGAAGGCTTCTACACAAAACAGCTAATTATTCATCATTCAAATAACAGTGTTGTAGTTAGTTTGCAGTGTCATGGATCAGCCAATAGATCTGCTGCCCAGACACAAAGGAGCAGAGCCTGGTAAGAGGGACTCTTATGGACAATAGAGCCTCCTGGTGTCCGGTTTCAGAACTGCACCTAAGAACATGCACATCTACATGGAGGATGTTGTACAGTATATGTTGAAATGTTTAAATTTCTTTCAGAAATTACCTAAACCGCCAGCATGGAGCGATGTCAATCCTATTTTGTAGAAATAAATCAATTAAGTTGAATAACGTCGACGACAAAGACATACCATAGTTGTACTATTGCTGTAGTTACTAGCTCAGGAGGAAGAGCGGGTTGGCTGGTAACTGCAAGGTTACTAGTTCAATACCCAGCACCTCCTAGCTGAGTGTTGAGGTGTCCCTGAGCAAGGCACCTAACCCTAACTGCTCCCGACGAGCTGGCTGTCGCCTTTGCATGGCTGACTCCGCCGTTGGTGTGTGAATGTGTGTATGAATGGGTGATTGTGAGGGAATATTGTAAAGCGCTTTAGGTGGCCACTGGTTACAGAAAAAGCGCTATATATATATAGTCCATTTGCCATTTACTTCATAATCTTCTCTGCTTTTAAAGGCAGAGATCTTCTCCAAAGAAGGTCACATTGAGTTTGACTGGTTGAAAAACATAAAGCAAACATGCTCAAATACCGTCACCTGGTTTGGACGAGACTTTTGCTTCTGCTTTTTTTCTACTTTTGCTTTGAATACAAGACTGGGTCCTTTCCATTAGTTCCCATTTTGTTTAACTATAAGAAGCTTCCAGAACAAACACCATCCCCACTGAATAAATCTAAGGATCAGTTGACCTTTTAAAGATAGATGGAGTAAAAGGGAAACAAAGAAAGAGAATTGGGGCAGGAAAAGGAGCGAGAGCAGACAGTAATGCTGTTGTGTGCTTGTGTGTGTGTGTGTGTGTGTGTGTGTGCGTGAATGCGTGTGTTTGGTGAGCAGGTTCGTGATGGAGCAATCAACAGTCTGGTGGAGATCTACAAACACGTTGGTGAGAGAGTCAGGATGGACCTCACTAAGAAGGGTCTGCCGCAATCACGGTACTTCACCTAAACTTTATCAAACACACACAAGCACACACACAGGCAATGGGTGGCCATTGGGAAAACCTGCTGGTGTCTCTCTTGTCTCTCTTTGTTAGGTCTGTCAACCTTCTTTTTCATTGAATTTATTGGCAGGCTACACTGTGTCGCGCTGCTATGATGTCACAATGCTTACGTAGCTGCAGCGGCTATCGCCATTCGGCTTAAAATCCTCTCTACCATAAGGTAACTGTCTGAGGTGGAAATACGAACTGTAGACGAGCTTACCCGCTCCGAGCCGCACCTAACCGTACCGCACCGTACTGCACCGCTCGGTGGAAACGCGGCATAAGATGCCGCATGCCACAGGCCAACAATTACAAAGTATCCATAGATTTGTATCCAGCCTCAGAGAGGAATTATTTGGTTCCTCATTTAACCCTAACTCCCACAATGCCTTTCTGTGGTGTCTAAAGGATATAATACAAACACAGTATATTTTTACTAGGTTGATGGTGGTCCGTACATCATAGAATATAGCATATACATCCAATGCCAATACAGTACAAAGTATCTAAAGAAAGATAGAAGGGTAGTGTGGCAAAGGCACTAGGTTCAATCCTTCATATACATAGCAGACCTTTAGGAATCCTTGAGCAAGATGCCCTCAACCATACTTGCTCCTCAATTACCTAATCCACTGTTAATCACATTGGATGAAAGTAGAAGTCAATAATATCATACATGTGTGTTGCGACACACTTGAAAAAAGACAATATGGAATGTAACTTGTGGAGTTTGGAAAGAGGAGGTGGAACCGAGGAGGCCACATGGGCTAGTACGTGTAGAGTATCAAGTGCCACTGTGATCCGAAGACTCAATCAATGCATCCAAAATTCAATGACATGTTCTTTGGAGCCCTTACGTTTGGTCATAGTCTGAATGACTTGTGAGTCTAGATGAGGATTAGACATGGGTAAATCAAAAATCTTTCAATTTGAAAAAGTGAAATGCTCCAAGGCATAATAATTCGGCCTGTGCTAAAGTTGGCTTTCTTTATCAGTGGAGATGACTGGCTCTCTGCTGGCTGCTGGGTAACGAGGCTGAGGATAGATCAAAGCCTCACTCTTTTAATTCCCCTGTTATCTCAGCCATAGCCTCAAGCTAGCCTGTGTGAGCTAGCTTGCTATCAGCAGACGGTTAACATGGGATAACACAGGAGCACATCTAGGCAGTTGTACAATAAAAAATACATTATATGTATTTATATTTATACAATTATGTTATTATAAAATGTAATAAATTACATTTTTAATCAATTGGTAATTATTCACATACTTTTGTCCTTTGTCCACATATCCTTTCTTAGGAAATATTATTGTTAGTTACGATTAGAAACTAAATTTGTGTCATACACGTTCAAACACACACAGGCACACGCATATACACGCACACACATATACACACTTGCAAACTCAGTGTACTGCCGAAAATAGTTTTTTTATGGCCAGATTCAGATTTGTTACATAACCACCACCTCCTAGTCCTTCAGTTGAACTATACCACCTAGCCCCTGAGGTCTTCTGCTACAACCTTTCCTCCATCCATCCAGACCTTGATGGTAACAGTTATGAACAATTTCACTCCACCACGTGCCCGTTCCTCATTTCCCTGCTCCCCCCTAGTTCTGTTCTGCCATGATGAAGCAGTTTTCTCTCTCTCTCTCTCTCTCTCTCTCTCTCTCTCTCTCTCTCTCTCTCTCTCTCTCTCTCTCTCTCTCTCTCTCTCTGCAGGTTGAATGTAATCTTCAATAAATTTGATGAAGTCCAAAGATCTGGGAACATGGTGGCGACCCCGGGTTCAGGTGAGTGTTTTAATATGGAACTCTCTATTAAGCTTTCTGCTAGAGTGTTAACCTAGTCTAATGTGTGCGCGTGGTTGTTTGTGTGTGTTGTTTGATATTGTGGCGACCCGGCCCAAGGAATGTCTCTGTCACTCTGGAATCACCAATGTAAAACGGAAACCGCGTGGGTCTGCCCCCAACGCGAGGAAAAACGAAAATAATACTGGTGGCTCCTTGAGCCACGGAAGAGTCAGGGCAATTGTCTTTCCGAAACGGCCGGTCACCTCCCTGGATGTGGGAGTTCGTTCCCGTCTGGCGATCCTTTCCGGTGTCGCGTTCAGTGTCGCCAAACGTCGTCCGGGCGTGCGTGCTCCCTCGTGAGTGCTGGGCGAGTGTCCGTTAAATCCAGTAGTCGTCCCATTCAAATCGGATCCTGGAGGTTCCCTGGTCGCAACGTGCTTCCAGCTCCTCTGCCTAAGAAAACATAACACAGCCTTTTAATGTCACCTGGCCTTCCTCTTCTTCCGCCGCAGGTTTTCTCCATTGCGCTGATTAGTTTGAGGTGTTGCGACAGGGTTGCCACACTCCTCCACCGTTGGTTGATACCTCGGGTTGTCTCTGACCGACCAGAGGCAAGTATCTCGGCGGGACAGAGCATTGGCGTGTTCCCTGCCCAGCCGGTGGTCCAACTGGAACCTAAAATCCTGAAGGGCCAGGAACCACCTCGTCCCTCGTCCCACCTCTATTCCTCTCCAGCCCGGACCTGCGAGAGTACCGCTCCCAGTCCCACTTCGGACACATTGGTGTGGACTATTAGGAGAGAGAGAAATCAGGTGTTATCAGGATGGGTTCCGAGCAGAGGGCTCGTCGAAGGTTACCGAATGCCCTCTCCGCTGCCTCCGACCCTGTTACCCGGTCTGGCAGGGCCTTCCGGGTCAGATCATTGAGGGGGCTGGCCAGAGTGGCGAAGCCGGGGATACTCTACCAGGCCAAGAAACGATTTCACCGTTTTTTTGGAGGTGGGGCGGAGCCAGTCCCGGATGGCTGCAACCTTGCTCTCCTGGGGTTCCCCCCCCCTCCCACGTCCGACTTGGTAACCCAGGCATGACGTCTCCTCCAGACCAAGGGGGGCCCTGTAATGGGTTGGCCGTGAGTCCGGCCTTCCTCAACTCCCCCAGGACCGCCCGCCGCTGTCGGAGGTGGACATCCCAGCTGGCGCTGTGGATTATGATATCGTCTTATGTAAGCTGCTGCGTACCCCTGGTGTGGCCGAAGGAGTTGGTCCATCATCCGCTGGATTGTGGCGGGTTTGCCATGGACGCTGAATTGGAGGACAGTATACTGATATAGACCACCCGGGGTCACAAACGCCATCCTCTCCTGAGCGGCTTTGGTGAGAGGAACCTGCCAGTACCCCTTGGTGAGGTCCAGGGTGGTGGGTAGCGGGCGGGTCCGAGCTGCAAAATCTGTTCCTGGGCATGGGGTAGGCGTCGAAGTCCGAGACCTCATTCAGTCTCCGGAAGTCGTTACAGAATCTAAAAGTCCCATCGGGATTGGGGACCAGGACAACGGGACTAGACCAGGCACTGCGCAACTCCTCGATGACACAGAGTTGGAGAATTCTGGCGACCTCCTCCCGGATAGCGTTCCTATGGGCTTCTGGGACCCGGTAGATTGGGACACGCACCGTGAAGCCTTGCACCGTTTTAATGTCATGTTGTGCGACCGTGGTCCTCCCGGGTACTTCCGAGAAGACATCCCGGTGTTGTAGGATGACTTCCGAGAAGACATCCCGGTGTTGTAGGATGACTTCCTCGAGGTCCTGGTTCTGGGCGGGGCTGAGGTCGTCTCCCACGGGGACCACTGGTATGTCGCGTCCGGCGGCCAGAACCAGGGGGGCTGGTGCCGGAGGGGAAGTTCAAGTCCGCCACTGTCGGAGATGGTTCCAGACGATGGGCCAGACCTGCGCCATGCGGTCCCGCACCTGCTCCAAGTGGTCCACCATGGTGCGATGAGGGGATGGCCGACTCTCCCACGCCTCCTTGGCGATGTCGAGGAGTCCCCTTGGTCTTCTCCCAAACAACAGCTCGAAGGGGGAGGAACCCATGGAGGCTTGGGGCACTTCGCGGACTGCGAATAGAACATGTGGCAGGAGCTGGTCCCAATTCTACCCGTTGGTGTCCATGGCCTTCTTAAGCATTTGTTTGAGGGTCTTGTTGAAACGTTCCACGAGCCCCTCTGTCTGGGGATGGTACACCGAGGTTCGAAGCTGTTTTACCTGGAGGAAGCTAAGCAGTTCTTTCATTACCCGTGACATGAAGCAGGACCCCTGGTCTATTAGTACCGCCCTGGCTATCCCTACCTGACTGAACAGAAGCATGAGCTCCGCCAAGGCTTGCGCGGAGGGGCAGGGCTTCAGGATACCTGGCGGCGTAGTCCACCAATACAAAAATATACCTATGACCCCGGCTGGTTTTCGGGAGAGGCCCGATAATGTCAAGTGCTAACCCGTCGAACGGTACCTCAATAATCTGCATGGGGATTAGAGGGTTTCGAACCGAGGGTCTTGGGGCAGTACGCTGGCATTGGGGGCATGTCTGACAGTACTGGACGACGTCTCTTTTCACCCCGGGCAAATAAAAACGCTCTAAATTCCTGTCCCTGGTTTTATCCATGTCTAGGTGGGCCCCTAGCAGATGCGAGTGTGCCATGACCAGGATTTTGCGAGGTACCACCAGTTGTTCGGTCCCCCCCCCCCCCACCCCTCTCTACTACCCGATACAGCAGGCCCGCCCTGGTGCTGAAGTAAGGATGTGGTAAGCAACCCACCGACTCCCAAGCTTGGCCATCATGGGCGAGGACGTGACTCCAGGCGTGTTTCAAGACATCGTCCTGTAGCTGGGCGCTGGTGAACTGTCCAGGTCGATCTGTTCCTCCCCCCCTGTCGGAAAGAAATTCGGGAACTCGTTGAGAGGGGAGCTCTCGGATTCTGCTTGTGAGCCGGTCTGCTCGGTAGCCGTCAGGGTGTCCGGGGTGTCTAGGTGTGGCCCCGTAGAGTCCGCTCGGTGGGATCCTCCTGTCGAGCGGGCTGGGGTACCCGGTGGGGAGGGGCCATCCCCTTCGGACCCGTCGTCCTCTGCAGACGACTCTGCAGGGGGTGAGTGGGCCACACGAGCACCATAAGCGGGTCGGCCTGGTCGCCGTGCCGTCGTGGCTGGGCCTGTAGTGGTCGGGAACCCTGTTCGGGGTTCCACAGCCTGTGGAATATTGGGCAGTCCCTACCAATGAGTAGGCATACGGGGAGGTGGGGCTCGATCCTGACCCGTGCCGTAAACATGTGTAGCAGGGTTAATTCTTCCCACTTGCCATTGCCAGCGAGATCCTTGCGCTGGCTGTGGTAGTGGGAGCCTTGGTTGGAGTGCTAGAGCTCCCCCTTATAGGGGTTGTATTTTACGTTGCTGCCTCCTCTCCTCAGTCTACGTATATCCCGGCTGGGAGAGGTAGGTAGTCAGAGCAGTTAAATATGAATCCACACTTTGGCGATGTATTACGGGAGTCTAAATGTACATAATACTGTATTAAGGCTTGGTTGCTTGTACATATATATTGTGTTGCTTGGAATCAGTAATTACATTTAAATGGACTTTAAGCTTAGGATCGCTAGCTTGGCTACCATGTGCTTTGGTCGTAGCTACTTAGCTAGCGTGGATTTCGCCAAGAATGTGTACTTCAGCTTGTCTTTCTCTCATGTTAGGCTGCCATTGTGAGGGTTCTCTAAAAGCATTTTCCTTGTCAAATATTCCACCAGGTATGTCACCAAACGCCCATTCAAATATTGATTTGTTTAATGTGATATTTATTTTCATGTAAATGGTCAGTCTACGTAGGGCTGGGCGATATATCGAATATATGCGATGTATCGCGAGATGTTCTCCAGGGGATGTATAAAATGCCCATATCGCGAACATCGAATATAAATTGGGACGCAATGTTTCTTTTTGCCGCCGCCGGCATACTCGTTGTGCTTTCACGCGACGGGGCGACAAGATCTCATACAAAGTGAACGTAGAGACGCGTATCTGCCAATCAGCGTTCAACAGCGTGGCCACTGAGTGACATGTGTAACGTAACAGCCAACCAGCGTTCAACCGTCAAACTCGGTGCAGTGCAGTCCGGGGTGAACTGCAGCACGGAGGAGAAAGTGATTGTTGCCGTTTGCGACTCCCGGAGCTCTATATATAATAATATATAATATAATATAATATAATTGGTTATATAATATCACGGATAAAAGCTCTGTGCGCCTCCTGATGGCCGTAGCGTGGGGAGCTCTCATAGGGATTGGGCTTCTCGGGGTTTGTTTAACGCACAGCGTTCCCTTCTCTCGCTATTTCCGGTGGCTCTCTAAACTCACTCCCCCCGCCCATTGCGAGTCCACGAGATTCTCATGGACGCGCGTGTGTGACGTAGTCTGGAAGGCGCGCTGCTGTAGGTGCGTGTACCTCCGACTGGTGAGTGAACAGCCAGAAAGAGAAAAAAGGATGGAAACTGAGGATTTGGTTTCGAAAAAGAATAGCACTGGATCCTTCGTCTGGCAGTGTATATATAATAATTATTATTCAAACTGTTAATAAATAATTAACGGTTTGAATAAATGCTGTGTTGGTAAATCTAACTTGCTGTGATTTTCCTTTTCTTATGTGCAAGTTCTAAATTGTTCCAATAGAAAGCACTGATGAGTTTAAACAATATGTTGTTTCATGTAATCTACATGCAGACTTATGTTTCAGTAATACTAGAATTATTACTGACGTAACATTATGCCAGACATGGTTGAATCGAGCATTTATGATGTGCTCTAGAGGAGATTCAAAATATATCGAGATATATATCGTGTATCGAGATATAGTAAAAAAATATCGAGATATTCATTTTGGCCCATATCGCCCAGCCCTAAGTCTACGTATATCCCGGCTGGGAGAGGCTGCCATTGTGAGGGTTCTCTAAAAGCATTTTCCTTGTCAAATATTCCACCAGAATAAACGGCTGGCTGCCAATGGTTCCATCGTGGTCTCAATCACACAACGCAACGAGAGAGTACGCAACCGCTACACATGCACACAGGCGACCTCTAGGGGCTCCCCCCGCCTTCCCCCAGCTAGGTCGGCCATAGGAGGGTCACGACACTGCCTGTATCCAGGAGGGCCTGAGCGTCCTTGTCCCCTACGCACGCTGGGAGATTTGGAGCCCCGGGCTTCTGATGAGCCCAACAGGTTGTCAGGAGACACAGTCCTGTCCGTCCCTCGTCGGCGTAGGCCGAAGGCATGCATAGATAGATAGATAGATAGATAGATAGATAGATAGATAGATAGATAGATAGATAGATACTTTAATAATCCCAGAGGGAAATTATTTTTGGCACGAACTCCAGATATACATATAAATAAATAAATATTAAGAATAAAATATAATATAAAATATAACATATATATATCCATATCCATATCCATATATATACATATACATACACACACACATATAGATATATAGATATATATATACATACAACATAAATACACATACATACACAAAAGATAAAAGATACAACCTAAGAAAAACAAATAACAAATTTAAGGACAATATAAATATATATACAACACCATGTATACATACATATATATATATACATATACACACATACATACATATATACATACACATACACATACATACACAAAAGACAGCACTGTACAAATAGAATTGTACAGTATTGTGCAAAAGGTGCAAGAATTATAGTCCTTGTTTGAGGTCAGAGATTACAGAGAGGGACGGTGTCTGACATTCTAAGGGAGGCGTTGTAAAGTTTAATGGCCACAGGCAGGAAAGATTTCCTGTGGCGCTCTGTGGTGCATCTGGGTGAGAGGAATCTCCTGCTGAAGGTGCTCCTCTGCAGGGCCAGTGTGTCGTAGAGAGGGTGTGAGACATTGTCCAAGATGGACTGAAGCCTGGACAGCATCCTCCTCTCTGCCACGGTCGTCAGGGTGTCCAGTTCCTCCCCCACAACATCACCGGCCCTCCTAATCAGTCTTTCAATTGTCAATTTCATACATCCCGGTTTCCGGGACACCCTCTGGCTAGGTGACCTGTATGTCCGCAGCTAAAGCACCGTGAATGTGAGGCAATATTGTAAAGCGCTTTGGTTGGCCAATGGTTAGAAAAAGCGCTATATAAATGCAGTCCATTTACATTTACATTTACAATAACGAGCCTCTAAGTATACACTTGGACTGTAGACCGCTGATGCTTTCCTTACTATAAAAGGTTTCACTATGCTGCCATTTACTTTGAATGCATGTGACCCTGACTTTGGTGGGGCTTTGGAGAAAACTGTCCAGATAATCAAATCACACACACAGTGCTCCATGGTTTGGGGTACTATATCCTGCATAGTGTACGTTTTACCACCAGTTAACACATTCAAAGTTACCAGCATGTGCTTATGTCTTTAATGCCCTGGTTCCATGAGGACTAAATAACTCAACATAACTCCTCTCTATAACCTCTCTAGAAAAGTCACTGCCCATTGGTTGTGTGTGGACGTCTGTGGACGTGTGGAGCTCTGTCTGGGCGGTGTGTGTGGATGCGTGGAGTTCTATCTGGGCGGTGTGTGTGGATTCGTGGAGCTCTGTCTGGGCGGTGTGTGTGGACTCGTGGAGTTCTGTCTGGGCGGTGTGTGTGGACGCGTGGAGCTCTGTCTGTGTGTGGACGCGTGGAGCTCTGTCATGGTGGTGTGTGTGGATGTGTGGACGTGTGAAGCTCTGTCATGGTGGTGTGTGTGGCGCTTGGAGCTCTATATGGGCAGCAGTTGACTTTGGTGTCCACGAGAAAGTAAGCCTTTTCGAACACTTGGATTGATAGCGATTTATTTCATACCAGCGTCCGAGGATAAGGCTTCCCAGACACAAATATTATAATGCTACGGTGGTTGTCGATTATGAAGCTCCGTCTGAGCAGCGATGTATTTAATACCCGCTTCCGAGGCAAGGCTTCCCGGACACCTGTAGTATAACACTACGGTTTGTGGCGGATTATCATAGAACATCGCTTATTATAACGCTCATAACAGTCGCACAACGAAGGTACTCAACGAGAATCATACTATCAGCCTAAAATACTTTTTTTTTATCACATAGTGTTCAAATTCCATCTTTAACACCCCCCGCTTTTTATGGCCCATGGTTTAGAACAACATAAATCCCCTCTAGAATGTCTCTAGAGAATCCACATGTGCTTTGTTGCCCATCTTGTTAGTAAATGAATGAGATGAACGTACTAACCGTAGCATTATACTACAGGTGTACGGGTGAATGAGCAAGGGAGAAGTTGAGAATACAAGAGAAAAGATCGGCCAAACCTATGGTGGCTTTGATAAATGTTACTTCATTCTATAACTTTTCACTCTAAAATGACAGTAGAGTACTGGCAGTTTCACCAGTAAGTGACTAAGTGACTAATATTTCTGTAAAATGATAAATTCACTGAGACTGTAATCTCAACATACCGCTGTCATTTTTCAGTAATCTACTTTAAATACTACGACTTTTAATAGATTGGCGCTCTCTCGCCCCTATCACTGCTCGACTACGAGAGCAGGCTTTTATTTCATCACCAACCTGACACACAACCAACACAGATGTTATCCTACCACCGTAAATACCTCGGTGGCGCTGCCCGATTTCCCCCAACTACAACAAAGCAAATGTTATTTTTCCCAAGATTCCTTGCTATTTGCAGTATATGGCTGTAAATGTAAACATTGACTGAAGAATTCTTGAAGAATCATTGAGACTCTCACAATGCACTGTTTTTCAATTATAGAATTTCACAGTAAATTAACATCAAAGTCTTACAGTGTACCATCTAAATAATTGAATATAATTGTCATCTATTGAATGCATTCAGCATGCCAATGTCCTAGCAGAGACCTGATTTCATCAAAGAGGACCCTGTCTGAGGTCCTAGTTGAAGACTAGGACTTATACTCATTCCACGGTGCACCTATCCAGTTATGACAGCAAGAGAGAGAGAGTGGAGGGGGTCCTATTAAGATGTCACAGGGCAGGAGGGGGATGAGAAGAGGGGATGAGGGAGGAGGAGAGGGGAATATAAACCAAAACGGAGCGTAAAGGCGAGAGAGTGAAGGAGGGAGGGGGAGAGAGAGATAGCACATGAGAAAAAAAAGAGGGGATTAATCAAAACCAACCTGTCTCTAGATCGGCATTGAATAGTCATATGCAGGGGTTGTATATAGGACACACACAGGTATACAGACATAAGAGCAGGGCGAGAGAAATGCAAAGAGACTAACAGATGGAGAACATAGAGAGTAAGAGATAGTGAGCGACAAAGAGAGAGAGAGAGCAGAACATTCAAATGCGTAGCAACGCTAGTCTCTCAGTAGCTCCTCTCTGCGTAGAAGGAAGGCTTTGCACCATGACAGCAGGAGAAGGTACGCCACACACACACACACACACACACACACACACACACACACACACACACACACACACACACACACACACACACACACACACACACACACACACACACACACACACACACCAGGGTAGATGAAGAGCATATTGCTTTGCAATCACTTTCTGCTATCTAGTATGAATACGGATGTATGTGCGTTCTCCTGCAGATCTTTCTTACCAATTGCTGGTGTGTTTACAGTATTGCTACCTGCTACCTTCTTCATTGAAAACTTTCCTTCCTCTGTTTTGGGATTTTTTATTGAAATCACGAGTCATGGCTGTTGGGCAAGATTACTAGATGGTGGGTGGGTGTTGGTGTAGCTGAGAGGCGGACATGCTACAACAGTCACACAGTGACTGCACTGTGCTGGCTCTTGACCACCGAAGTCATGGGAGACCGCCACCTGCTCTTCCTTTCTCCAGTCTCCCCCTCCCCCAGTCAGTGGGGGGATCAGAGATCCTGCAGCATTCTGTGTTGGGGGTTTCGTCATTTGTTGTTGTGGTTGTAATTTTAGCCTCTAGGTATAGCAATGATTGCTTCATGCTGTACATGGTTGCTTTGTGTTTCTCTCACTTCTATTGAAGAGTTCAACACATACAACACATGGGGTATACTATGAACTTCGATTAGTGGGTTAGCGAGTTATGTTGCGCTCAAAGCCTTGGTTAACTGTGACACGAAAGTCGCTCTCTTTTAGCGTTGATGTATCAATATGGTGATTTATGCTGCCAACCAAATCTGGTTGGGAGGAGGTTATCAGCTAAGACTTTGGGGTTAGATTGGCTACTTAAAGCTAAGTGCCGTTTCCTAGCCCCTCATTTGACAATGGCGTCACCACTTTTGGGTGTTCTGTTGGACCCCGGAGCCCGTATTGTACAGGGGTCTCTCCGGAGACAGAGGGTCTTTTGGGACAGATCTGATCCCTTGGCATTGCCTGAGAATATACTTTATGAGAGAAAGGTTCTCATCAGAGGGAATTCGCTATTTGATCGTCCTTGTTGGACCTGATGTAGGCAATGCTACACAAAGAAACTGTGCACTTACTGTCCCAAAAAAATAGGGTGTGACATTCTATTCGCAGGATGTCACATCCTATTTTGTGTTTTTTTCGAACTTGAACCTATGTTCTCAAGGCCGTGCTGGCGCCACATCTAGATGGGGGTAAAAGGCATGATGAGGTTTGAACCCCGATCGCTGGCCTTCGGGTCTTATACTAAACCAATACGCTCCCGCCGCTACATCTTAGCAGTTGAAATTATATGCTATACATTTCTTACATAGGGTGTATTTAAATGAATTCCCTAAATTATAGGATAAAGCAGGTTGGACGTTGCTTTTGCATTTTGAAATCATCATCACCCTATTTGGATTAATGGCAAACAATTCTTTTTTTTTTTTTGTGATACATTTTTTATTGTATTTTATATTTCATACAAGAAACAGTTACACATATACACAAGTAAGAAAACATAACACATAAGTAAGACAACCCCCCCCCCCCCCCCCCAAGCCCACCCACCCCCAGGTCTTGCCTCCCACAAAGACAGAATCAATAATTTGAGAAGCTCAGCAAATTTGTTAAATAGGCCTAATACTAACATGTGAAATAAATAAAGAAACAAAAAGAAAAGGAAAAGGATGAAAAAGCAGTGAGTAAGGCGTAGATACAGTAAGCCATGACTACCCTCCCAACATACTGTTAATAAAGGTGGACCATAAGTTAATATTTCTAGTTTGGGCACCATGCATGCTGGCCACAGATCTCTCTAATTTAGCCAGATCTATGACTGTGTTCACCCAATGTTGGTAGGACAGGTCATGAGGAGCTTTCCATCTCTGTGCTACAAGCTTTTTAGCAGCAGTAAGGCCTACCAGAAACCAGCGTTGGTGCATCAGAGAAAGATCTAGACCCGTAAAATCACTCAGCAATAAGATAGTTGGGGAGCAGGGGATGGTACGCCCAAGTACTATAGACATCCTATTGGATACCATACTCCAAAAGTCGCTCACCCCAGGGCACTCCCAGACCATGTGAACAAAGGTACCTGTAGTACCTAAAGAGCATAGCTGGCAGTTAGGAGATGGATTTAATTTCATCAAGAATAATTTATGAGGAGTGCAGTAGAGTCTGTGTATGAAATTGTAGTGAATCATCTGATGGTTGGGATTACGCTAAAATAGGTCAAGCTTTGACCAGACTATGGACCAATTGATTGTAGAAGGTGCAATTGAGAGATCATGGCTCCAGCGACTATCCACTTGCAAAGGTTTTTCTGCATGTTTGGACATAAATGTGTATAGAGCAGAGACCAAGCCTTTGGTAGATGAACTATCACATATTTTATGAATTGGACGAGGCACCATGTTTTCACCCCAGGGGACTCCGTATGCCCGTAAGGCGCTGCGGAGTTGTAGGTAGAAGAAAAAAGAGGTGCCGGGTAAGTTGTAATGCGATTTCAAGTCCTGAAAAGATCTGAGCGCATTATCTGACATAATGTCGGAAAGGGTATTAATCCCTTTATCCCTCCACTGAGGGAAGGACATCGGGTGACCACCCAAGCAAAGGGCGAAATTATTAAATAAAGGAAGGTGAGGATGGAATTTAAAGTGAGTGCTAGAGTGTGATTCCACAGTTCTCCATATGGCAACAAGATGTGAGATTAAAGAGCCAAATTTGGATTTACACATTTTGAGAGGGATGTTTGAGTAAATAACATCCTGAAGCCTATGTGGTATTACTAGATGTTCCTCTAATGAACGCCAGGCTACCTGAGCCTCTGGATCTAACCAGGTATGAAGAGAACGAAGGGTTGAGGACCAAAAATAAAACTGGAAATTTGGAAGTCCAAGGCCACCAGAGGGTTTGTGCCTCTGCAAAATGGACATTTTAATCCGTGGGCGTTTCCCTTTCCAGACATACCTGGAAACAAATGTATGCAGTTTATCCCAGTGACCAGCTGGGGGAGCTAAGGGAAGCATTGAACTACAGAAGTTGACTCGCGGTAGGATGTTCATCTTTACGATAGAAGCTCTTGCTCGAAATGAATTAGGAATGGACGACCAACGCTCCAAATCGGATTCCACCTGCCTGAGAGTCGAGTTATAATTAACCGAGACTGTAGTTTGTATCGAAGGAAAAATCGATAGACCTAGGTATTTAAACTTGTCAACTACTGGAATAATGTTTGGTAAGGAAGCATGCCTCATAGTGTCGTTTAGAGGAAGGAGAGCTGACTTAGACCAGTTTATTTTGTAGCCAGAGATACTCCCGAATTTATCAAATATAGACAAAATATGTGGGGTAGATTTAATTGCATCACCAAGATAAAGCAAAATATCATCACAATAAAGGGAGATGAAATGATCTGTTCCATGGACAATAACAGGAGTATGGGTTGACTGACGCACCGTCTGGGCCAGAGGTTCCAAAGATAAAATGAATAAAAGTGGAGAAAGAACGCAGCCTTGTCTAGAGCTGCGGCCCACTGGAAACAACGAAGAACAGATATTGCCAGTCATTACCATGGCTGAAGGGGAGGCGTAGAGCGTTTTAATCATGTTAATGAAATGGATACCAAATCCCATATGCTGAAGGACAGCCCATAAATAGTGCCATTCAAGGCGATCAAAAGCTTTTTCTGCGTCCAGAGATAATACAGCACAGGGAGTTTGGACCTCAGCTGAAGCTTCGACAATGTGCAAAAGTCTGCGAACATTATCAGAGGATAAACGAGATTTTACGAAGCCAGTTTGGTCAGGGTGAATGAGCTTATTCATAAGGGGCTCAAGCCTTAGTGCAAGCACTTTAGCAAAAAGTTTAACGTCAGCATTCAAGAGCGATAAAGGACGATAACTTGCACATTCGTTTGGGTCTTTCCCTTTTTTATGGAGTAAGGTGATTGTAGCGGTGTTAACATCCCTTGAAAAGGAACCACTTGAAATGGCATGATTGATCATGTTCAGCAATAGAGGGCCAAGTTGAGACCAACACTGTAAATATAGTTCTGGAGGAATTCCGTCAAAACCCGCCGATTTGCCTTTATTAAGACTGCGTAAAGCACTCTCCAATTCGAGTAGGGTAAATGGTTTGTCCAGAGACGTAGCCTCATGGGGCAGCAATTTAGTAAGATTTAAATTCTTGAAAAATAAATCAAATTTAGAAGAGTCATGAGGAACTTCAGAACTATACAAGTTGGAATAAAAGGAGCGGAATGTCTCATTAATTAATTTGGGGTCCGTTACTAGAGCGCCAGCTGGTGTTTTAATGGCGGGTATGTGCGCAAAGTTTTCACTGGCACGAAGGCTTAAGGCAAGTGACCGGCTGGGGCGGGCCCCCTCAAAGTAATGGTGCTGGCGCGTACGATGGATAAGGAATTCAGCGTGCTGTCGGGATAGGGAATTCAGCTCCTCTTTTATTTTATTACGTTGGGTAATTGAGTCAGGAGTTACGTTGTTGTACATAGCACCTTCAACTTGCCCGAGATCACCCTCCAGCTCAAGAATCCTGCGTTGACACGTTTTGTTTAAATTAGAGGAAAACGATATGCAGTTACTTCTAATATAGCCTTTTACAGAATCCCATAGGATACGAGTGTCCTCTACTGAATGCACGTTAAAAGATATGAATTCTGCTAGGCCAGTTTCAAGTTGCACCAAAAAGCTCTCATTGCGCAGCAAAGAGGTATTAAAGCGCCAGCGTGGGGCGCGGTCACGAGATACGGAAAGGTTAGCCCTACAGATGACAGCCTTGTGATCTGAGAAGGCCAGGGGGAGCATGTCCGTGCTTACCTTTTCGAGGAGATCCTTCGATACAAAAATGAAGTCTATTCTGGAAAATGAATGATGTCTTGCGGAAGAAAACGAGAAGTCTTCTTTATTGTGATTGGTAACGCGCCATATATCTATTACTGAAAATTCCTGAGCCCATTCCTCAATGCAACCAACGCTGATCTCTGATCACTGCCCTCTACTACAGCCGTCCTGTCCACAGAGTGGTCCCAAACCGCATTAAAGTCTGCCCCAATAAATAATTGGTAATCAGACAGGTCATGCATGATATTGGACAGACGTACATAGAAATCAGGATCAAAGCTGCGTAAATAGATAAAAATGCAATTTTCTTGTTTTCTATGATGGTTTTCATAAAAGTGATTCTACCATCTGAGTCGCACCCAACACCTAAATTGGTGACCTGAAAGTTACGGCGGACCACAATTACTACGCCTTTTGTTTTATTGAGGGCTGAAGCATTTGTCTTTACAACGTAATGTTTATTTTGTAGCTTACAATTCTGTTTTTGACAGTTATTTTTTAGACATTATGCAGAATCTTTTCACTTACGTATTTAAATGATCAGCTATTTTTTGCCATAACCCCTCCCTATCCTTATTATATCTATTATTTGATTCTTGAACTCCTCATAGGAGTTCATTATGACTATCTGTTCCTCTTGAGGGAAATATTCTGCCCTTGATCTATCTATTTTGTTAAGGTGAGTAAAATGCGATAAACGCAGTTTTTACGGGAACGTGCATTGAAACTAAAGCAGAAAACCTGTTTTGACAAATCTACTCGTAAGTGAGCTTCGTGGTATCATTTAACTCTGATTCCGAGTTTCGTATTTGTAGATCAAGGTTATCCCAAGGAAGCCTGGGTATGTTCAGCGCGCTTCATAGTACTGTATACCCCACAGATGCATTGTGACAGCTCTAAAACGTTCACGTCTAGCATTAAGATCACTCTGTACCATGCATTGCCAAGGGGTCAATTGATAATATGAAGCATGTTCTTCTTTTCACCTCGCTATAGTTCGCTTGGGTTTCCTGAACAAACTCGTAATCTGTGCTCTCTCATAATAGAGACATCTCCCGCCAATAGATCCCAAGAAGACCTGCTTCTGTCTCTCCCACCCCCAACGGAGAGTTCAGTTCCACTGGGGTTAAGTTGAAACGAAGCGTGGGTCATTTCTACAACAGGCAGGCACATGCATAATGCAGTCTAGCTCTGCACCTAGAGGCTGGATCCACACCAGAAGAGGAGCAGGGGGCTGAACCCCGCGGCCATGTTTAAAGATTCTAAATACCCCATAAGGGGGTGGACTATTATCAAGATGATTTTGAGCTTTGCGAGCCTGCTGTTCAATGGTGTCTTTAACACAGTAAGTGTTTATATTTGTTTTGATCCCTGAGATCTTTGTTTATATGGATGCTTGTTTGTGTGTCTGTGTGTGTGTGTGCGTGCGTGCGTGCGTGCGTGCGTGCGTGCGTGCGTGCGTGCGTGTGTGACTAAGCTAACTGTCCCTTAGTTCTCCAGTGCTTGCTTTTATATAAACACTTAGCACGTTGCCGGTTTTCTGGATAGCCTCATGCCTCGTCAAACCATTAAGAAGGAACTTCAATCAGTGTAGCTTTTAACATCGGACAGGACAGTGCAGTACAGATCATATTGATGTGACATAATCCAAATCCTAATCACCACTCATCTGTCTATTACTGTATGAAAGGCTTCTGGCCGCGAGCTAAGCCCCTAACTGTTGGGACACATACAGAGACCTCTGGGAGGATAGCGCAGACAGAGAGAGGAATTGCTCTTTATTTCTTTTGCGCTTTCTTTCAATTCAAAATAGCTTAATTGGCCTGAAAAATAAATATTTACACTGTCATAGATGTTTAAAAGTGAATTAGTACAATAGAAAATAAACAAGGTTATAGGGAGTGAGCTAATCAAACTATATTCCGACATTGGGAGACAGAGATAGTCTTGAATCGTTTCTGTTGATTGTTATCACTGTTGGAAAAAAAAAAATAGTGAGAATACATTGGAGAAATGGAAGGTTCAGAAGGTAAGATGTCAGAAAAGGTGTGTAAAGAAAGAAAGTGACAACGAGAACCAGAACCGTAGTAAGACACATCAGATAAAGCACCAAAGAGTGGGGGATGACAGAGGCAGAGCCACTAAGAATCCAAAATAGCCAGATAAATGTATGTTAGGAAAAGAGAGCTGAAGGGAATGAGTGAGTCGTTACCTCTGCGTTTAGGAACAGCGCTATGATGCCTGGTCCAATCTGTAGAAACATTTATTTGTTCAGAATCTCTTCCGAACCAAATCCTCATTCTTTAGCTTTTTTGTCTCTCCTTTATGTATTTGAGGAATAAACAAGAATATACAAATAATTGCTATAATATAATCTCAAAGTTTGGGAAGGATGCAGCTTCACCTAGGATATAATGTTCTAGATTCCCAAAGTGTGGTACTACGTGCACCCCCAGGGGGACGTGAGCTGCCACCAGGGGGTCCGCGAGATGAAAAATGTAATGGCGGTCTGGTGTGTTATTACACAATTACAGTGCTGTTTTTTTAAGTGGGATTTTTCCATGCAATAAAAAAACATGAACAGTAAACATGTCCATTGTAATCAGTTTTATTTTAAATCAAAAAACTATAATTTATTAGTTTTTGATAGAAACGTAGAAGAAGACAGCTGCTGTCTTCTACTCACTATTGTCTCCTTCTAAGCACTGCAGGCTAGGCTACATGCGCGCCAACTCGTTTCATTCATTCCTTATATATTATCTATAATATGCTTCATTGGCTGAAATCAGGGAAACTGTCAAAGTCGGACATCTTATGATAAAGTTGTTAGCCACGAAGGAGGAGAGGGGCCAAGAGAGAGTCAGGATTTGCAGGGAACAGAGACGGAGAGAATAGAGAAAGAAAATGAGCGAAAGTCAGACGTGGTTAGGACGTAGAAGGGGGTGCGCAGGGAAATACGTTTGCGAACCGCTGTTCTGGAGCTATGTGTTGAATGATCTTTGCTGCCCCCAGTGGACGGAGGGGGCACTGCAAATCTTATCCCTTTGCTCCCGTATAATTTTGTATTAGAGGAGCAATTAAAACTGATTCATGGAGTTACAAATGACCTAAATAAGTCAGCTAATTGTACGTAATTGCCCTTTCAACCTTTTATCTCTGCCGTTAAAGGAAGTGATCTGAAAGTTATTAATTCACAGGGCCCTTAACCCTTAAATACTCAAATGTTTATGTTCTGAGAGGAAATTTCTGCCTCCCAGATTAACCAAGTGAGCCAAATATCATCTCTTCTCTCTCTCTCAGCGTAGTCATGGTCTTTCTATACTTCCTTCACAATGATCCAATCTGTTTAGGTGGGGCTCAAATGGTATCAGATCTGAAGGATTAGTTAACGCTGACACACACCCCTAGCTTGACATTTAACTTTGAATGGTGTGTGTGTGTGTGTGTGTGTGTGTGTGTGTGTGTGTGTGTGTGTGTGTGTGTGTGTGTGTGTGTGTGTTCATATATAATTCATATATAATTTGGACTCACACACCATGCACACACAGCTACTCTGTATGTGTATATGTGTTGTTCTGCATGTGTATTTAAATAATTTGTCAATGGGGACGTCTTTCGTTATGTTCCATTGCGTTTTAATTGTTTCCTTGACACACAGCAGATCCATCAGAGTGACATTTGAGTCAGCTGTGGAATGGTGCTCACATCAATAATGTGATTAATACTGTGACTATACGCCTGACCGCCCTCTCTGAGCCGCCTGCTGTTAAACCTGCTTCCGCCTACTACACTTTGTGGTTATTTAGTCTTTAGCATACGCTTGCTTCCAACATGTCTTATACTGAGTCATTCATGAGCAAGCTTATGTGTTGTTGTTTAGGGTTATGGTTATTTTAGGGTTGTTGTTAAGGGTTGTATTCATGTTCATGTTTAAAACCCAGAAGCTTTGGGTGTCAAACAACCAAACCACTCCTTAGCCATCCTGCCCCTTTTCTTTAAAACTGCTGCTTTCTTTCATGTTTGCTTGCTTGTTCACCATTCTTTGTTTGTTTGTTGTTAGTTTCTTAGGAAGGAAGGTAGAAAGGATGGAAGTAAACCTTCCATTCTTCCTTCTTTCCGTAAATCTTTACTTTTGTCTTTCTGTTCTGTGGTTGGTGGCTGTATGTAGGGCTACTCTTATCTTTCGAAGACTTATGTTTTTTTTGATAAAAACAGCAAAAAAAACAACAACATTGAACACATTTTGTTGTATACTACAGCCCTAGTAGTTTACCGTCTAATTATTGAAATAGTTTACAGAATCAATATACACTAGTTATTAACTACATTAATTTTTAACTACCTAGAATTGAGCCATGGCTTTGTTCTTGTGTTCATTCTGAAAAAAACAAATGAAGCTTGTGTTAGCACCCCATAGAATCATAAAGCCAATGTGAGGACTAGTGTTATCTAGTGTGCTAGTAAGGGAGCTGTGGTTAGTTTTGATGCGAGTGCTGATGCTAATCTCCAGAGGTGGCAGAGTGTGGTAAATGATGTCACCAAACACAGGAAGTGATGTAAGCGACCTATCCCTCCATCTACGGCTGTCATCACCCCTCTGGCCAACCCCATTACAGTGGCACTGAGGGATACACCCACCCACACACACACACACACACACACACACACACACACACACACACACACACACACACACACACACACACACACACACACACACACACCATTGGAGAGCAGGGAGGTAGTAGTGTTTTATGGCAGAGATCAGATGGAAAGGGCAAAGGACACAATTAATTTGGCATCAACAGACATTAAAAACACGCATACAGGCACACACACACATGGACAACCCACCCGCAGTCTAGTGGAGGTGGTAGACCAGGGGGTTGAGTTGCAGTGGTGAGGAAGACTGCGGGTTAGAGAGAGAGACAGAGACTGAGTGAGAGGGAGAGAGAGATTAATAGAGAGCCATGCTGAGGAGACTGGTGTGCAAGAAAATCTGCGCTAGTAAGACTATTTTCATCTCTGTGTGTCTCTGCCTCCCCCTTTCCCTTCCTCCGACTTTTTCATTTCTGCCTTGCTTCCATCTCACTCACGGTCTGTTTCCCTTTGTCTCACTGTCTGTGCCCATGCCTTTATTTCTGTCTCTTGGCCTGCGTCTAATATCTGTATTTTCTTATGTTAGTGACACTGGGATGTCAGTAGTGTGTGTGTGTGTGTGTGTGTGTGTGTGTGTGTGTGTGTGTGTGTGTGTGTGTGTGTGTGTGTGTGTGTGTGTGTGTGCGTGTGTGTGCGCTTGTCTATGGTTATGCCTGTGCATTCGTTTGTGTTTGCAGACGTCGAACTGTGCAAGCCTTTAATTTATTACATGTTCTCGTTGATTTACCTTTTGTAACTTAATACAACGGCTTACTTTGTGCCTGTCTGTCTCTCATTTTTCTTGCTAGGCAACAGCTGCCTGTCTGTCTGTCTGGCTGTGTGTTAATAAAGTAATGGTGAAAGGCATCCGAGTATACAGGTGTTCCTTACTGTCCCAGGCGGGCTTTGCTATACAAAATACACAAAAGGGCTTTTTCCATCCAGGAAAGCCCCTTTATGTGCCCTGGCGTTGTGTCCATAAACCCTGGTGCATGGCTGGGGAGAGGGACGGGAGCAAGCGTGTCCACCCAGATTAGAGTCACATGGAAGGGATTGGGGAGAGAGGGATCAGGCATGCTCCATGACTAGTGGTGAAGCCATATCAATAGCTCAAGAGGTCAGACCACTGCACCAAGGGGACTAAGTGACCCCCCTCCCCCACACACACACACACACACACACATGTATGTGGATTATTTACAGTGTGAGGATGAAGGAGAGTGTTGAGGTTGAACTGAATGATGGAGACCTTTTCCATAAGCACTCTGGGACAAGTTTGCAGGAGAACCAAGGAGACACAGACGTTTTCACAATTGTCCTCCGTCTTTTCTCCGCATTTGTATATCAGGAGGTGTGACCATGAGGGTCATTCACACTTATTCACACTTCATGCCCGATATGCATCGGTGTCGCTCAGACATCAGTAGAATCAATAGGGGTTTAGGGGGGCAGACTTGCAAGGGGCGGGATATGACGTAGGGTGGAGGTTCCCGAGAGGCGGGATAAGGACGGCCAATGTCACTCTAGTCAGAATGGGCAAAACTCATTGCGATGCATCATATATTCTGTTACATCAACAACATCCACATCGATCGATGAAAGATTTGAGCATGAGTTAGAGACAACAAAAAGAAGAAACAACAAAGAATTGCCTCGCGAACGACTGCGTTACCAGAGAGAGAGTGTATTTTTTGCTTAATTTCACATATAACAAACACTGGGGCAAATGTAGTTGACTTCTGTGTTTAACTGAGAAACAGGGATTGGAAGGCCGGGACCCTATAATGTTCAGCTAACTGTTGTACATAATAATAATAAAAAAAATCTATATACGCGTGCAGCTGTGAACTCATGTATTGTAATTTATTGTAGGATGTGTACTTTTAAGGTTACGATAAGACCTATCATTAAGCGATCACCACGAATGACTATGAAAAGCAGTGCCAAGATATAAATATTTTTTATCCATTCAGCGAACAAAAGGCAACAGGCTGATTATCTTTTAGGGTGCCACACAATAACATGCAAATGCAGACCGAAACGTCATCAACAAGCCGACTCAAATGGTGTGAAATGCCGACTTTCTACTCCTCATTCACATATAAGGGAATTAACATTACTGCCGGCTAAAATACTTCCTCAGGGGTATTATTTCTTTAGGATGTTTCAGGATATCAATGTCAGGATATGTCTTTCACATATACGCCCCGTCGGGAGAATAGCGGGAGAAGAGCAGGACTTACATGTATGTGTGAAAGCAGTGAAAGTGTTTTTTTCTTGTTTAGCGCTTTGTATGTCAGTTTGGCGCACAAAGCGCTACATGCATAAAGTTTGATTGATTGATGAACAGCCCTTTCATCATTTGTAGAAACGGATGGTTTTCAAGGAATTTGGAAATCTGTCTCATGTACACAGGCCACATGTCTATCATCCACCTGCCACCACCTGTGCGTCATTATTGGCCAGCAGCTTGCTAACTCCCGCCCCCAACTACTGTTCTTGTTCTTGTTCTTCTCTTGTGTTTCCAGATAAGAACTTTGAGGATGAGGACTCGGTTGACGGGGGTCGCTCCACCTCGTCCTCCTCATCCAAGCCCTCGAGTGCCCGGAGGACCGTGGTCAGCGTGGTCAGGAGGCCCAGTGCCGCCTCTGCTAGCAAGATCACAAGTGAGCGGCTAGACAGCACTCTTGTATCGGCTCCCGCAGGCCGGATGACAACATTGCAACCAGAAATCGAAATGAATATTTAGACTACATTTGTTGTTCTTAATTATTTGTGTGGGTGACACATGTTTGGTTTTGTGTGTGTGCGTGTGTGTGTGTGTGTGTTCCCCAGGTAAAGAGGCAGCTGCGGGAGCTGTAGATGAAGAAGACTTTGTCAAAGCCTTTGAGGATGCTCCCTCTGTCCAGGTGCACATTATTCCCATAAGACAATAGCCAGACTGCTAGTGCTACAGGCTACGAGACAATGATAGCCACACCGTTATAGGCTACGAGGAAATGATACCCACACTAAACTGGCTGAGGGACAATGATACCCACACTGCTGAGGGATAATGATACCCACACTGCTACTGGCTGAGGGACAATGATACCCACACTGCTATTGGTTAATGGGCAATTATACCTATTACCTATTGATAGATACATAGATATATAAACTTCCATGGCTAAAATTTGGTCCGTTAATATCCCCAATTCAACCCCTGACAATTATTTCCCACTTCCTTCCTGCCTTCCTTGAAAAACCTGGACATGTTCTTGATTGATGTTAATTAAAAGGACCACAATGGAAAAAAGCCTTTGGGCTTTGTGTTTTTTTAATTCTTTTGAACACTTGTTAATTGTTGTTCAATAAAGTTTTCAATCAATCAAAACCTTGCCCTACAGATCTACTCCAACAGAGAGATGGAGGATCAAATGTCAAAGATCAGAGAAGTTTTGTCTGATGAAAAGCACGACTGGGAGCATAGGGTGGTTGCGGTAAGATATACCCGCACCCACACACATGTACAAAAATACACACACGTTAATGCACCAACACATTGATATACACACAGAACACACACACATTAACAAATGTATATACACGCACACACGCACCCACACACGCGTATATACACAAACACACACGCACAAC